>NW_026087521.1:25290795-25603295 GCF_022539395.1 Myiozetetes cayanensis | reverse complement strand
ACAGCCTCATCCAAACAAGGCAGCCCAGAAACACTCTTATGTGACTGCCTGGGGGGTCTCATCTAATGATTAAGCCGTTGCTGCTCTTGTAATGTACTGTTAAGCTTGATGTCAGAAGGTACTGCTGCCTCACCAAATCTCTTCCACAAGTCAACAGAGAATTTGGAAACCATTTCCTACAGTCTTTATAGGATGCATTCATTTGTCCCTAATGTAGAGGAGTGGTGTATTAAATCTATACGCAAGAGAACAGTGACCAATGAAGATTTCACATAGGATATATGCTTTCAAAATGTGCTGTGTTTAAAATTAAATTTTCTGTTGTAAATATGGATGTGGTTATTAAAGTTGGTGCTGAAATATTGACAGGCATTGCAGTCCTCTAAAAATGTATTTAAAGGATGTTTTTAAATACATAATCTCTTTAAAATAGATGATGATGATAATGATTATTATTAGATAGATAATAGAAACGTTTCCTGTGTTAGGGAGGATTTTGTTGCTGCAGACAAACTAACAGAATTGCCATAATTTTCTTCTCATACTTAAAAGGGATAATCTGGGTATGGTTTTGGTTTTGGTTGTTTTTTTTTTTTTTCTTCGTACAAGACCTTCACTCGACAGTCTTTTTTCATTCAGAGTTTTGTGTACATGAAAAAGTAAGGAGATATTTTGTGACATTTGCAGTATTTACTCTGCAACTGACCTAAAATGCACTAAGTTAGTACAGATATCATCTGCTCACATAGTGTTCACACATTTCTACCAGAAAAATGTAGTCTCAAGATGGGAATTTGTTTTTACTAAAATTATGTGCCAAAATTAACTTTGAGTAGTGCAACTTGCCCTGAACAAGCCCCTTTTCTTTGGCAGATGAGGTTAACACAAATGATTCATATCTCACAACAAATCCTTTCACTCACAGATATGCTATTAAACATGCCAAAATGGGTGGGGATAAAATGATATGATCTTCTAGGGCACATAAAAAGTGTATTTATTCCTGTCTCTATTTCAGTGTTATCTATATTTTTTCTTAACTTACCCTAATGAAGCCAAGATTGTATCACTCTTATATTCACTTTTGTTCTCTTTCTAAAACACTGTATTGATCAAAAATTTGAAAAAGACACAAGATACAATCCTGGGTAACATTCTTGGTTCTGTATTTTTATTTTCCCATTTCTGGATGTAATTTATACTTTATTTTTTAGATCTTTTCTTAAGAAGAAGAATTTTAGGTATTTCCAGATATTCTTAAAAAATTTTCTAATGTTGAACTATAAATTTTTAAAAGTTCAGAAAGAGCTGAGCTGGTTTCTCTGAAAAGAAGAGAAAATATTTCAAAAAAGCAAACCATGATTTGTTTCAAATTGCACAAAACACTTTAATTAACCCAGAATGAGCAGGTCTTTCATTGTTTCTTTTAAAAGAAAATTAACTCTGTTGTTTGCATATTCTTTTCCCCCTTACTTCATAGAACATTAAATGTGTTAAGGTTTTTGTTTTCTCTCTGACAGAACTATTCATACTCTGGTGTCTGACCCTCTCTGCAATGAAGCAGAAGACATTTTAAGTGTAATTAGATAAGAAGAGACATAAATATTTTTTCCTTTTTGCTTTCTTTCAAGTACTTTTCTTCATGTTATCCCTATAAAAGTAGTTGGTTGGGGTTTTTTAAAAATACTAGTAAAGCAATAAGGAAAAGACAAATGCCCTTTGGTATGATGTAACAGGGTGATTACAGTGTTTCCCTCAGACTTTCACACCCCAAGGTGTGAAGGTCTGCTAACTTCTATAATTCTTTTTGATGGGCAAAATATTGCAATAATGGAAATTACCTGTAAATTAGATGAGTTTTCTTTTTCTCTTCTTTAATTTTGGTTGATGAATGAAATATCACTCAAGTACATCTATTTATGTCATCATGTTAGTATGATGAATTCAACATATGTGATTGACTATACGAAACTTCATTGTAGTAATAGGTACACATGCTCGACACATGAATTACTTTCTGAGTCCAGTGGTTGGTTTTCTCTTAGTACCAGATGTCCTGGGTTCAAAAACATTTTATGAACAATACAGGAAGTTATGCCAAGAAACTCTAGATGGGATCTCAGTTGGTATAAGATGGTATAACACCATGAGTACACTGGTTCATTTCCTCAAATATAATATTTTAATTTCTGTTTTCTGTAATTTTTGGCAAGAACATGCCACTTTTAATGCTTCCAAGCTTATAAGAAGTGACCATTAGTATTACTACAGTTTATAGGAGGTCTAGTTATGAGGTAGGGCTACTTGGAATTCCTCAGTACTCCACAATGGTTCCAAGTCAAATATGCCAAATATGGTAGAATTCAAGGAAAAACATTGTAATACTGGTCAGAGGCCAGGTTATCAAAGGACATGGAGTCTAAACAGATGAGCAGTGCGGATTGAAGCCTCTCTGCCCTCCCTGCTGGAGGAAGAACTAGCAGCACAGCCAGCTGATGTACCATCAGCAGAACTGGTGTACAGGTTTCAAGGTCCCAAGGAAAAGGGAATTTTAAGGCATTACTGGAGTGTACTAATGAGATGAAATTAATATCTGTTATTGTTTTGTATACATCTGTGGTTATAGTTCCAATGGAGTAGCTACTTTTCATGAAACCTGTGAAACAGTTAACTGGAAGAACAAGATAAGTAATCCTCTACCATGAGAATATTGCTTTCCTTTGAGGTGACGAAATATGTGACTTGTGTGTCAGCACGCCTTGTGATGTGCTCAGCATGCCCAGTGTGCCAACACACAGAACTTTCACAAAACAGCTAAAACATTTTCTCTCTTTGTTCTTTTCCTGAATCCCTTTGTGCTAAGTCTCCATGACATTGTTTCATTGTCAAACAGGGAAATTAAATCTGTTACACTATGCTCATTACTCACCTCTCAAATCCATTCTGGTCAAACATATTTCCCTTTTTTCCTTTTTATTTATTGTTAATTGAGTTAAAAATATGTACAGACGATTGTGAAATAACTACAAGTTACTTTCTGTGACATGCTCAATAAAACAGAGGTGAAATTCAGCCCAGTGCTCTGCTTTGGGCTATAGACAGCGTAGAGCAAAACAAATAGTACACTGTCAAAACAAACTAGAAAAGCTCACCAGATTTATGGTTATGGATATATGTTGATCAAAAAAAACCATGTAAATTTCCCTCAGAAATGAGGGGTACCCCCAAGTCTGAGCATTTTTTCTAAGTCCATTTGGACTTTCTCTAGCCAAAATCAAAATGTTCTGATGCAGTTTCAGACTGGAGAGCCTATTGAGAACTCATTATCTTCAAATAGGATTACACTCAGTTAATATGAGAACATGCACATTACAATATCACATAAAATCAAAAGTTCCAATTTGCTCACTACATGTAAATCCAATTCAAAATATTTCCATAACATATATCCGCTGGATGTTACACTATTTGTATGTCACTCTAGAATGGATTAACTCCATGACAGGCTAGTCTCAGTTTTTCTGCATTTGGTGTTTTTAAACAGTTTATATTTGTTATCATATCAAAGACAGGCTTGCGGTTTTCAAAAGGAAGAAGAGAACACAGCGCCCAAGGCTCTTCCAGCATTACATTTCTTATTCCATTTTATCTTTCTTGGTTTTGACTAATGTCAGTAACAGCTACTGGTAATAAACTGCTTGTTACAGCTTGCTCTTGCCTTCAAGCACTGGCTTTGATACATTGTCAGCCAATTGGAAGCATTTCCTGATTACATTTCCAAATTGCTTGTTTATTGATCGAAAGTTAATAAAGCAAAAGACAACTTTTCGGCTTAAATTAAATGAAAGGTTCCTTTGATGTTCAAATTATCCAATCAACCAATGTGCAATGAAATGTAAGCATTTGGAAGTTTTATCTGGAAAGCAAAATGTACTAGATAATGGTTTCTGGCACAGCCACTGTATCTAACAGCTAATGAAAAACACCCATAACTTTAGATTTAATTTATTTTCTGTTGAAAAGTAAATGGCACTGAATTTTGTTATTTTTAAATAACTGAAAACATGAAAAGGCAGATATTGTATATCTTTTTGACAAACTATAATTCCTACTCCAACAGTATATGGTTAGCTGCAATAAACAAAGTAATTTACATTACCATTTCTTCAGAGTCCAGCATTTGCTTGTGAATCTATTCGTTTCTGGTGCTGTATTAAAAATGCTATATTCTGTCAACTATTACCACCCCATCCAAGAGGGTGCTGTGGCCTAGCTGGAATATTTAGTTGTGCAAAAGATACCTTGACTCCAAAAATGACCACTAGTCTCATTATTGTACTGCTTCTTCAAGCACTTTTACTTACATAGAAAAATTTAAACCATCTACACTTAACATCATTGTGTTTTTTAGAGAGTCGGGCATTTTGAGTATTAAAAGCTAAAGATTTTCAGTACAGTTTGACGTGGGAAAATGGGAGTGGCTACTCTATGTGGTATGTACAGTAAGAATTAAAAACCAAAAAAGAACAAATGTTAGTAAATAAGAATTACACCAAAAGAGGTATGGCCACATTATAGCTCAGACCTCATTAGGAGATTTAGGTGGTTTATGGCAGAATAATCTTGAAATGGGCAATTCCTGCAAAAAAGTATAATTATGATAAAAATTATCATGGATAATACTTCTATACTTCATCCTACAGTACCATAACAAGATTTGGGTATTTTAAGCTGAGACTTGTATTTGTATACCAACAAACTCCTTTTAGCTGCACTAAAGCCATGAATATGATACTCACTCTATCAAATTGATTAATAATCCTTTTCTGGTTTTTGTTTTGTTTTGTTTTGTGGGTTTTGTTTGTTTGTTGTTTTTGTTTTGTTTCTGTTTTTGTTGTTGTTTTGGGGGTTTTTTTATTATTGTTGCTGTTTAGAAGTTTATTATTTCATTGTGATAGTATTAGCTTTGCAGTAGTAATTGCAAATGTAAATGTACTGATTCATGATGTCTCTACATGTCAGAATTAAAATCTATCTTTTCCTTGAAATGAAAACCCTAATTGAAATAGATTTGTAAATGCAAGAATTCTTTCTATCAAAGACAGCATGTTTAATGTTTTTTTGTCCTTTTGGCACAACCCCACATAACAACTTGGAAGACCCTAATGTAAAATAAAGCTTACAAACACAGCCACAGCTAAACAAAGAAATTTTTGATGTGATGATGTCTTGATGCAACCATCAAGAAAGACAGAGAAATACAGATTTTATTTTAGTACTGTGGTTATTGAAGATGTTCCTTATGTTGCAGAAGACCAGCTCCATTTGGTCTATTGCTCTTTTTATTTCTCTTTTTTATTTCTCTGTAGATAGATACATTTTAAATGGTTGGCATAAAGCAGAAATTGATTTATGTTAGAATCCACTGCTGTGAATGCCAAAAAAAATGGAAGTGGTCCAGATTCAAGATTTATCAATTTTTCGTCTTTTATGAAAGATAATTAACATAAAATCCAAAGAGAATAGGCAAACTAGCGTTGAAGTAGAAGCAGAGAATTGAGTCACACCCATTCACTCCTTGCAGAGAGCATTGGAGAAGATGTTCTCTCCACTAACTTGGAATACTCTCATTCTGCTCATGCTCTCACACTCCCTAAGCCTCTGCTGACACCATCAATCTGCGAGCCTTCCTGTGCCTTAGCCTTTACGGTTCCTTTTCTACCATCGGCAAACGTCAGGCTCAACAAGCCACCGCCTGCAAAGCAATTGCATCTGGCAGTTCACATGAATGTAGCATCTCTTGGACATGTGAGGTACTGCAGACATGCAGCAAATTCCATCACATGGGGATCAACGTCTGCACCCGGAAAACTAAGCTGACAGGTACAACTCTAAAAATACTGGAACAATTTTTAGCTTTTTTCTACACGAAAGGAGACAGGTGGAAAAGCAGTAATGACAGCCCCAAACAAGGAGTGGGCTGTTTCTTTTTATTTAACACTTTTTCCTAATATAAGGGTATTTTATTTCCAGTCAGTTCATGAGCCTTTGCAACTTGTATTTTCCAGATTATTCTTCACAGAAAAGAAGGAATAGAATAAAAAAAATTACCTTTATGAGTGAAAACTTATACACATATGTAATATGATGTCTGAAGCATAGGACTTAAGAAAAATGGCAAATAACACAAAATTTGGGATTAACTGAAAAAATTGAAAGCACTGCAAGCAGCAGGACTTATTTTGAGGATTTCCCTTAGAAATAATTTTTTAAAAAAAAATTTTTTTGGGGGTGGTTTAAGTTCTTCAGATGATGCAATACTGAAATCTACCCAGTGAAAGCTCTAGAAAAACATTCTGAGACTGATAACCTCATTTGGAAAGTTTTGTTTGATTACAGAGGTTGTTCTTTTCATAATAACTTAGGTTTTCCATTAATTTCTCCTTTTCCTAGAAGTAAAATGTATCAGAAAAGAAGCTTAGAAATAAAAGTACTAAAATTAGAATGAAGTAGAAGTTTCAGGTTTTGCTTGTGGTGTTAGCCTGGTTTAGACAACGGATGGAGTCCTTTCATGTAGGAGTTCCTTTTTGTGTCAAAAGCTCTATTCAGTTATTTCAGCTAACTGAATCCATTTTTTGGTTTTTTTTTGGGGGGGGGGTGTTTTTTTTTTTTTATCCCTGTGGATATATTTTAAAAAATATTTTTATTGTTAATGACTTCACAGTTGCAACTTTACAATTACTGAAGGAATGTAGGTTTTTCTCCCTGAAACTGTAGTTCTATTTTGTACACTAATTTCTCCTTACATCACATTTTACACTGTCCAGTCTCCATCAATTTGGTACAAGAATGTAACCAAACCCATGAATCCAGATCCTTAATCACTTTCTAACTTCACTAATCTAATGCAGTACTTTTAGGAGTGTTTATTTTTAATGATATGAGTGCAGGAAAATGTTCTGTAATATTCACGTATATCCTTATTCTGGTCTTCTGAGTTTTAGAAGCCATGCATTTTTTAAGGACCTTTGTATTTGGTGTGTGAAACTTTTCTAAATAATTTTGAGAAGATATCGTATTTGGAAGAATAAACTATTTAAAGCTGCACCTTAACCTTAATCTTTACCAACTTTACAGCAAATAATTTCCCTCTGAACCACAGATCAGTGATATATTAAATTTAAGATTGCAGTTAGATTTAATTCTAAAACAAGCACAATACCAGAGGCAATCTGAAACTCAGGCCATTAATTGGATGCCGATTTTGTTTAATTTTAGTGAGAGTAAACTGTGAAGTACTGACAGAACACAGAACCTACTACATGCAACATTAACCTTTCTCCTGGCACATTAAGAGACAGGCCCTGGGGTAGCCACTTTAAGGTATTGACTTAGAGTGTTGTCATTAGGAAGTTGTAGGTGCAAAGTCCAACGAACTCTATGTGCACAAAGCCACAGGCTTGTCATTTTGTTTTATCTCCAGTGGCTGGAAATCTTACATTACTCAAAGAGTTAACCTGGTTAGACACATTTGAGAATTTTAGCCACAAGGGAGTTTTGTTTGCATCTAGGCAATTCTTTTACAAACTGATGTCTCTGAAAATGCTTCAGCCATGCTGACTTGCAAATTGAGCAATGCTATAACCCACATACCACTCATTCCAGTTCCTCCTCCTCACAGTGTAAATGGGTGTGTAAGCAATAGTTTTATTTTAAAGACTGTGCTTCATGGCTGCTCCTGTACTACATAGCTACCTAGCCATTATGCAGTACCAGGCAAAGGTATTTCTCTTGTCTAATTTGTCACATAATCACCACAGAAGACTGAATCCTTCAGAGGGCTGAAGGAGTCTGAGGCATCTAATAAATTCACCCTTTGCACGGAGAAAATGTTTCACAATGAAATAATAAAATGCTATTTCAGTTAGGAAAAAATGAGATAAACTAGTGTAGCAAATAAGTAAAGATTATACACATAGGCAACCCACTGATCAAATATTTCTTAGGGCTATCGGGAATTTATCAAGGATACTGAGCCAGTTAGATAAAGAAATTACTGAAGAGTGATTTACTGAGTTGTTTAAGAGTCATGTTAGAAAGATTAGTTTGCTCACAGCAATGTGCTAGCTCTGTTTTATTTAATGATTAGTTAAAAGCTGAGGTAGAATATCTCATAAACGAGCTACAGTCATTTATTTAACTATTGGCTATGCTTACCCCTACACTGCCAACCTGAAAATATTAATCATGTTATCAAAACCTTAGCTTCAGGAATACTTCCTCTACTCAGAGTTAGCATTAAAGCAATGCTGTACATTAAAGAAAACACCAGCATGTCTCAGGAAATTTCCATTTTAGTAAGAGACTTCTGCTGCTTGGACTTTTGAGTCTGTTGTTTGGACATTTGTATCTGGCCAATTTGGACAACTGGCCAGAATAGATCTGAAGAAATTGTCTGTACTTTGAGTCCCAGGAATCAAGAAAAAAGGATAATTATGATGTTGATTGCTGTGTATTGCTGAACAGGCAAAAGGACAGTGTGCTTCAGAGAACAATCTCCAACTGGTCGCTCCCAATGCTGACACGGTCCCCATTCTGCAGATCACTCATCCCCTGGGCCCTGCAAATTGGAGCAGCAAAGAATGACCACTTTCAAGAATCAGTATTTCCCTTAGCAATTCCCTGTCTGAAGTCAGTGCCACCTTCCTCTTTGCTGCTAGACACAAAGGGAAGCCTTTGGCCCTGATTAGCACCTATGATTTCAGAATTTCTGATATATATCACTTTCTTTCCATTGTTACTTGTGCTTAATGTTCCCCTTTACTTCTATGTATCATCATGCAAAAAGAGAAGTGGAATTTTCATTTGTGTCTTTTTTTAATAGGCATCAGAGGCTACTTTTTCTCTTTCTGCTTCAAAACATTAACATTTTCCTGATTTTTTTGTTTATTTTTAATTAAATCCACACTAGTTTCCTGAAATAAGGGAATCTAAAGCCATAAATTTTTGTTTTCAGTCTTCAGTCTTTTTATTCTCTTTCACAGCATAAGTTGAGATCTAAACTTATTTGAGACCTAGTTAAAAAAGTTTTGACAAAACATGCTTAAAAAAAAAAAAAAGAGAAAATGAATTTGCCTGTCTGTAAATGTACCTCATGACTAAGAAGTAAGTATTGACATGTTTGTTTCCTATAGAGCCCTCAAGTAAAAACTCAATTGCCCAAAACTCCTAATGATTTCTAGTAAACTATTATTAGGTAAGATTAGCTAAATTCTGAATACATCTCATCTTAACCTTCATGATATGTGCCTCCAGATTTTTAGGAGTTACATGTGAGAAAGTCATTAACTTCAATTTAGGAGCCATTTTTCTTCTAATTTGCTTTTGGATCACCCTCTAAGCTACGATGAAGCACAGGGGCAACTTTCACATTTGCCCACATTTGTGACACTAATTTGTTGATTTCATATAGATGAACATGCTCGTTACTTTCAAAATCATAGGAAGGGATCTCAGAAACTAAATGACACCAGCATTTCAGCAAATCAACTTAAATAGCATATATACATATATACATAAGTTCTGGAATGAATGCATTCTAATAACAGATATTTCCAGACTCTGGATTATGATGGATGTACCCAGCAGGGATAAATTACTTCTCTCCACAGCATGACTGTGCCTAGGAGACGCATGCTCTGCCTTGTGTACTTTTATCTTTCATTATACGTCACAGAATCAAAGCAACACCAACATATAAATGTTCTTGTTTGCTCGCCCCACAAAAAAGACAACATGCCACTAAGCTGGTCCTTGCAACCTAGGGACATACCCACTGAACTGTATGCCCTTCTTCACAGGTAAGTGCACAAGTGCATTTCATTTTGATGTTAGGTTTACTCTGCTGTGTTTTAGTTATTCACTTGGGGCTGGTATCTAACGTAGGGGACCTTGACAGTTAATGGATGGTGTACATGTCCACATCCCAAGTCTTATCCAGCAAACACATATAAATAGTGGCTGAGCCATTTAAAAGCTAGCAATGAGGAAGGGACGTCTGTGAGGTTATGTCTTTCTGCTGCTACCGTTATTACATGGGTATATCCATGAGTGTTTAAGTTGTGTTTCCTTGCCCATGGTTGGAAGGCTGAGACCAAGTTTAGAAAAGGAAAATATTGCTAAAGGCCAGTGAGTATCTTGTACTTGTTGAGACCTTTTAAGATATGCAGTAGCCTTCCAAGAGAAACAGCAAAGGTCCCTTTACTTGCAACATGTAAGTTTGTAAAACAGAGAACATGCAAGAATGAATCATTTTCTATTCTTGGGAAGATCCACGTCCAATAACAAGCCTCCCCTACCGTTAGTTTTGTGATGTTAGTTCCTATTTGCGTATCTCCATATTTAAGAATCTTGTAAGCAGTCAGTTCTTGAGGAGATTACATACTTTCTTAGTATCAGCAGGTAGAATGAGAAGTCAGCAGTAATATTCACCTTTCAGTTCCAATACAACATTATTTTGGTGAAAACTTCCACTTTGAACAGGCTTCTAATACAACCCTTCAGTGACTTGGGCCATAGGGCCATGAACTTCTGTCAAAGGAAAGGAAGAAATTTCACTGATTGTACAGATATTGTCAACTACAGAAGTGCTTGAACTATCCTTTAAAGCATAGGCTTTGAAGATAAAAACAAACAAATAAAAACATTTACAGCCATGACCAAAGTAGACAGCAGGCTAGAAGTACCACTAATACTGACAGAGTTCTTTTCCATACGGGTAACAAAAAATTCAGTTGTATCTTAAGTTTTTTGCAGTGGGGGCATAAAGAAAGGGTTAGAAGAAAATAACCTGGTATCAAATGATCATCGATTTATTCAGCTTGGGGCTGGGAGGCTGCATCCTTTCCCATTAGCACCATGCAGTGTGGCATGGGGGCCAACTGATGTGCCAGTGCAGCAGCTGCACTGCAATGCAGCTACCACCCCCACCAGCACAGCTGCAACCAAGCTTGTAAAGGATCTCAATTTCAAAAAGATAAACTTTGAAAAATTAAGGAAACTAGTTAATGAGGTCAACCGGATTAAAGAGCTTAGGGATTTTAATGTGGAGAAGGCGTGAAATTTCTTTAAATCAAAGGTGCGAAAACTGTCTGGAACTTGCATCTTAATCAAGGAGAAAATCTTGTAGGCAATGGCTCTGGAGCTGACTGGATAAATAACCACTTCTGAAAGGGCAGAAGAAATAAGCAGTTTGCCTAAAGGGATAGGGAGTATTCTATGTCTGAGAGGCCAGGAAACAGAGAAGTAGAGATAAATACCAAAAGTAAAGCTGAATTAGACCTTGTACATTGAAGCAAACAGAACAAAAATGGGGGAGGGGATGGTATTTCTTTTTTCCCAGCCATGTATGTATAAATATAAAAGAGAACATAGGAGACACTCAAACACAGTGCAGTGAATAGGGGGTCAAGAAAAAAATGGTTCATCTGTGGCACCAAACTTAAATCAAATGTATTACTTTCTGTAACAACAGAAGTGCTGACTATGGGAGGGGAGAACGGGCAGTAAATTAGAATACTCAGGCTAAAATTATGGCTAAAAGCCCAATACAATTACATCACATAGACCTGACCATTTCCATCCCCAAAATAACCAAATAAGTAAGTAAATAGTACAGGTGCAGTGGCAGTGATCTGAGTGAATCTGTAAAGTGGAGTGACCAAGTTGCTGACAGGGATCAGCAAAGAAAGCCTTTATATTTCAGATGATGGTGGGGACATAGGGTAGCTTAAACACAGAGGCCAAATGTGTCCAATTCCAGTATTATACAAGGCTGTAGGGGAAGTCTTGAAAGAGAAATTAGGGAACAACGGGTTCTGCATAAAATGCATAAAACACCTGAACCTTCCAAAGGGATGTCTTGCCTGTATAAATTTACCTGTTTCTCTGCTAACTGATTCCTTAGACGAGGGAAATGCATCAGGTCTAATCTACCTCTTCTCTGTGGTAAGCAGAGACAGAACCTGAGGGAATGGTCTGAAGTTGTGTCAGGGGAGGTTTATGTTACGTATTAGAAAAATATGTAACTCTCTTTACCCGGAGGATGATTGGGCACTGGAACAGGCGCCCCAGGGAAGTGGTCACAGCACCAAGCCTGACAGAGTTCAAGAAGCTTTTGGATGATACTCTCAGGCACATGTGTGACTCTCGGAGATAGTCCTGTGCAGGGCTAAGGGCTGGACCCAATGATCCTTTTGGGTCCCTTCCAACTCAGTATATTCTCCAATTCTATCAGGAATTCAGTAAATAATTTGATGTATTGACACTAACAAAGTGTTTCAATGATGTTTAGCAAAATGCAGCTAAACAGGCTTCTCAAAATAAGAAAGAATAAATACAGTAACTATCACAGAAAAGCAATTCGCTCTCCTTTCCACCCACTAACTCAGTTTATACTATTGGAAAAAGCAAATGTAAAGTAAGCCCACCATGTTTTAATTTTGTTTTGCACTGTAACATAGAGTTAAATGATTTTGAGAGAAATGTGTGTTGCATTAACCAATTTCATGTTATATGTATTAATGCACTAGCTGGACACAATATTGCTTGTTTTTCAGTAGAATTAATGAAAGAAAATGAAATTTTATAATTAGAAAAATATGTTCATTTTACGTGCATCATATGGAAAATAAGAGAAAAATAGTTATATACCCTCTTACCCAAATTAATCAAGCATAGTAATGGATTCCAGAAAATTTACGTTTTTCGTTAAATGTATTAACTAGAGAGGCCAGCTGAGATTAGTATAGGCAAGTCATCCCTGGACACTGTCTCATTTACAGCACTGCCTTGGAGAATAACGTGCTGGCGCATATTTCTGTGTTGTTGACTGTGGTTCCCTCACTCTCCAGATGGGAACATGTGCTCAATTTTTTATTGGTAATGGGTGTTTTTATGCTTCTACTTTCTCTGTTTACCTGAGTGTTTGCATGAAGTCTACTTATTTCTGGTTGGACAGCTGACTGTGCTCAGACACTTTTGGTAAATCAGTCATCATGTTTCTTGATTTAAAAAAAAAAAAAAAAAGGTGGGAAAAAGGGGAAAAATAAAAGAAAAATGAAAAATGAGAAAGGCTTCTATGTATGTAATGTCCTTTCTCACAAAGAGCCTTTTCTCTCTTTCTGCCATTACCTAATACTGTTTGGTATATCTGCATTTTACAAAGACTGGATTTGGGGAAACAGTCAGTGATATTGTGAAATTCACCTTCCTTAGCAACAACTCCTGAAAACTGATTCCTAAAGACTTTTCTCTCACTACAGTTTTTCCTCATATAGGGACTGAAAATGTGATGGGATATACTGAATATTTTTAAAGGACTTAAAGCTTACTAAAACACTTTGTAATTCCCTTGCTTGCTGGAGATGCTCTGACACAGATTATGTTTTAACGGATAGTGATTTGCTAATAAATACTTGGCAAACAGTTGGGAGGAAGAGATGTGAAACAATCCATTGCATTAGCCACATTTTAATGATTTTTTTTCCTTTCAGAGAGAAGCTCAGCAAAATTATAATTTCTTTAATAAATAATTAACAGTGTATTATTTCAATAAATAAATTAGTGTTTATATAGTAAAGAATACAAATGTTTTGTGCATATATTATGACCCACTTCCCCAGTCCTTCTTGGCTGTTTCCCAAAGAATTATTTTTAAAAATTAATGATGAACATCAAAATATTTCTGTTTATAACATCATATCAATAGTAGTTAAATCTATAAAATAATTCAATCGTTTATCCTTCTTATCTTGGGAATGTTTAATCAAGCTTGATATTTGCTTTAAATTAGCACTGTCAAATGTACATTAGTATAAAATCTCCCAAATCATGAAAGATTTATAATTTGAAATGCATTTGGATTATTCTCTAGTTAATCAGCTAGATAAAAATTAGTGGTGCTGTAACTAGAACAATTAATTGGATTTAAAAATTAAAAAATAACCAGCACATACTACTTCATGTACTGCTTCACTTTGGAAACACAAATAATATCTTAACTATATCAGAGGAATTTTGTGAAGTCTTCACTAAATTGTAAATCCCTTATTTTATCTTTAACAGGTAAAAGTTGTATTTTTTTCTAAGAGAGTTTTGAACAAGAACAGGAGGAATACATTCTTTAGGTAATGATTCTATAAAATTATTTATGTACTGCAAATCAGTTAACCACATATGCATCAAATAAAACCTGAAACTTTAAATACAAAGAGTTTCATGTTTAGTTTAAGATCTTCCTTTCTTCATCATTATTGTAGAGGTCTTTAGGAGGTGAGGGCCATTCACAGAATACAGTAACTTTGGTCTGTACATTATTTTAGCTAGAAACCCTCATGTGCTTAGCATCATTAATGATAAAAATCAGCTTGTAAGTAAATCACCAGACTGCTGTACCTCCCTGGGAAATTACTTCATTTTTGACTTGCAGAGAATGTCTGATGATCAGGATAGCCCCTTTCTGTGAGGGCTGAGCTGGACTGGTAGGATAATGGTGCTATGGAAAGCTTCAAAGGTAGAACTACCATCTGTGAGCTGTTCAGAAGAGTGAGTCATGGAGTAAGGAGTTTGGTGTCTGGCAAGTAGACTCAAGGGGGAAAAGGAGGTTTAAAAGGAGGCACACGGCTGTTCTTCCTTGGGAAGGAAGCCATGGGTGAGGAGAGGCTTAAAAATATCCTCTGCTCTTTATACTGAAGGAATGCCAGAGTTCATAGGTTGTGGAGGTTTGGGGAATGATAATGGAGAAACATACTAGAACAAGAGACCGCAAATAGTGTTCTGATAGTCGCCCCAGATCCCAGTGTCTCTCATGCCAGCCTGTATGTCACAGGGCAGTGAATATACTTCTTTCTGTCTCACAATGCATTTGTTTAAAGGAAACCATCAAGAGAGCTGCCATTTGGTGTCGTGGTTGAGGCAGGATGCGACATGGGTTTCAGGATACCAGCAGCTTTTTTATTGCAACAGTGCCGCTACCTTTATACAGTTCTGGGGTGACACATGTACACACAGCATTGGTTTACCACTTCATAACAACTCATGATTGGACACACAGCCACATGTCCTAACACAATAGGCTGACATTCCTAACAAGAAAAACACTCTGTGTTACAGTCCTACTGTCCGTGGTTAACCCTCTGCCAGGTGTAAGAAGTTCCATCTTCAGGATTTCAGCTTACTGAGAGCCCAGAACCAGCTGGGCTCCCCAACAATTTGGGTGAGTAAGACTTCAGCCTGGGTAAGGGTTTCAGGAAACCGCTGTGGCAGAAACAATCACTAATGTGTCACATCTCTTGTGCTCTCCAGAACTGTTGCTGGTTCTTGCTACTATAAGCAAGTATTAATTTATTATCCTTCCACTCCTCTGAACTTCCCAATATCTTTCCTTGTAGTCCAAAATCTTAAACTGAAAAAATGTAGGTCTTCGCATTCACAGCAGGATGTACTTTACTCATTCTAGCAGGCTAGCTATGTATGCTTTGTGCTTTTCAATTATTTAGGCCTCACAGATAAGTCAGAACCTTTTTATTCAAGCCTAGTCTTGTACAGTATTTTTTCTTCTCACAATACTGGCATTAGTCATCACAGGCAAGCTTATGGGCTAATACAGACCTTTGTTCACCTTCTAGCATCAGAAACGCTCTCTTGGGCCTTCTAGAGCATTGGAAAGTCTTTAGGGACCTTTTCCAATACTCCAAAGCAGTTCAGAAAATTCTCTGGAGACGTGGGAAATTAACAAGACTATATAGGAAAAATGGAATTTCCTATAATCATTACATATACTGGGCAGGCTCTCTGCAGTCAGATCTAGGTTTCATGATGCGAAAAGTGCTATGGCTTTTCAGTTTTGAAGGTATGTTAAATATTCACAATACAAAATAAAATGGATTTTTCTGAATGCCAAATTAAAATAAGCACCTGAGATCATCTACTGAAATGATAGAAATAGGAATCTCTATGTCCTGAAGGAACAAGAAGAATGCTGAGTTATTGCAATTGATAGAGCCACAGTAAACTTCAGTGTGGTGAGGATTCAGTCAGAACCCTTTGCACTACCCTGTTAGTGTACAGGATCTATAAACCTCTCCTAAATAGGCAAAGGAGCATTTTGGATTGGACAGTCTGGCCTGGCAGTGGAAGGTATACTGCTATGCTGCTCTGCCCTAGTTGGTGAAATGGGTCCTCATTTGACTCATGAAGTCTTGAATACTGAGTGTGCAATTCAGATCATCTCTCTCCTCCTTGACGAGTGGAATTATGTCTTGTGCATTTACAGTTAATGCCAATGCCTTTTCCTGGCTCTGTGACAGATAAAAGATGCAGGTGCCATATCCACAACTGCAGCCTTGCACACATACCTCTGCCTTCCCTGAGATCCAGATGCAGTCATAGCCCAGCCTTCAAAGTCAGGTGGCTTGCAGAGGTCTATCAAATGCTGTTGTGAGTTGGAGTAAGAGCTGAAGTTGTTTTTAAGCAACATAAAATCTTGGAAGATTTCAGAAGACAAAAAATAATTAGGATGTAAGGGCTGCAGCTGCAATCTGGCCAATTTGAATGTCCTGCCTTGGAAGTATTTTATTATTGGGAAATGATAGTGTTGCTAAAGGCACACGCTTACAAGGAACAAGGGAAGGCAGTGTTGAAAGGATGGTGTTTGTCCTGAGTAGTCTGATCTGTTCATGCCCGCAGCAGGAAAATGCCATGAAAGCATTTTTCAGATACCTATAGAAGGTACTTTATTAGTTTTGTGAAAAGTTATACTTGAATCTGTATGAGGTTTCAAAAACAATTAAATAGGAAAATCCTTTTATTGCCACTCTAGGTGAAGGCTGTCACATTCTCAGATGTGCTTCTCTTCCATTTCCTTGAACACAAAGGACTGCCACCTGCAGAAAGACTGTCTTTTAACCCCCACCATTTTGAATGGCCCCTACATTTCTCCTTGTCCTCCTGCAGGGGTCAGCTGCATGTTCCATGCAGTACCTTTGATAGGTGTCTCAGATTGGCTGACCTTATGGGTCTCAGTGGGGTTGGAAAGCACACTTTAAATAGAGGAGAGCTCTGGCCTTCTTCAGACAATGTACAAATATCCATGTGTACCCTCTACTGCTGGAAAAGAAAAGAAAAATCTCAGAGTATCCTGTTGATAGATTACTGTCTGGGATCTGCTGATCTGGCAAGTTTTGTTTTTCATGACAGTGAGTTCTTATGCATTTTACCAATTTAACAATAGAAAATTCTGGAGATTGGTTTGGGGTTTTTGTTTGGGTTTGGGTTGTCCCTGTCCCCATCCCCCTTCTTTATTTTCCATGTTTTGGTTTTCTAGAAGTACAATTAATTTTTTTTTAGAGGAAGGGTAGTAGTTCATGTTTCTGACATCAGTGTCAAGATATAATGGTTTTAGTTTTCTGCTGTTGTGTATTTGCTCTGTGGTATGGCAACTGCTGCACCCCAGTACTTGCTTCCCACTACTGCTGCTCTCCAGAATTTTCTTATTCCTGACCATCTCTTACTAAAACATTTCATCTTAGTAGGCCCCAAAAATGAAAACATCCCAGTTGTTTGTTTTTCTTTCATGAAACTGCACGAAAGAGGGCTGTATATCAGCAGCAAGCAGCTGTGGTACTAGTGCTCAGGAAATACCACAAAGCAGAAATATCTACTTATGTCGGAGACACTGGTTCTCTGTCCCCATCACAGACCAGGAAATAGTGCACATTCTCTCTCTTCCCAGTGGTATTAAGGTCAGAAAGTAAAAAGTGATCTTGAAAGTTAAGCTTAGGAAAGCAGGCTGAGAAGTAACTTTCCATCTCTTGTCCCCATCCTCTCCACTTCACAATCTCAATACCCAGACATGCCATTCTGTGCTGGAGGAAGGACTTTGCAGGCCAGGGTTTTTCTACCACTGTGTTGTACTTCAGGCACGGTGCAAAGTTCTCAGCTTTAAGTGAGAAGTTATTAATGCTGTGACATTTGCGCTGCAGTCATTGATCAGCTATGGTGTGGTTTTCTTAGTGATTTCCCAGTCAAGTAATCTGTAGATAATATAAGAGAACATGACATAGTTGTACTTTTTAATGACTATTCAACATGATTGTTTTATTGGGAAGGATAAGATCCACACTGAAACATACCCACAGTTCTTCACAGGTTTTGGAGATAAATGCACTTTTGGTCTGTGGGGTTTTTATTTCACTAATGAGTCTATAAAGGCAGGCTTTATTTCCTAGATGCTGTACTTGTTCCCTATCAGACCAGCAGGTGTATGATAGATCTATGGGTTTAGATGTCAATTTCATATTTCGAGTCTCACTAAAATTCAGGGTCTCTGGGCACACTTGGGTTTGGGTTCTTCTGGTGGCCATGCCTGTTTCTCTTTTTAGACAAAGTGCAGCTCAAAATCTCTGATTATACAATTAGATTTCCCAGTATGATTCTTAGCTCTCTTTCCAGTCACCATACTACCAGCATTTTGATATTGGATTCTGCTTCCATTGTAATTTATAGCCTGGACAACATCAGTCATCTACCAGTTATCTTTATTTGTTCTGTATTCCGTGCTTGTTTTAGTGGACCTCTTTGCATTTGAAGGAAGAAAAAAGTAAGATTTCAAACATCAGCCAGGCTTTACCTTTGTAATCCACATTTGTGATTCAGCTGGTACTTTTGGTTTTCATCAAGGGAAGATGCATAATATATATACTGGTATATATGAAAAAAAGAATCAAAAAGTGTGTGCCAGTGGTAACCTATAGTCTGAAAATATCGGGGGGGGGGGACGACACTTATGCCCAAGGCAGCACATTTACCTGGTCTGTTTGTAGCAGTGGGCAGAGCTGTGCGGTGCCTGGGAACAGACCAGACAGCCTGCAGTAGTGTGTTGGTACTCACACACACTAGAAGAGCAAGGGGGATGAGGAATATGAGCCAAAAAGCTGCAGGGCAGATATCCCTGACACAACTGCTCAAGCAGACTCATAAACCAAATTTGTCTCAGAGCTCATACAAAGTGTGCTTAGTTCACAGTTTTCAAGATCAATTGTTTCAGCTGTTTAATTTGGTTTTTGTTATTTCAAATTAATTTAGGTGAAGGTTTTCAGCTGAGGAGCATGCACTGTCAAACGAAAGCACAACTTTACCTAGGTTGTTCCAGAGGAGACCGAATATTTTCCATTTTATAAAAATACAGTGCTAAAAATGTTTATTTTTTTTAATACACTGTTGCCTATAAAGTAACAAACACAGCTATAGTATTTCAAAGTTTATTGGTCTGGGTAGACTTGGATAAAAGGCCATATGTTTCTAGTGGTATCTCTTCAGACCAATAAACATAACGTTGCTTTGCTCATTCAGAGCAGTGAGATTCAACTGCATAACCATTTCAGTTTACTACAGAAGCTTTTCTACAGAAGCTTTTACTGTAGAAACACACTTTTATCCATTTGTTACTTGCTTTGTTTCCACAATGCTAATAATGTCTTCCTACTTTCTGGAAGTGTAAGATGATTATTACAGCTAGCTGGCACTGCCTCAGAATGCCAAAGCCTTCTCAACACTTACAAAATCTGTATTGGGTATTATTCATTTAGGTTTTAATTATTAGCATTTATATCTGTTTTTACATCTTTTGCATCTCATTCAGCTGTTCAAAGGGGGTATTCCCATGCTGCCAGTCTAAAGATCTTCTGTTTGAAGGCACCAGCAGCCCAGGGAATCCTCTCATGCACTCTCTGTGGCAAATCCAAAGAGATGCCAATTGGGTTCTGCCAGTGCACATTAAACTGATACCATTTTGAAAACACTTTATCTGTGATCTTAAAATAATGAGTTCAAAAAGATTATTTCAGTGTCTTTCTAACATATTATGCTTCATCTGGTCTCTCTGTTAATTCTTTTTACTCATACACTCTATATTTCCCATTACATATTTACCCTTTACAGACTGATATTTATTTTCCAAGTAAGTCACGGGCTGTTGTGATTGCTGTGGCTTGAAACCTCCTCCAGAGGTTGCTAGAAAGATAAAGTGCAATTACCAGCATTGGCTGAATAACATAAACACTGTGTTAGATGATATCTACAACATTTTTTGAATAAATTACCCAACATTTCTGCTCCTCCCTTCCCCAGTTTCTTTGTATGCAGAAAAGCATACAAAGCTGCAGCTTAAATGGGGTGTAAACAAAGGTTTTTTTACTTTATCCCTCTATTTCAGGGTCAAAATTAAATTCCATTCTTTAAAACTGTCCTTTTGATAGATAATTATATATTTTTAGATCTCCAGGGACAAGCTCTCTGCCAAGTCTTTATTTTCACTATTCCCACTTCTTTTGTTCTTAGTTTCATCTCTACAGACTCTGCTCACATTGTACACGTTTGTTTTATGTGTATGGAAGATCCAAGAACTATAAAACCTACTGAACTAATTAGCTGCAAATGCCTACCACCTTCATCAAAGTACTTGAGACAGATTCTAGTAATTTATCTAGTGTGGAAACAGTTGTAGTGTTAAACTTACTTTTCGTTAGACACCAGAGAATCAATGGTTAAGTTGTGGGAAAGAAAGAATGAACTTTTTCTAAAAATACTTTTACAAAACTGATGTTGTCACTGTATTAAAAAAATCAAACAATCCTATCTTCATGTATGTTCCTTTGTTTTGTAATTTTTTTTTTTTGACTGAAGATCATATCTTGATGTACATTTTTACTATGATTAAGTTATTTAGGTATTTTCCCCCATATGGATTGTTTGATATAATCAAATCTACTCACACTGCAACCTTAATATAATTAAATAAAAAATATCAACCAACACAATTTCTTTTGAAAGTAGTCTGTTTTAGTTCCGTGGTTCACACAACTCCTTAGTCCTTCTATTTGGTTTCACACTTCCTTTAGTCCTTGAATTCTGTAGCTTGTGTTTATATCACATTATCAGCTGCAGAATATAAAGCCCTTTCTGTATGACAGATATTTTGTTCTAGACATTCTATTTAGCCTGAAGTGTTGAATAGCTTGTCTGATGTTTAACAGAAAGTAAGTTTCTGCATGGGTGTTATTTTAGAGGAGCTAGAGAACCACAAACATGCACAACTGCATACCAAACACCCATGTGAACTGAACTTACTCTGCCTTGACTTACTGATTCTGTCTACAGGCTTCCCATCCTTCTTCATAATGAAATACATTCAGAACTTAAGTTTATATGATTTCTTTAAAATGTCTTTGTCTTGTCTGGTTGAAAATTTTTGACCAGCTACAGTTAGTGAGTGAACTTACAGAAGACCATATTGCCCATGTTTTGCTTCATGGCTTTTATAGCTTTTTTACCTAGTGGTGGAATGTTCTATGGGATAGAATAGTCCTCTGTGATTTCAGAAATTTTTTGTGGGTGTTACTGGCTGCCACAGCTGCTGTGACTGCATAATGAACTGCAAAAGCCCTGCTATGTGGGTGCAGCATAGGTCAGCAGAATTAGATTTTCTGTTGATGAAGTTCCACCAGTTTCCTGAAAATAAGCTGAACTCACTTCAAATAGTAAAGCTTTTTCAGCTGTGGGGTTTAATTTTTAGGATTTTGTTCCCAAAACACACCTGTAGCAGTAGTATGTTCATGTAGCCTTGTTATTTTTATTTGCTGTCATTAAAGTATATCTATTTATAAAAACTGAACCCAGCTAGAGTAAGTATCAACCACGGCCAGTCTTTCATGCATTCCTTTGTACTCAAAAAGGAAACACCATTAGAAATTATTTTAAGATCACAACTTTGCATTAGGTTTAAGATATCTCTGGTTGGTATTTTCATGTTGCTCAGAAAGCCCACAGGAGTGTTGTGTGGACACAATCCAGTTACTTATTTGCAATGAAAGATGCTTGATTATCTGGCACATGCCAATGAAATGGTAGTCTCTATTTCTTTATTGAGCCACTAAGTGTTATTTTTGTCTTTGCAACAGGCAGCTCTTTTGCCTTTTTGTATGTTTTTTGTTGATAATTTTTCAAAAGAAAGGTCCTATTAGAAGCTAATTTCTTTATTTTAATTATTACTTTTTTCCACCCTCTGACATCTCAATATCAATTTGAAATGTTTTTGTAATATTGAGACAAGTGACACTGTGAGCATCTTTCAGAGGAGACAAATCAAAAATTGAGTGTAAATAGTAATTTGGAAAACCTTACTTTAAAAGTTCTTTTAATCATTTTGGGTACCTACTGTTCCTTTTCCCTGGCTAATTTTAGTGACTGGAATGCTAAATAGGGAAAAAATGTTGAAGCCTTTTTCGAAATCTTTAGCGGTCATACCAAATACTCTAACACAAAAAAGTAAGAGATGTGGTGTAAAGCTGGTACAAGGCTGAAATCCAGCAACATGTAGGAAAAAAAAAATCTATAAGAGGAACTGGTTCAGAAACATCATTTACTGTGCCAAGTTAACTTACTAGAGCTTTGCAAATTTGAAACATGTGTGATGCACACCATCAAATAGGGGATTTCTTAAATTACAGTTGTATGCTAATTACTCACTTTAGGCACTGGTTTGTCTGAAGCAGTAAATGATCCCAGACTTCATGTCTTAGCAAGAAAAAAATCTTACCACTGAAATGTTGGGGACTGTTAGTCACCAGTGCAGGAATTGCCACTTTTCTAAGTCTTGAACAGAAATGAATTCAATAAAATGAAACATAATGACAGATTTATAAAAGCAATGTTCCTTTACATAACAGATTTTCTATTCTAATATTTCTTTACTATAATCCTTTAAAATTATGTGAAAAATTTATTATTTAAGTGATAGTAAAGAATTCATTAGAAGATTAATAGTTCTGGTTTACCAATTCACTTACCAGGTCACTTAATTATTTAGTTCATTAATTCTGTAAATGTCAGACTTACCATGAACTCCAGTGATTTGCATAAGTAAGGTTATAGTTCTGTGAGCGATTGTCATCTAACAACTTTAAACAAGAATTTGGCATTATTTCTACATTCCAAATGAAAGAAAGTGTGTTGTCTACACACACACGTGCACAAACACACACATATACTAATGGGAAACCAATATTGCTAAATGATCTATCAGAATGGTTTGGTGGAGGGGGGAATATTTTTCACCAAATCATCAAGAAGATACCCTCCAAATTACACTATATGAATAGGATCTCCTTTAGGAGCCACATTTCTCATTAAAAAAATAATCAGTATTTGAAGAAAATATGAAACCTTCTAGAACCTCATTTATTTATTTATTTAAAAATGTTACCTGTTGGAATAGTAAGATGATGGTTCATTGCAATTATCAAAGGGATCCTAGTACTAAGGTTACAAATAAAACATACATTTACAATATCCTGATGCTATCCCAACACTAGTGTTTACATATATAGATCTGTATGTATACACACAGATGCATATGTGTGTAAACACAGAACATTGGAAAATAATCTGAGTAGCCACTAATTGTTATTGAACCTTTAGCAGTAGCCATCTAGGCAAGACACTGTACAAGATGGCATGATGAACCTTCCTTTAGCATAGGTGAAGTTTTCCATTCACTCGGTAAGCCTGAGTGGAGAACATCAATAGCTGGTCATTATGCACCATGTAAAATAATTTGAAGTCCTGTGATGCATACAGACTAAGTAAGGCCATCTTAAATAATTTTTATTGTGGAATGATTTCTTCCATTACAGATTCTATGCACTGTAAAATAGCATGGGGCTGTAACAGTCACAAGCCAGTGTGTACACATGTATCTTGCTGCAGTGAATAGTTAAATGTGAAAATGAATCCTTTCTGGCAAGCTAAACTCACAGCCCTCTGTATTAGTGGCATCTGCTCTGGCATGTGAATCAGCCTTGCTCTTAGTGGGTGCCTGCCAAGCAACTACAGGTTTCTAGGGGGTAAAACATAATCTGTTCAGACCCACTTCTACAGCCCCCATGAGTGGATCTATTAAGTACAATTAGTCTCATAATTAAGGGCCACAGTATTAGACACTTCAAGCATTATTTTTTTCTCTTTTTGACAACACAGAATCAATCTTGTGACAGCTTCCCTGCCATACATTCTTAGGTCCTGATAAACAAAATGCGAGGATTATAGTTAAAATGATGTGAAAGGCAGCAAAGCATTAGATGCTTTTACACAAATCACACTTATTCAGATCTATGGAGTAAATAGATATAAATAGAGGGAGAATAAGTCTGTCATGTATTATTTATATATAGATGTAAAAAAATGAGAGTTTTGGAGACAAAAATATTTGGATATTTTCACCTAAGGCATCTACATGTGTTGGATATTTCCTGATGGACTAAATTGCATCTTTTGCAGTGTCAGTTATTTTGGGAACAGCTATATGAGTTTTTGTATGGTCATTGGGAACATTCAGCAGTTGTAGTATGAGGAAAGTAGACTGGAAGTTTTGCAGATCGATCAGCTACTATACGATTTCCTGGGATTTTCGATGTGTGTTTACAGACAGAGAGGTAGGGACTGGACTCTTCTCAGTGACTTTGGGACACAAATGGCCGTAAAATTCCTACATCCTTTAAAAAGTTCTACTATGTTAAAATGGGGACTTTGAAGGGAAAGAGATGAACAGAAAAAAAGCTAAATCAGTGTAATGACATGTAATGTGACTCACCAGAGAGCTGGCTGTGAACAGGATCCAGAGTTTATGGATATTCAACAATATCTGGGGACAAACTGAAATGATTCTCAAAAAATGGAAGATGTCCTATAATCTGCCCCTGCTTTACTTCCAGCTAAAAGGTCAGGGTTTTGTCTGTTTGGTGGTAAGCAATAGTTAGTCAAATATTTTTATTAGCTCTGAGACTTTTTGGGGAGAAGAACAGAAACCCAACCATACTGAAAAGCATTGAAAAGGGTTTAAACATGTTTACTTATAAAATACTTTAGACAAAATAGTTTCAAATTTACTTCTAGATTTCGAAGTTTCATCAATGCTAAATGAAAATATAGCAAATCTGAAAATGCTGTAAAAATCATCCACAAGAGCAGATTTTAAAAATCACCACAAAATCAGATACAGTATGGTAGTACTAGCGGCCTTGCTTGAGCTTCTGGTGCTTCAGTTCTTTGTATGTGTTGTCCCTGTGTTATCAACAAGATTCTTTATGGAATTATATGAACAATAAAGCAGTTGTTAATCATAATGAGTTTGTTAATATCTGATTTAAAATTAAAATAGCTGCCTTCTCTCAGTTCCTCAGTTGTCAGGGAAAAGGCAGGTAGAAGGATGGGCTGACAGCAACCTCCCCCATTTAGGTGAGAGGAAACAAGTAAGGTGGGATTGTTGCCCTACCCTCTAAAACATACTGGCTGTTATTCCCCAGATGAGATTATTGATGAGTAGAGAGCAGTTTAGATTTTTCATTTTCCTACATGCTTTGAACAATGACTTGAATAGTGCAAGCAGAATGGCAAAATACAATACCAAATCCTCTGTAGCTCAGTCTGGTTGCTGTGATGTTCTATTGCTAATAAGTATTAATTTTCTGATTTTACAGAACTTGTACATGCAGAAATTCTCAGAATATTTCTGACCCTTAGGACATATAAGAACAGCAACCTTAAATCTGGAACTGTGGTACATTGGTGTTAAGCATGTCAAATACCGAGGTGATACTGCACATCCAAGGCTAGAAATAATCCAGTTTGTGAGGCAGCCTCCCAGCTGCTTGCAGATGCATCTGGTTTGGGTTGGAGGCTGCAGCTGAAAATGAAGTGTGGCTGGATGCAACTTCTAAATACCAGGCCAGAAGCCCAGCTGATGTACACTGGCACAGCTCCATTGAAGTAGCTACAGAAGTTTATGCCAGTTAGGCTATTCCTCAGGAGCTTTTCTGATGCGCTATCTTCATGTTGTTGGAATTTGTCTTTATCACTCTCCTGATAAAATAATCCTGATTTCTTGAAAGTGCAATATTAGCCTCCCTGATGCAGGGACTGTTTGTATGTGTGATTTATCAAGTAAGAAAAAAAGCTGTCAAAACAAAAATGGTACTTCAGGGAAGTACAAACCTCACACAGTTGTTTTATGTTGAATTATTGAGCAGTCTGCAAAAAATAGTAGTGTTGGATTAAGTGTGTTGTAATTTGTAGGGTGTATTTTGAAGGCAATGGACATAGACATTTCATCAACTTTCTATTGGAGGACTTCCTAATGACTGTTAACAACCAATGAGCATATATTCTTCACTACCTACTGGTCAATAGATTATTTTGGAAATATGCTTCCATCTATTTTGGGAATATAAACTGGGTCAAAGCTCTGCCTTTTCTATCATTGTGGTCAGTCTTAGGCATTTCTGGAGAACAGCTACTCAGGCTTCCTGATTCTAATAGTGCTTTGAAGGGTGAAGATTTAATAATGCTTGTAAATTATGCTGTACACAAACTTCAATATTATAAATTAAAAATTGAGACAATTTATGGTTTTACAAATGTTTTACAAATGTTTACATTTGTAAAATGTCTGCTGTTAACATTTTGTTCTATATAAAAGTTCTAGATTTCTTTTACTGTGAAAACTGAAACTTGAAGCAAAAATATTTGTTCTGAAGAAGTGGAAATATATAACATATTCAATTCTATTTGAAATGTTAGAGATAGAGCACCACAAAATAATAATTGGATTAGTATTCAACCTGTGACTATACAGACTATTGCTCAGATAAAATGACAAAAACAAATGTGAAAGTTCTATGAAAAAACATTCAAGGCTGTGAAAACTTAAATATAGGGGACATATTCTGTAGTATCTATTCTCCATCTTTCTATGGTTTAATCAAATACCATGTTAATAACTTTGATACTGTAAGACCTTTTACTAGCTTGCTCTGATGTTTTTCTGTCAAGGGCTAACTAATAGTTTTAGCTCTCCAAAGAACAACATAACAAAGATAAGGCAAATGCCAGGAAATGTATTCATTAAATAGTCAAGAGAATGCCAAGGACAAGCTCACTGTATAATGTGTTAGGAGAACATCAATATTTGAGAAAAGGAAGATGCTGCTTTGTTATAACATATTTGTGGAAACTGGAATAAGCATGTTTTAGGCAAGGCTTCTCTTTAATTATTGTCTGAGTTTCACATAAAGTCTGCTTCATCAACTGGATAAATATTTGACTGCTGTTCAGTAAATTGCATTAGTTTACTTTAACTGTATGCTCAGCCTTATTCAGGCATCCTACATTAGGCAATGTAGTGTGTAATGCATCTCTGCAGGTGACCAGAGCTATTCTCTGTATGAGGTAAATTAAAACTCATATTTTAAAAATTAAACATTCTTGCACTTCATGATTTCAATATTTAATTATAACCTGTGTCAGGGCCTAATCTCTGACTGAGTCAGGCATGAAATTAATCAAAAACGAGGCACAAGCTTAGCAGTTCTACTGCACTGTAAAAATAATTTTTTCAGCATTTCTGTGATTCTTACAGAAGTTTTGCGAGAACGATGCTGATGAACACGTAGTTAGGGAAACAGTTAAAGGTTTGTAAGTAGCCAAAACAGTGATGATTTTTGTTAGTTGCCTTGGAAGATATCTGGCAAAACACTTTACTCCTGAGGCATGAGTGCACTGAGGACATTGTAACATTACATAGGTGATCAGAGAAGGAAAGGAATCTTTGACTCTTTCTTAATCTATTTCAGGAAGAAAACTCAACTATTTTAACAAAGCACAGCTTTAACTTCCAGGATAATACACATAATACAGGAGCAGATTATTTTATGTGAAGCAAAGTATACTGCAGCTATAGATAGTGCCATACACTTCACTTCGCAAAGATCTTGTGCAAAATAATTTGCTGTAAATGTACTGTTTGTGCTTATATTTTTGACTGATGGAAAAGGCTGGTGCCGAGCAACACGTTTCTTTTTCACTATGCATAATAACTATATCTTTCCTCCCTTTAAATTCAGTGAGTTCAGTGCCAAACTTTGTAGCTAAGAAACAAAGGAAATAGTGAGGTGCTGAAAAAGATTGAAAACAATTCTCGAAGTCTCATAAAAGTCAAGCTTTTTCTCTAAAGTAATGAAATTATGCTTTGTTTTTACACAAAAAACATAGGTTCAGTTTATTTTGGTTTATTTTCATGGATTTGTGTTGGGTTTTGCAGCCTCAGCACTTCCTGAACCAAATCATCCATAAAAACAGGAAGTGCAGATGTGACCAACAAAAGTGGAAAATTTTCCAAATGAGCTTCTAAAAGCTGGCTGAACTATTTTTTGCATAATATTATAAAGCATATAAATATGTTTGAACATACACTGTAATCTTTCTCCCATTCTGGCTCAAAGCTGACTGCTTCTGAAGACAGTCAGGTAGCAGGACCTGCAATTATTTTATTTAGTTCAGCTCTGTATTCGGCTCAGGCACAGGCTGTCTTTGTAGTTTTAGGCTAATCATGTGTAACCTCCTTAGTCTTACCTGTTGTAAAAGAGCTTGCATTTCAGATGAATTGTCTGAGAATTAGGAGGGTGTTTGGTATATAAAAAATTTCTTATTATTGCTGGAAGAAAGATTTGGAAGGCAGTAGCTGAATGTGAACTTAACTGCTCGTTTGTTTATTTGGGTGAAGGAGCTGTTCTGCAGGCACACATCTTGAAGTGCTGCATTTTAAAAGGAAAGAAAAATTTTGCAGAGTTTATTTGCATGAGTCTGATGCCCAAGGTGGCCAAGAACAAGTCTAGTCCCTGGTGATAGTTTGAGAACCACCAACATACACTCACTTTGTCCTGTTGTTAAGATTATCCCTTAGCCCTAGAATCCCCCTGGATCTCATCACCAAAAATACCTTGGCTAATTGCACCTAGAAATCTAGCTGGCTTCACCTAACCAAGGCAGTTTTCTCACGGAAAACCTCTTGCTCCCTCAACATACACGATGTGGGATAGCTGGTGTTAATATCAGTGCTTTAAATGCAGATGGGATCACTGCTTTCATTCCCATAAAATAAAGTAAGTACTATCAGACTAAGTATTTCTATCCTGTATTCAAAAGCCAATCCAGTTGTCTTGTGAGGGCTGTGATGACTTACCAGGTGGGACTTACTAGGCCTAACTCTGTCTGGTTTCCTGGCCTTAACTGAACCACACCACCTACACAGGATTTGCAGTCATTAACGTACCTTCCGGTGAATCTACCAATAATTTTAATGCCACGTATTCGTACTTTAGAAGTAATTTAATTTTATGATAACATTAAAGAAAATACAGAAATATTGCATGTAAAACAAGCTATGTGGTCTAATGCACTGGTAAAATAAATTATTACAAAGCATATTTGTTTTTAATAATGTTAGACAGCTTCCATTATGTGACATGAATATTACATATAGTTGTTGAGCTGAATCTGTTAAGAAAGGTTTAGCAGCCATGCTGAATATATATTTTCAATAGACTGGAATAGAGTATAGAAAATCAGAACTACGTTTTTCAGTTAAGAGCATCTTAATTAATACATTTTTCTGATTTCTTTCAGGATTTTTTGTGTTGTTTGAGACCTGTAGTCTTTCTTGTACTTTTGGTTATAGGATAAATCCGCTTCTCATAGGTTTCTAATGTGTAGTGAATGAAAATTATTTCAATGAGTTTAGTGAGACTATATTAGCCATTGTATCTGTTACCATCACTCAAGGCTTTCCAGATTTTCCTTGGAGATTCCTCAGCTGTTGATCAAGCAGAGTTCACGCAAACTTCTCAAAATCAGAATCACGTGTCTCATGCATGCTACTCCCTTTCCATGTGGGAGGAGAAAAACTTAGACCCACGTCTCATCTCAAAGATATTTCCCTAATATGTTGAATAAAAATATCAGCTTGGAACAGGCCTAAATTTTAAGTAAACTCAAATAATTTATTCTTTCTAAAATAATGTACATTAGCAATTGTCTTTAAATTTTTAGACTTGAGTTGATATCCTAAAGAATGAATGTGCAGTTGTATTTGGTGGGCCTTACACAATTACACTTTTTAGAACTTATTTTAATTTTTTTTCCTCATTTTGAATTATAAAAAGTACACGGTATTCTGAATATAGCTGCTTTGCTTTTAAAGAAAGATTTGTGACAGTAAGGATATTTTAATCCGTATAGTTATATTGGTAACAAGTAGAAGAAGATAACTGACAAAAAATATCCCCTCTTTTTCATGCAATTCAAAAAGGTTTTTCTTAGCAACCTGAGGGTTATTTGGTGTAACACCCTATTTACTGGGAAACTTCCATAATTTCCTAATATTTTCATTTCTAATAATGGCATAAAACAATTATAGTTTTAGGAGTTCTATAGCCCTCACTGCTCTAGAGGTTTTCTAAATATTTTCATTATCTGATATAAAATGGCTTTCTGCTCAGTATACCATACAAATCTGACCATGAAGTTACTTAGTAGGGTAAGTGAAAGGTGTTGGTCTGTGCTTTTATTGCCCTATTTATGGATTGATTGCTAAACCCGACAGTACCTCATAACCTCATGAATAAATCATGGAATCATTCACTGTATTTATAAAAATGTCTGATACTTCTTTCCAGTTTCAGGCATTTGAACATCTTTGGGTGATTGAAATATATAATTACTAAATGACAAGCAAATAAAGTTATCAGGATTGGCTTTTGTTGCTCAAAATGACTGCAAGTAAGGGTTCCCCTGAATTAAGGAACCCTGAACATCAAAGCTACTTCATCTATGTTTACACATACACATGTCCATATTCTTGTACTCATCTGACTAGGAAGAAGTTTATGGGTTTTCTTCAAATGCAGAGGCAGCCTTGCACTAAGAGGCAAAAATCTCACATTTGAAGCTGTGAAGCAGTGCTATGGCTCCTTTCTAATGCTTGCCTTCCTGCACAGCCTTTTGGACCAGAGGAATGAAGCTTATATGCATGAGCAGTGAAGGCAGTTCCTTAGGCAGGCTGTTGGAGCAACAAAGCAGTACCACCATGGGGCAATGACAGCACTGATGACTGCAACTCTGGTCCCATTGCATGCTGGCTCTGCATGGTGGTCCTCAGCTCCATCCTGCTCCATAACATCAGGGTTGGAAACTAGCAGAGATGGCAGCAGAGCTGCTGCGCAACAGTACTGCGCTGAGTTCATACTCTTCTTGCCCCGTTGAACCTGGCACCATCTGGGGCTTGAGGGGGTAGCAAGATCTTGTTAACATGTAAAGGCAGAATCAGAAACATGACATATGTGTTGGGAAACCTAATGGTGTTGCTAGGTCCTGAATGCTTTATCATGCTTCCTTCGACAGTTAGGTTGATACTGTCAGCTATTTCCTGTTGCATGGCTGAGTACATCAAGAAAATGGCTACAGCCATTTTGGCAAATGCAATGCAAACATAATGCTGCTTTAATGTTCCATAGACCCACACACTTGTTTTAAGCTGTATTTTGCATCTTTTATTCAAAATTCCATCACTTCTGTTCATGACTTTACTAATGTGCTATAGAAAACTGCGGCAATGATAGACAGTGTCTCCATTTGAAACAAATTGTTAGTGCTACCTCTTCCTAGAAAACAGGCCCTGAACACTCAGCAATCCTGGAGGTCTCACTGAGCCTGGACTTGCTAGTGAGTCCTGCAGGTGGTTGAAAAGGTTCTGTAACAGGTGTCACTTGTACTTCAAATAACCAGTGGATCCTGTGGACTGTATCACAAAGCTATGACACGTGGCTGTTCCTCACAGATTGCGTACTTGAGCCAGTGAGAGATACCACTTATGCTGTCTCTTTGACAGCAAAGTGTAGGAATATTGCTACTGATTCAGTTCCTTCACATAACCAGGCCAAAACCCTGTTAACTCTCCTGTGCCTAGTGGTAGTTTAAAAAGCTGATTTTGTTGATTGAAAACAAGTAAAAAACTCTCATAACAGGAACTGTTGCTTTTAACTGAGAAGATTTGAGCTGGTTAATTCTTTGTTATATCTTTGTTATATTTTTGTTTGGTACATATTTGGCTGTAGATAGTCTAGTACTGTAAACAGGAAAAAAATAAATTAGTTCTCATTTCAGTGCAGTAAAAAATAAGTTTAGATGATTTATCTTGAAGGAAATGTAAACATTTCCATGCAAATTGGGTCAACCTGGGACTCATATGAAAAGGATATGGGAACATTTATTTCTTTGAATGTCAAAGATATCTAACCTAACAAAATGTAGATTCAGTGCTTCTGACAGGCACAGACTGTTCCTTGGAGATCTTGTGAACAGTTTCTCTCTGTGTCTGACTTACCAAGAATAATTCCTTATTTAACTCCAGCACTTGCTGCATTGTTTCATTCCTCGTGAAACACTTGCTCTGGTCCTATTTTGAATTGCTTTATGTCTTCTGTATCATTTTATTTTAGGTTTCAGGTCCCTGAAAGTAAATTCCCAGGACAAATATTTTAATATATGAAAGTCTGGATAAATAGATAGATGGATAAATAGATAGATAGATAAATAGATAGATAGATAGACAGATAGATAGATAGATAGATAGAGCTAAATTTAGATACACAGATAGGTAACAGAAACTTGGACTTAAACATCATGACATTTTTGTGCACTTCTGTCATCTCTTCAGTCCTTTTCAGATATGATTTTCCATATTTGTAAGTAAAATAGATAGAAATTCATTAAAAATTCCACATTTGCCATCTTTCCCTCCCCACACGTACTGTAATGTTGTGTGTGTACACTTTAATATTAAATCTAATGACTGATTATTTTTGGAAGCATTGGCAGGGTTCATCCTCCACCTGCTTTTCAGCGACAATTTCTATGCTATAGGCGGTTTTTAATAGTTCCTGGTACATGAGAACAGAATGGACTCCAAATGTAGACAGTTTAAAATGTATGAAGAAAAAGTTGCCTTCCTATGTAACACTCACTTACAAAAACACCAGGAATGTGTAAAAGGCACTTCTCAAGTAATATATAGGCAAATGCATAGTTTTCCATGTAAATGAGGAAAAAATCCTTCTGGTATTCTCAAGTTTATTCTCAGAGAATTGGACGTCCATTTTCATTTACATAATTTCAGTTACTTGTTAAGATTCTGTTAATATTTGGTGGGCAGAACCAGTAAGAGGAACAAATATATTTTTCTTAGAGTTCTTCATTGTTACTGTTTTTCATCTGATATAAAATATCTATTGACAAATGCAAAGGGAGATTCAGAAACCAAGTATGGTTTATACTACATTTATCTTAAAATAAAGAACCATTTTGTACCAATAGGAATGTTGTTATTAGTTTCTTCCTCTGCTAGTGTCCACCCACATCATGTGGGCAGTCTATTACTGCTTTTTGGATGATGGCCACCTATATCTGCAGTGTCAGTGGAAATATACTAAAATGAGTTAATTTAGGGACTAAAGAAGTTTGTCTCCAGATTTAAAAGCATATTATTATTTAAAGGCAAGGTAATGTGGGAACTCACTGAGGCAAACAGAGAGCATACCTCTCCTATGAGGGAAAAAAACTGCAGAAGGTCTGAGTTTCAGATACACATTTGGGACATTATTTGTACACTTAGACATAAGATTGCAATCTTTCAGGGGAATTTTTTTCTGCCATGGAAATACAGATTCGTGATCAGGTTATCTTACCTGTAATGTGTCTCATTTAGTCTTCCCTGAATGTGGATGTAGAGCTATGTGATTGCGTAAGACTATTGGTACTCTCCAAAACCTCTCAACCTTTCTGATGCTACCAGACCTTTGGAATATTGGATGAAACAAGATGAATACTGCTCAAGCAAAACTTATAGTAGGAAAATTACTAATACAAGGGAAACCCAGACATACAGTAGCCTTGTTAAAATTCTTGTTTTTCCTTCAGAATGTTTCTGGTCAGATACTCTGATAAGAAAAAAAAGGTAATGTGAGATTAAATTTGTGGTTATCTTTTATTTTTGCAAACCTGTATTATTTTAAAAATAAAATACCTTTCTATAGAAAGTTAACATGAATTACCTGTATTGTAAACTCCTCAGTATTAGTCGTAATTGAAAAATTAGTCTCTCTGAGTTTAACTTCTTTTCTCGTATTTAGGGTCAACAGAAAGCCAAAAGTGTAGTTATTTTCCTAATATGTCTTTTTACTCTACTCTGCTCTCAAAACTTATAATTCACATTCATTTTAAATAGCAAAAACTGAATAAATATACCTTCATGTGACTTAAAGAACATTAAAACTTCCATTACCCATGATTTATGGGAGTGATGGCAATTTACAAAACAAAGTTACTATGATGTGATGTGGTACTTCATTTCACATATTGACAATATTTAATGAATAGCTTCATAGAGAAGCACTTTTACATCATTTTAGCTACTTCCTCTTGTGATGAATCTTGATTAATATTTCTGTGGTGACTGCAAGAGTCAAGTTGGAAAAAAAGGTTGTAAGGAAAAGCCTGTAATATATGTTTAGCCTTCTTAATGCAGTGGTATTGCAACACATGTAAAGAATCAGGCTGAAAAATGTAAGTTGTCATGAGATAGTATTTCAAATGTGCAGTGGTCAATTATATTTAATTTGTCTAGAGTCACTTGACAATCTCTGTGAGTAAATTGCTTGTCATATGAAAGAGCTGTTTGTGTTAGAGCAACAGAAGCCCTCAGCTGGTGGATCAAGCCTGGTGGCTGCTGGGGTGGGTGCTGAACCTGGAACCAGTGGGTGCTGCCATCCCCCATGTGCTTGTGCATGTGACCACAGATGCTTTCTTACCACAGCAGCGGCTGCTTCCTTTACTGAAACATTGCTGGAAGTGTTTTATGCCTTTTATTTTTCTATAACAAATCAGCAGACAGGTTTACAGACTGTTCAAAACTTAAGACATGTAAAGCAGGTTTCGGCGGTTTGTCAATGGTCTCTAACTGGCTCCATTTATCAGCCAAATAGTAAACAAATAGCATGCTGTGGGTAATGTTTTGCTGTTGGCTTTGGTTTTAGCTTTTTAATATATGGCACGAAGCACACTAGAGGACCTTACTGACTGCCAGACTGTGAATTACTGATCTAATGATTATAACAGAGATTTCAGAAAGAGGAAGTCTGGTATTTCTTCCTACTCTTTTCACTGGCTTTCTGTATGACCTTAACCAGATTGTTTCTCTCCTCTCTGTTTCAATTAACTCACCATCTATATTATAAATATATTCATTCCTACCTGTCTTGGCTAAATATCAATTATTATTATGCTGTGGTTTCATATGAATGTGCATTTAATAAGTAAGGGATATTTCATAAATAAATTAATTTCAATGACTTTCTTTTGTTTTGTGCTGTTAGTTAGATGCTCTCTTCAAATCTGAACATGGTTGACTGTCTCCTAAATCTTAAATGATTCTTCTGTCTGACAATCAAAAAGAGAGGAATCCTTCCATTTGTCTCTAATAGGACCATTTTTAAGATTAGAAAAGCTGTTAGTCTGACGCAATCAAACAACCTTTATATGCCATTTGGTATGAAAAGTAGCAGTTCTCTTTATTTACTGGGTGCCCAGAATGCATCCCGTATCTTTTATTACAAGAAAGGAAGTTGTTCTACCTTTTTCCTTCATTTTCTCTGCTTCATTTTCACTGAAGGAGCCGGTGGGATATGCCCTTGTTCTCACATAATGGGATGCTATAGTGTCTGAAATTTTTATTCCTTTTTATTTACAGGTGATTGCATAATTTCTTCTATTCAACTAAAATGGGACTGTGCACTTAGGTTTTCATAATACCATGATATAGACTAGCAAATAAGCTTCAGGATCCTTATTTTCCTTTTCCTATTTCAAAGTGATCAGATCATCAGAAACTCAGTTAAAAGACTTTGCAAGGGGGTTAGGAACATTTATCAGACTGTTTCTTCAGAAAGATAAAGGTTAACACTCTTTTTTTTTTTTGTTTTGCTGTGGGTGGCCAATTATGAAGACCTGTCTTTGGATGAAAGAAACAGGGAGAGAGAGGCACCTGCCTACTTCAATCCACTTTATGCAGAAATATTTTGCGATGTGGATCCTGAGCTCAGCTCGGTCTTTGTTAGCTGTGCAAGTACTTAAGTTTCAGCCATTGAAGAGGGTGGTGTGCTGATGCTCCTGGGTCCAGACACTTAACACCTGTCTAAATACCAACAAAATTCTCTATCTTGAGTCTGAGACACAGATTTAAACTTCAGAATTGTTCTCAGACCTTACAGGAACTCGACACTGCAACAGATAATATCTGAAAAGACTCTGACCTGGCATATATCTCAATATGTAGGACAGAACCTCCTTAAGACACTGCAATTAGTGTAAATTGAAGCAGGAATTTGAAGCCAAATTTCCAAATCTAGTGCCTTTAATGTTCTTACCATCTGGCTTCTCAAAAAGAAGGAAGAATTTCCTCAATATTTCCTGTTAAGGCTTTTAAATGTGTTGAATGACTAAATATGGATTAGAAGAAAGGTTAAAGGAAGAGGAAGCAAGGGTATTCTCTCCTAGTGAACTTATATTTACATACCTGTTCCAAAGAATGCTTAATTATTTATATGAAATGACGGTCACTTTGAAGAGAGGTTATAACTGACAGTTAAACATACAGAAAATGAGAAGACTGAGCAGGAGACAAATACATTGCTGTTGTGCCTTCAGACCCTGTGATATTTCATCTACTTGTTTGGTAGGTAATTTCCTTTTGATTAAATGGTGAAAAATAAGTCTTTTTATATTATACATTTGAGATGGAAATGATTTATCCTCACCCCCTTTTTGAAATCAAGCTGAATGTCATCCTGATATTGCATGGAGGGGCAGCAGGAGCTGTGATCTGGTAAACTAATTTCATTTGCCTGATTTACATTTAGCTGCAACCCCTTCTTGTGTAACCAGCACTCCCAGTGAGTAATCAGGGAAGGAAGGTTTACCTTTGAGTTTATACCAGTATGGCTTAGGCTGAATTAATGCTAGGTGTGCAGAGTATCATCTAATTGTCTAGTTTTCCCTACAGGGGTCTATCTCTGTTAGGCAAACGCTGTGCCAGCCCAGCAATGGCTTGAACCTAACCTGGGTAATAAGTGCACATGAAATTTAGTAGCTCAGCAGAACCCAAAGCTTTTGACAATCAAATGGTTAACCCTTTCACAGATCTGTTTCTTGGGAATTGAATAAATGAGGGTATTGTAATGTAAAGAACATTTGTTGGCTGAAGGCCACCATGAGGGAGATTAGTGGGGGGTATTAAAGATGAAATTATAAAGTCTCGGTGAAAGAGATTCAGTTGAATTCAATGATAAATGACAGTGAAAGGAAGAGAGGGATATTTCTGAGATGAGCTGTATTTCCCTAAAGAAAAATACTTGTGAGATCAGATTTTTAAAGAAGGAGTATTCTTTTTTTATTATTGAAAAGGTTAGATTATATCATTTTTGAGAGCTCTGTTCTACTGAATGTAATAAAAATTGGCATTAAATGTTTTAAGTTTGTTGATAATTCCATACTATTCTGACCCACTTTATCTGAATATCTTAAAATTCAATTTCACTTGTAGAAGGTATTCTCATATTATCCTGCTGTATAGGCTACAAAAGGCTGGTAAATCCATAGATGTTCACGACCACTCATGCAGAAATGAAATATTTAACTACAAGGGTATCTTGTATTTCAGAAGTTATTTGCTGACACTTCATTTTCTGATCCTTGTAGTCCATACAAAATGATTTGCACATAGGAAGTATAAGTAAGTGCCTTACAAATTGACTTTTTGAATATTTTCTCACTACTTCTAATAGATTTTATTAAGAGCTTCCTACTCTAAAATGTTTCAAAAGTTGGGGAGGGGTTTATCATTTGAAAGCACATTGCATGTATTAATCTTAAAGAATTTTTCAGTTTTCTTCAACAAAAACAATAAGGAGGTAGGGATGTACATTCTCATAATAAGACATATGAAAACTGATGTGTATTTATTATGTTTATTAATTTATGTCTAGTTAAAAGAAAGATTACTTATAATGATTTTATTATAGGAAAATATCCTTACATATTTCATCTTGGTCTAAACAGTTAGAAATCATTGATTTTTTTTTCCTTAGTTTGAGTGGTTATGAATCTAACTAATCTTCCTTCTTAAACATCTAGAACAAATTACAGTGCACATTTTATCCAGTAAAAATTCAGCCTCATGTCATTCTAAATCACATTAAGAATCAGTTGAAGTTGGGGAGATGGATGTTGAACTGTCAGATTTTAGAAAGAGTAGAAAAACTTGAGATCAGATTTTCAGCCTACAAATTCGGATGGAAGAATTTAATCAGCCACTTTCCATGTGCTTCGCTGACTATCAGAAGTTCTGTCTGTCACATACAGATGTGGATGTGAGTGTCTGATGTGTGTTTCCCAGCTCTACCTAATTGGATAACTACAGAACTGGTATTAGAATAGACAGTTAATAGTCAGTACTGCAAACTGGACAACAGTCAAATTTGGAAGAAAAGCTATATATTTTCAGTGTACCTTCTATGACAATAAACTGAAAAAATATTTAGCACTGAGTCAGCCTTTTCACATTAGATTTTAGGCTATGGTTTCTATTATAGAAAGTAGGTATCGATTGTTTGTTTGAAACCATAAATCTTCGATTAACATGTGTATTAATTAGCCTTTATTTTTATTTTTGCACACTGGAATGGAAGAAGAATAGAATGACCCTTAGAAAATGTTAGGAAATGCCTACCTCACTCCAAAGATTTCCATTCTTAGTCATATGCCCAGGTAACCCATAGGGAGTCCCAAAGTGTTAGCCACTGTCATGGATGGAAATGTGAACATTACAAATTTTACTACTGTAAAACAGTTTCTGAGCCTGCCTCCTGTGTTATACAAAGGCTATTACCGCATCCAACTCTGCAAGCAGACTGTCCTTTACTATGTGTGTGATAGCATTAGCATCACAGATAGCATTCATTTTCTTACTGATCCCCACTACAGGACACGAAGAAAAAAGCTTCATCATTGAGGCAGACGCTGTTCAGCAGGATTTGAACATTGACAGAGCAGGTTAAATAGTAACATACATTTCAGACATTGTATTGTAAAACTCCTGTAACACATCTGGTCAGTGCTGCTGCTAGAAGTCATAGCCTGACTCCACCAGGCACACTGTTTTGCCTCAGTTCAGTTACTTCCATTTAAATACAGCCTAGGCAGAATGGAAAGGCAATGAGATTTTTGAATAATTTGCTGGAGGGCTTAAAATATCTTAGTAGAACAAGACGACTATCTAAAAAAAAATAATTCTCCTGGGTGGCACATTCATGGCTTCATGACTAATTTGAGATGGCATAATTTTAGAGATACTATGACGAGGACAGAGCTGCTGCATCCTAAGACTTCAACCTACTGTCACAATGTGAGGCTATAAGGACTCCTGAAAGGGCACAATACTTGTCATTTAAATTAAAAGTGCCAGGATGGTTGTCCTTGTTGTGAGTTTCTGAAACGGCAATATCTCTTGGTTTTTTTCAGATGTCACCAAAACCCATGCTATCATCAATTCAGCTATGGAGCATTTCAGAATCTCTCTGGGGAGATAAATTTTAAATCAAATTGTTAAGTAAAGTAGAATATTAATTGGTTTCTGGTTCCTATTTAGTTTTGAGTAGAATTTAAACCTTTTGCTTATACAACTCTAAACAGTTTGAAAACAAATTACTTGTGAGGATATTATCTCTCTGTGAGACGTATTGCCAAAATTGAAGTTGGAAGGATCTTTAAAAGTTCAGTCATTTGAGCAGGGGTTCTGGTACATGGTGTTCTCCAAAGTGGTTCTTCGAACTAATTTGTTGCTTTGGTCTGAAGCAGTGCAAACAGATTGGTTTACAGGCAACACAGAAAAATCAGATCTTAGTTAGGTTCTGAGGAAGGTGAATTATACATAAAATGGCACTTTAAAGTAGGATGGAAAACCGACAGGATTTTTTTCTCTCTTTTTTTTTCCCCCTCACTTTTTTTTTTTTTTTATCTGTTGTAGAGGACTCACCTAAAGAATTTTTCTTTCAAGATAAAGGTAAAAAAGATAAGTAAATGTGTAATTTAGTTGAGGCCCTCAAGTTAATTTTTTTAAAAGTTAATTTATTAGGGGAGGAGGGGAGAAAGGGGGTTGTATGCCTTCTCCACACAGTGCTCATGTTCAGTGTCATGGCTGCGTCTTGAACATATTCACACTTTACTACTTGTAAGACTAAATAAACAAAGAACAAGTCTTTTTAGGAATTTCCTGGAAATACAGTGTTTCAGATTCTCAACTTTGATAAGATTTGAGAATACAGTGGGTCTTATTAAACTAGTGATACTACAGAGCATGTCTGAAATATTGATACTGAGGACTTCCAAGCTGCAGCTGTATTTATACTGCATAATAGTAATAACAATAAATTAAAAAAATATTAAGCAGCATTGAAATGCAACTTCTCTGGCAAACAAATCCTGGGTTTCTGATGGATTATTACAGTTGTTCTTGTGATGAATGTATTGTTTTACTGCCTTACCAACCACCAGATGGTTGGGGTTTTTAGCCAGCAATTTATGAATATTAAAAAATATTTAATGACACTCTAATCATGCTTATGAGTAGACTGGATTAAGAAATAAGGTCTCAGCCACCAATCACCTGTAAACAATGAATAACCCCTGAGAAAGAATGCCAGAAAAAACAAGAGAGTGCATATACCTTCCTGAAATTATGAACAGATTTCTAACTTGATGGAAATTCAAGTAGTGTCAAAAGTTGTGCAAAGAAAATGTGTAGAAAGGCTATATATATAATAACACAGAAACACAGTTATATTATATTTAAATTTAGCATGACAAGAAGTATGAAGAAATTGAGTTGAAGTGTAGCTAGATATGGAGATGGTGTTTCATTGAAATTTTTCACCTCCTGCCTCGAAGCAGTCTTTAGAAAACTTAAATAAGAAGAAAATGACACAAATATTATAGTGCTTGAGTCACACCAGATTTAAAGATGACATTTTCATGTTTTCTGAAAGTGTTAGAGATCTTGAAATTATGAGTAAGGAGCTGAGTGCAGAGAAGTAAAGACAGCAGAGTAAGGTAAGTACAAGGGACAAAAAAAATCAGGCAAACACAGTTTTTAAAAAAAATATATAATTCTGTGTACAAGCTCTTTACACTCAAATAGAGAGAGCTCATCAGTCATTAAAACTGATTCATGGTTCCCAAAATAAGAGCCTGTTTTCTTGTGATTTTGCCAAGGCTGAAACATCTGTTCTAAGATTTCCCATACAGACTAAATTTTTGGAAAATTTCAATCCCAACAGATATGTTTCTTCCAAGAACAAGATTAGATTGAAAAATGTGATGATTTATCCAAGGCTACAATGGAAAATTGAAAAAGATGAACTAAGCCTGCACCTTAGACATTGGAGCACTGTGGCTTAGTCACAAGTTAGTTCTTCTTTACAAATCAACATGATATGTATATTTCATAATTCAGTGTGATTTACTAAAAATCTGCACCTTTGGAGAGAAGCGCTTGCCAAAGTTGTTTTGTTTTTTTATATTAACCTCTCCCCACTTTCAATATATAGTCGTGAAATTGCAAGAACATAACTAAGTAACTGTAGTATCTCTTGGCTGCTATATGTTGCTACCTATCAAACTGTGATAATGTGGAAGCTAGAAAGGAGGGAATTGATCCTGAAGGGTTTTTTTCTTGGTGTATTTCTCATTAATTACCTTATATAATACAAATGCATTTTTAGTTGTACAGTGTTGGAAAAATAGAAACTGTGTCACAATATGATGGAGCTGCAGAATTACTACTGGGGAAGGTTTTATTTTTCTCACAAGAATGGTAGTTACACTAAGAGATTTCAGTTCAGTTGTCAAAAGAGCTGTCTAGAGTTCACTGCTAATAGAATTGGAGAGGAGCCTTATGGAAAACCCAAATTTAGCCGCCTCTGTTAGGAGGAAGCCTGGATCATGAGCCTGGCTTCACACTTTGGGCCCATTTCCATAAAATTCAGAAAGATTTAGTTCAACATACACTGTTTAAGATGCATCTAATTCAAATAGCCTTCTATAGTGAATCTTCAGTGCATTCATTCTCCCACAAAGAGGTTCTCCATAAAAGCTCTCTCTTTCAAGCCAGATAGCTCCTACACATGAATAACTTTCACCATAGGAACTCACTGAGGCAGCAAACCCTGATCTTAGCGTCTTTTCAGAAATAACAGGCTCTTGGAACAATATTCTCTAAGACCCCTTCGGAAGCAATTAACTGCTTCCAGTACACCTGGAGCGTATTAAACCTGGGAGAGGCCTTAAAGCTACAGTTCACATTTCACTTCAGTCTGGTAAGAAATCAAATAACAGGAGGAATTTCAGAAGTCAGGTAATGCTTATTCCATATTTCTGGCAAGCAAAATATTCTATAGAAGGTGCTTGCTTCCTTTGGCAAGAGAAACCCTATTTCCAGCCTAGGAAACTTCATATTGTATGAATATTTAATTTCCCTTCACCTTAACAAGAGAAAATATACATTAGGACATTTTAAAGGCTTTTCTCAGTTTCCAGCTGTATGATCTATACATCCACAAAAAGATCTATGGCATCTGCTAAGACTGTCTGCTTTCAGAAAGGACACAGGTGTAGCTATGGCCACCAGCTTGTCACGTATCAAGTTATTAAGTGATAACGGTATTTGATTATATACCTTAACTCAAACAACAAAATTAATGACAGCTGTGTCTCTCTAAATATTCCCTCTTTGGCTTTGAGTCTATTCTCAGCACATGGATGATTTGGAGAAAAATATAATGAAATTATTTAGTAACTGTAAAGTGCATGTACATTCCCTGCTAAAGTTTGTGTCCCCTAGACTATACCAATTCACAAAGGGTGGTTATTACCTGGATGTGAATTTCTCTTTCTCTGAGAAAATGAAAAAAAAAAACCAACAAACAAACAGAAAATTCTTTGGAGAGATGAAAAGCAATTAAAGAAATTAAAGAAGTTTTAGCTTTGTTTTAAAACTAGGATAACGTTTTTGAGTGTTCCAAAGTCCTGATAGCCAGGGGACAAGAAATGGCAAGTAAGCACACATGAGTATGTGGCATAGAGCAGACAGTTTTTATATGCTGATCATACCAATGATATCCCTGTCACATTTGATCATGCTCTAGGTAAAATCTCAAAGATGTGAATGAGAAAATGCTGAAAAAACCACGACAATTGGTAAACTGCAGGAATCTGAGACAGCTAGAATCCATCTAATAGGGATATCTAACAGAAAGATTAAAATACTGATTTCTGATATTAAAGAGCCATGACTTAAATGCAAGCACAATGCACTTCAGAATGAATGTGCTGACTCAGTGTGGTTGGCTTTATTAGCTAATAGAGGCTATAGACAGCAGATCAGCCTCTTCCTGGTGAATGTATGAGAACTGACCCGCATTTCATTCTTGTTCTGCAACTGGTTAGGAGCATTTATACCTGTTTAAAGACTAATAGGGTGGGGTTTTTTGTAGTTTAAAGGCTCTATATAAGGTCCAGATGGTGTTCTGTGAAGTGGAAAATAATGCATGATTGAGAAGCCAGTGACACTATAGGACACTAAACTGAGAGAAGCTGTTGTTCAGCCTGGAGGAGACTGAGGGGAGACCACATTGCAGTCTACAACATCCTCACAAGGGGAAGCGGAGAGGCAGGTACCGATCTCTTCACTTTCATGACCGGTGACAGGACTCAAGGAAACAGCATGAAGCTGAGTTAAGGGAGGTTTAGGGTAGATATCAGGAAAAGGTTCTTCATCCAAAGGGTGGTTGGGTGCTGGGACAGTTTCCCCAGGTCAAGTGGTCACAGCACCAAGCCCAATAGAGTTCAAGAAATGTTTACACAACACTCTCAGGCCCATAGTGTGATTCTTGGGGTGTCCTGTGTAAGGCCAGAAGTTAGCCTTGATAATCCTGAGGGGTCCCTTCCAACTCAGCATATTCTATGATTCTGTGATGTAGATATATATGAAATTTGGGTAGATAAACTTTCATTTGGAATCCCCTAATATGTAATCCTGTCTGAAAAACTGGCTATTCAACTTTAATGTTCTTTGAACATATTTTAAATAGGCACAATATAAATGATATTCCCTTCAACTGGTACTTCTCCTGGGATTTGCATGCCTTACAGCATTTTTAATAACTTACAGACATTATATGAATGTAATGGAAAACTGTCTATTGTTCTTCCACTGGCCAAGGAACATTTTACCTTTATAAGAGTACCAGGGTATTTTGTGACTCTTTCTCTCTCTCTCAAAAAAAAAACAAAACAAAAAACACCAAAAAACCACAAAAAACCACCAACAACAACCAAAAAAACACAACAACAACAACAACCAAACAAACAAAAACAAACAAAACCCCAACAACAACAACAACACCCGACAAAGCCAAAAACAACAACAAAAAAAACACAAACCAAAATAAAAAAACAGCTCCAGAAGGCTGAGAGTAGAAAGAAAAATATAAAAAAACCCCAAATGGCACTGGTTTAATCTTAGGCAACTTTTCAGACCTTACTATTACCAATAACTATTCCAAAGTTGGCAAGGGATTGCTCTGTGTGATTTCAGCACACTCAGGAGAAAACAGAGTCAGTTTGGGAACACTGGGGAGAGTGAGTACAAGGGTCTCAGGGGTAAAATTGGGAGGTTATTCTCTGAGCATGACTGATAGCTTGAAGAGTAACATCAAGCTTTTATTTAACTGTATTTAACTTTATTTTTTGTTCTCATCCCTTTTTCTGCCTTTTTGATAATTAGCTGAACATTGCCATAATGGAAGTGTCCTGGAAGTAATGCTGTGCTGACTCATGCCTTCTCAATCTATATTGTGTCCTAAATTTTGAAAGGATTTTTGTTCACTCAAGAATTAAATAAAAATGCATAATCATTTCAAAGGGGTTTTTTTGTTTGTTTCTGATATATTGGGTAGATAATTTTAGAGACTTCCTGTAATCTTTTAGAAGTTCATTGTTATAATGTAACAGAAATACAGCTAAATACTTTAAAATAGAATTGAAAAAAACTGTGTAGGAAAAAGAGTGGTATATGAACAGCACAAGAGACATAAGAGAAACTAGAAGAAAAATGTTTTAGAGTCTTGTAAATTCATTTCACTACAGCTTTGTGAAAAATGTATATTTTTGTGAAATTCTGTGTTTCACAACTGAGACAGAAAAAGAAAGCCTATATATTTGACAATTAACTTTATCAGCTGTATATGTTTGCATTTGTAACTGAAGAGGATGTCTCCTTTTGGAAGTGTTCAACTACAATAATTGCTAGAAAGTTCATGTTCAACTATACCAATAATTTTACATTTCCCATGTAATGTTTCTTTCTTTTTGCATTAGATTTTCTGGAGTCCTTCTCTCCCATTCCCTCAGATTAATTTATTTCTGTTATTTTTTTTAATGAGAGTTTAACAGAAAAAAAGAAAGCAGTTTAGATCTAATCTCTGAGAAAGTGGGTTCATTCAATAAGAAGTTGTCTTCTTTTAGCTTGTGTTTTTGTACTTATGCCAGAAAGGAAAAGGATGTGGTGTTAAGGTTTGAAGATTATGGCTTTCATTTTGTCTGCTTCGTGTGACGCTTTGTAGCATTCTTGAAAAATCACATACAAAATAAAATTACTTTAGCACTTATTTTGGGTACTGGTTTTATGCCTTAAGAGTGCCCAGCAGACACTTTTCCAGCACAAATGGATTTTTCACCAGTCTTAAGCTTTAATGCTTCTGGAAGATGCTCTCCAGGTAAGACTTCAGGCCCTGTTTCTGTAATTTGATCCACTGGAGTGAAATCATACTAAGGCCTATTCACTTTAAATAACTTTCAGGTGCCTAATATTTTCGGTCAGATCTTCAAAGTTATTGTTCTACTGCTGTTGTACGTGTTCAAGGTGCTTCCTCTAAAGTACTTGGACCACAACTAAACCAGCCCAAGGATTTCACAAATTTATCTTTTTTCCTATTACATTTAATCATGTTGATAACCTGCAATTGTACTTACCATACACTTTCTTGCATGAAAAAGACCTACAAAGAGGTTGGTTTTGCTCTCAGTTGCTCTAACAACTGCATCATTGAGAATGCTCTCCAAAGACCTAAGAGACTAAAGAGTTTCTGCTTCAGAGGTAGGATTCTAGTTTGAGTCTTGTGCAGGTGAGTGTTCTAGTTGGGTCTATTGCAGTACTTACACTCTCTAACTTACAACTCCCGACTTTCTGTTGTGACCATAGGGATTAACCTGTGTAAGTGCTTAAAAACTGAAGGGAGTTCACAACTGAAAACCTCAGGAGGGAAAAGAGTCAGTGAGTGTCCAGCCAGGAGATGGGTGTTCCCTGCCTGGGAGTGCTGATAGATATCCTTACTCACATTTCCTACCTTGTGTCATTTCCCACTTTGTGTCATTTCCCTGCCTTTAGTGGATGCTATTCTCACAAGTCTCTTTTTTCAGGAGCTTCAAGACAGCAGGAGCCCATGTGCCTGTCACAGAGTTACAGATTCCACCGAGCAGCAAGGTAATTAGGTTCAACATTGCTACAATTTGCTTTGAAGTCCATTACGTGGACATAGCCTTGTTAGTTTATCTCTGAAGACTGGAGAATGGAATACAGGGATAATTATCGGAAATGGTAGAAAAGACAATCCCATGAAATAACATCAGGAAAATTAGGAGGTCTCAAAATAAAAGAATTGACCTTGTAATCTATAAATAATGACAAACAGTGGGATAAAGGTTGTGCTTTTATTTTAAAAAATACAACAAAGGATTAGACAATACTCACAGACAAATAGAAGCATAACATCCGCAGGAGCCCCAGCTGTCAAAGGTCACTCTGGAGCTATATTTTACAAGTCACAGGCTTCAAGTCTCCTTTGGTAATATTTCACCAAATAAATCTGAACTTCCAAGATTTCTCACTAACTGTAGCGGCTATTCATCATTCTAAATCTCTGCCGGCACTTTCAGAGCTTTTCTGTCACAGTCACTGGAGTGGCAGGAAATTCCTGTATGGAGCTTGTCTTTTTACCCAGCAGTTCCAATTACTTCGGTCCTTGACTGCCGCTTTGACAGCATCAGTTCTGAGCCATCCAGCAGTGTGATAAAAATTAGGAAACAACAAAAACAACACGCGTCTTTTGAATAGGGTATTTCTTAAAAAGTGTTTGAATATGTGTCAGTTAATTACCATGCTCTGTGGTCATAAACCAGAGTGGATTTCACCATTTGTATTTCTTTCATCTGTAGTCAAGCGTTTCTTCTTCAAGACCTGTCACAATAACTGATACAGTTTCCCTGTGACTTCCTTGTGAAGCAGTTGGGTTTTTTAACTGTTATTGGAAATATCCTATACTTTACAATGAGAATAAATGGATTTTTAAAAATAAACAAGTATGGTCAGAAATTCCTTGATGTTTTTATTCATCAACACTACTACATTTTAAGTGTGAACAACTTCAAGTATGTGCATAAAACTATTTTTAAAGTATTCAAAATCTGAAATAGAAAATAATCTAATTTCAAGAGAAAATACTGTTGCTGTTTCACCACTATGTGCCATTAATTAATAGTCTGTGTTTTGAGTGTAACCATAGCCTTAATATTCTTTGGGAACAATTTTCGCAATAATAAAATTTATTAATGTATTTGTGTCCACTGGGCTTGTAAAGACCAATTTTTAACAGAGTCTGAATAAAACAATGACAGTCCTGCTGAATTCTGTGAAACCTTAAGACTTCGCTTCCCTTTGTTAAAAATCAAAATATGTCAGAAATCTACTGACTCAGAATAAAATTGCAAGTTACAATTTCACCCTTGGGCTTAATCAAACATGTGGTGTAATATCAAATTTATTGTGTACTTTTGCTTTGAGCTTTACTGACATTTCAATGCCATCAGCAGTAGAAATTTTGAAAAATGTGACTGTCTTTTTCTGCATTTGGATATGGTGCCACAGTTCACCTCAGCTTTAACAAGTTTCATAATACTGTCCATTTTTAAGCTCATAGAGGCCATTTTAGAGATCATATTTGTGTATCTAAAGAAGCTCATATCTCACTAAGGTTATTATCATGAAAAACTACAATACTACTTTTCACATGCTACTGCAGAGTTGATTTTACAGTCCACAGTACTTGATTATCATGTTTATGAATGCAAAGATTATGTGACAGAATGTGATATATATCTAAATAATATACTGGATACTTTTTTTCCTTTCAGATATATAATTGCTGCATTTTAGACCCCAAAGTACAGGGTTTTTTGTCTTAATCAAACAAAGAAATAAACCTGTACAAAATGTATACATTCAGTATCACGTTGCAATATACTTTGTTTTTCAAGCAGATTAACAGCTTTCAAGTGGCTAGGGCACGTACATTATGCCCATGCCTGTGTGTAATATATTTATATTGTTTTAATATATGAACATAAAAATAAAGCAGAGGTTTGAAATCTTTTTTTTTTTTTTTTCTGTATTATTTATATTGTGCAAAGCACTGTTCTTCTATATCTGGAATTAAAGTTGAGTTTACTGCTACTAATGTCTTAATTTATTCAGGCATCTCAATTTTTTGAAAAGGTCTTAACAGTGAATGACATCTTTTTTTGCATTGATACATAAATAAAATAGTAATTCTTACTCTGCAATGCCTTTTCTTCAAGAACCTCACATGCACTGGAAGTTAATTTTTGCACACACTGCTGAACTAGGTATTATTACTGTATTTTAAAAACACAAGAGGTGAGCCACTGTTAGATTCACAGATCTAGGTGCCTAACTGCATATCTGTGCTCTCATGCTGTGGCAATTGCAGCTCTCCTGTGTATGGCAAACCTTGCTTGTCCCCACTGCCACTGGTACAAGACACATAGGGGTAGCAACTCTTTATGATGCTTGTGTCTCTAAAGACTCTTTGTCATGAAGCCATTCCCTCATCTGCCATCTAACCAGGGTGGTGTTTGCACTTTTTTTAATAGAAACTTCTACCAGCTAAGTACCTGTTTTCACATAGGTCCAGATGTGCTTGACTCTATACTATGACCCGGAGGACATCCATCTGCTGCAATATCACAACTGAAAAATGTGTTCAGGCACAATGTTAATGTAGAACTGATATAAAATTTGCTTAAGCATGCACAGGATCTTATACCATAATAGAAAATACGCAGGTCTCCTGAAAGCCAGAGCTAAAACTTCAGAGCTGTGGGGTTTTTTTGTATTTTGCTCCTGATGCTCTTTAGGAAATCAAATTCTTTATTTTCTTTCTGTAACTATGAAGTCCATATGAAATGCTACTTATTCAGTGTCTTGTGAATATCAGTGATTACCTCCTAACATAAGTGCAATTGAAAAGATTATTACACTCTGATTAAGGCTTGTTATTATTGTTTGTTTCTAAGCTCCTGTTTTTCTGTAGATCCTCAGCTGCTGCCTACAGAGAATGCTAGATAGAACATGAAACAGAAATGAGCTTTAAGTGACATTCACACTTCCTAATCTGAGCTATTTGCAATTACTTTATAATCTTACAAGAGAAGCATTAACAGCTTGAGACTACAAATGGTGCAGGTAACAACCACAAGAATGTCATGGAGAGCCCACTGTTGCAGGTCTGGTTGGGATCCTTCAAACTGTAAACCAAATGTTAAACATTCTCCACAACTGACTAAATTCTGAACTGCTTTTTATCAGTCCTCCTAAATATGGAATGACTCACTGTAGCAGTGAGCATTGAACACTATCACATCAAACAAACTCCTGTGTCCAAATTCTTTCTTATCTATTAGGCAAGTAAAATTTACCACTCTATCATGTACTACCATACTGTAGCATCTCTTAGTTTTCTCAACCTTTCTGTGTAAAAGTCAGCAGCCATCTCTATCCCATTTAACATCAGTTTTGCCAGTGTAATCCTGATTTCCTCTTTCTAGTCAGTGTTTCCTGTTATATGTGGGTTAATACTTTGGGCTTTTCCACACAGGTTAATATGTGGGAGTCATTTGTCATCCCATCTGGGGGGGCACAGGCTCCATACAGACTCTTTTAGGTTGAAGGATAATCTTGACATCTGGATGGCAGGTTGGCTGTGCTTATGAAAAGCCCAATACAACGGCTGTGGCCCCAACATGCTGTCCTTTATTTCCTTTTAATAGTCATATTTTTTGCTCCATATCCAACACGCCACCTCAGCAAGCAGCTCTATACAGGGATTCTGCCTGTCACTGCTCTTCACCACCACAATGACCTGACTGCCTGAGTATATTGTGGCAAGACAATATAGATCAGAGAAAGGTGTCAAAAGTGAAGTTCTGGGAAAGAGGTGAATGTGTTGCCATGTGAAGCAATACCCCAGTGGTTGCTGTGAGGGCAATAATCATCTGTTCATCTCTAGTCCAGAGAATTGCAAACTGGTGCTGACAATAGTGCTCAGCTCAGCAACATGCATGGGACATTGTCCCACTGCCACTGGCTGGAGCTGATGTGAAGGTCAGTTGCACTGATTCATATTAGTTTTTGGCTACTGTAATTTTCTATTTTTGGAATGATAAAGAATAATTTTAAGTTCCAATATGCTATCCTAGTAGCATCATATCATGATCTCCCACCATCTTCTTCCTATGAGTATGCCCTTTACTAGGTATATCAAAAGTTCATTTAATTTCCTCCATATTAAAATAAAAGGTGTTAACATAAATGTTATTGCAGGGAGAATGATAGCAGGCTTTAATTTTTTAATCTTGATTTGCAATCAATATAGGAAGCTTAGAATGACAGAGTGGTCATAATGTACCTAATTTCAAAATCACTGCCAGAAAAACAAAGCCAAAAAACACACTAATTTTGGAAAAAAAGGGACTTACAGCAGAATGAAGAATCTTCTAAGAAAGAAGAAACTGGAAAGGATACCCTTAATATGAATTCAAGACAAACTTGTAAAAGATGTAAAAAGAGATTTTTTTGAAACACACAATGAATAAGAATCTTGCAAGAAATAAATAAGTTTGTAGAGATGTTAGATTATCAAGGTAGGAGAAAAAAAGATAGGGGGAAGATAAAACTGAAACTAAAAGAATTTTCTTGTTCTGTGTTAACTGTGGAGAAACTTGGTCCCATGTCCGAAGCCCTTGAAAAACAACGAATCTGATTCAACAAAAGAGTTTACAGAACAAAGTTACAAAATTAAGATTAAAAGATAACTTAGCATGTAGGAAATCAAGAATTTTAGAGTAATTTTGGTATGAAGATGCCAGATTATTTACTACACTGCACAACCTATTGTTTTAACCACTTTGCAAACCAAGGGATGAAATTTACATATATGTTGCTGTCTTAAAAAATAAATAAATTCCAAGGAGGATCAATGAACCTACCTGTTCTTGTTTGAACTGGGCAATTACAAACAGAATAGAAGGAAAGTATTAGTAGACATGTGAATAAATATGATATGTTTGAGGAGAAGCAGTGTTGCTTTTGTAAAGCAAAGTCACATCTAAAATCTTGCACACAGTTCACTGGAGGAGTCAGCAATCACACAGACAAGAACAATCCAGCTGCGAAAGTTGTCTTGCAATTCCAAAAGTCTTTTTACAATGTTCCTTGTCCTTTCTAGAATGTTCCTGTAAAACAGACTATGCTGTCATTGGGTAACAGGGAAGGTCTTTGAATGGATGAATAATTGCTGAAAATTTGGAGACAAAATGTTTATACAGTCCATATAACACCACAAAATTGTGTGGTAGACCTGTGTTCTTAAACATATTGGAAAATTGTAATGTTGGGGCCTAAAGGACTGGCCCTGAGCCAAAGCTGACCTATAAGATGAACTCTTCAACTTAGTATTGCATTTAGCCATATATCTGCTTATTTACCAAGATGTTATATAATCCTTAGTAATGCTTTAAGAATACACATTTATGTTTGTTAGAACAGTATATTATTAATAATTAGTAATGCTTGAATGTGTTATATGCCTTTCCTTTCCAGTCAAAACCGTAGGCCTCACGTAGTCGCAGATGGTTCATTCAGAGACTAGTCAAGGCCATGGGGCACTGGATAGCAGCTGTCCAAACTGACTCCCTGATTTTGCCTTGGGCCCTGACCAGGCCCAAGGGAAAAACCAGGGGCAGAATAATGCCAGATTGTTTTGTCACACCCATTAAGTGCTGATTTGTTTAACACTATTATATAAGCTGATTTGTTTAACACTATTATATAAGCTGGACCCTCTCACAGCAAAGATGAAGGCTTCACCTGAGACTGGACACACTGTGTAGGGTTTCCCAGTTACCGGAAAGAGGCTGACCCAACCAGCACGGGTTTAGGAGGGGCAGGTCCTGTCTGACCAACCTGATCTTTTGTGATCAGGTGACCCGCCTGGTGGATGAGGGGAAGGCTGTGGATGTGTCTATCTGGACTTCAGCAAAGCCTTTGACACCGTCTCCCACAGCATACTCCTGGAAAAGCTGGCAACCCATGGCTTGGACAGGGGCACTCTGTGCTGGGTTAGGAACTGGCTGCATGGCGGGGCCCAGAGAGTGCTGGTGAACGGGGCTGCATCCAGCTGGTGGCCGGTCACCAGTGGTGTCCCCCAGGGATCAGTGTTGGGCCCAGTTCTATTTAATATCTTCATTGTTTATCTGGATGAGAGGAGTGAGTGTACCATTAGCAAATTTGCAGATGACACCAAGTTGGGTGAGAGTGTTGATCTTCCCAGCTGAAGTGTGATCTGGATGATGATAAATACTTAGGGTAATTGGTAATGCATCTCTCAATCATTATAAGACTTTTTTTGTAGTAATGATTAGATGCATTGCTCAGTGTATCCTTTCATACACCACTGTTTCTTTTGTAAGTCTTTACTATTTTACACTATAGTAAACTTATATACTTATTCTTTAAAGTTGGTGTCTGTATTCCTTAAATCCATTCTTGTTACCAGGCAGGGCAGAGGGTAGGGGGGCACAAAACAGATTGGCAAAACAATGGCAAAACAAAAATGAAATGGAACAGTGGGTGGAAAGTGAGATAATAATGTTTTCTAATATCACAAACTTATTCAGGACAAGAAGGATGAGGACCAGCTGAAAAAAGTTGTAGAACACAATACTTGGTAATAAAAAAACAGTGAAATGAAATATAAATAAATGTTAAGTGATGTTCTTGGGGAAAAATAACTTCAGCTTTAACTATATATAAATCCTAACTTAACATACACAACCTCTCACTCAGGAATGAAATCTTCAAGTTATAAATAGTGGATAACTTCAGAGAAACAGTTCTATGAAAACGTCAGCTCAAAACAGAAAATAACATTACACCTCTCTGTAACTCCACAGTGTGCCCTCATCTTGAAACTGTATATATTTCTAGTTCACTTTTCTCTACTCCCTCCCCAATCAGAAAGATACAGAGAAGACAACCAGGATGATCAAAAGCATGAAACAGTTTCAATAGAATTTTAAATTAAACATCTTAAGACTCTTCAGGCTAGAAAAAAAAAGACAAATGAAGAGGAATGTAACAGTAGTTTATAAAATTGTCAAGGTTATGAAGGAGTTGAAGGATTGTGTACTGCCTCTTCTAGTGAGAAAAAGCTATCAGATTAAATTTGAATATGGTAAGTTCGAAACAACAAAAAAAAATCCTCTTCATGTAATTAAGTTATTACAGGACATTTGAGGTATTAAAAGTTGATAGATGCTTGAAAAAGAATTGGAAGAAAACTCAAAAAAGCTACTGAATAAGAAGAATTACCTAGTTTGGCTAGTTCTGAACTGCAAATATGAGTGGCCTGGAGGAGTAGACTCGGGAAGTATAACTTAATAACTTTCTCCGCAGCTCTGCAGAGAGACATGGTTGATGAAACACTCAGCATGAGCTGGCAGTGTGTACTCACAGCCCAGAAAGCCAATCCGAAAGGAGCGTGGCCAGCAAGTCAAAGAAGGTGATTCTCCTGGTCTACTATTCCAGACCCCACCTGGAAAACTGCATACAGTTCTGGAGTCCACAACATAAGAAGAACATAGAATTGTTGGAGCAAATCCAGAGGAACTTGAAGTTGATGACAGGACTGGAGCACCACTTCTCTGAAGACAGGCTGAGAAAGTTGTGGTTGTTAATCCTGGAGAAGAGAAGGTTGTGCGGAGACCTCATAGCTCATAGCAGCTTCCAGTATCTGAAGGGGGCCTATAGGGACGACAAAGAAGGACTCTTCATCAGGAACTGTAGTGACACGACAAGGAATAATGGGTACAAACTGAAAGAAGGGAAATTTAGGATAGATACCAGTAACAAGTGTTTTTACTGTGAGGGTGGTTAGACACTGGAACAGGTTGCCCAGGGAGGTTGTGGATGCCCTAACCCTGTGTTCAAGGCCAGGTTGGATAAGGCCTTGAGCAACCTGGTCTAGTGAGAAGTGTCACTTCAGGTGTTGATCTTTAGGTTCCACACCAACCCCTTATCGTTCTATTATTCTATGAAATATAATTGTTCTTGCATAGGCACCTTCTCCTAGATAATGTTAGAGACAAGATAATGAGGTACGTTGACCTTGGTCTTACCTGGTATAGAGATGAATGGTTTATTATGTTCTCTACTTATTTTATAAATTTAATTAAATAAACCTTCCTTCCCTTATGTATCTCTAAACAGAATTAATAAGTGTTTAATTTTGCTTCATGTTCTATTTGGTACAGTTTTCTTTCTACAAAAGTTTATTTAATTTATTAAGATATGCAAAAGTACCTCAATTTTCATGCTGTGGATGGAGCATAGGACATTGTTATTGTAGAAAAAAGAATAGTGACATTTTGAGTTTGAGGTATTCACTGTAATATTGCTATTAATAACTTTTGTACTAAGATCTGTTTTTGTACTAAGATCTGGCTTAAGACTGCTTATGTTTGAGGCACAGATTTCTAGGTGTTTCTTTTTTTTAAAGAGGTCCATTAGCCCCACAAATTAGAATTCAATAACAAAGTGAAACATGATATATGGGCTACACCTATACAGACAAACTGATCATCCTTTGTTTTGCTTGAGGGTCAAGTTTGTCTGATTAATGTCTTTGCATATACATTAAGTTCCAAACTGAGCTAAAAGTACTTTTAACAGAGAAGCCCAGGCAGGAATGAAGTAGAAGTTTATGCAAGGCTCAACATCTGACCTTCCATAAGGATATGGAAGCAGTGTGCACAAGTGTCCTCTAGCTCTGGGCCACAGGGCATTTTTCTACTGTGGATCAGAAAGAGAAGGCCATCCCTGAGACCCCCTCCTTTCTTCCCCGTTTTCTTCTGTGGGTAGCGACAAAACAAGTCAACAGACACCACCAGGTAGTTTCTCCTGGACAGCTTGCTAGCAGTACTCTAACTTCCACAACTGATATCTGTTTTCCAGCATATATATCACATGGTATGCAAATGAACTAATCTTCAGAGCATTCCTATGCTGTAGGTAAATGTTGCTCTTCAATAAAAAAAACCCAAACAATGAGCCATCTTGTCAAAAGACAGGAGACAGGCAGCAACAGGAAGGCTTTTGAAATTGCCTGGTGGCTGGGCTGAGAATTCAGGAATTCTTTTCATTCCTGGTCATCTTGCTCTTTGATGTAGCCTAGAAAATGAAATGAGCTATTAAAATCTGGGTACATTTCCCCATTAAATTAGAAACATTTACAACCCCAGCATTGCACATAAAACATAGATAGCACTTCTCATGACAAAACTGTAACCAGACTTTGTTTCTTTTTCATTTTGGATAGTGTGACCTGTAGTCTCTCTTTCTCTATTTCGCTTGTGGTTTACTGCATTATATAATTGTTACATCCACTTAAAGGTCAGTCAAAGTAAAATTATATTTTGTTGGAGGTGAGATGTAAACAAATGTTTGATCTTGTCCTGCCGTTTTTCTTAAGCCTTCTGCAGGGCTGAGTTACAACATGCCCCTATGCATTAAAGGAGATATATTTTAGAACCCAGATTGTATTGTTCATAAATTCTTCAAGGTATCTGCAAACCTAGGTCAAGAACTATCATGTCTCAGGAACTGCCTAAATAACTGCCTAAAAAGGCAGTTATTGTACACTCATTGAGTTCTTTACAGTAGAACTGTGTTCAAGAGCAACCGGACACATATGAATATTTATTTACAATGTCAGTTTTCACCACTACTTCCACATGCTATCTTGAAAGTAATCACCTAACCAAAGACAGCAAGGAATTCTTACAAATCTTATTGCTCTATATCGTCAATCTAAACACCAAATATAAATTACTGAATACTGTTTTATAAGAACTTAAGCATTTTTACTTTAAACAGATGCTGTAGATATAGATGTAGTTTTTTTGCATTTACATAGGGCTGGTGTTATTAAGAATATCCACATGAGAGAAGGTTACAAAGACGATCCTTGTAAGAAGGTGAATCAGATGGCATATATTGTAATATAGGGTACGTTTTGCTGTAGCTGATTGACACGTTTAGAAAAGCTGATACTTTGATGAGAAGATCAACTGTACAATATTCTCCGAGAATCTTCTCCAGAGTCTCAATGCAAACTAACATAAGGATGCAACGTATGTATCAAGAGAAATAAACACACACTAAATCAGTCATTCATTTTCCTCAAACTAAGCTCTGAAAGCATATGTAACAAAACACTAGGAAAAGGCAGAAATACCAACTTTACAGAAACAGTCACATTTCAGACAAAGAAAAGCTTTTATATGAAGTCGTATCGACAGTCCCTGACATAAAATATAGATAGTTCCAGCTATAACACTCTATAACTGAGAAGGTAGCATTCCTAGGAGACAATAACTCAATTTAAAAAATCCTGCAGTTCAACAAGTATTTAGTATTTGTAACTAAAAATGCATATCCATTGGCTAATATGTAGGAAATATGTTTGATGATTTTATTCAGGTACATGATCAGGGCTTAGAATAAAGAGCGTCATATAAAATTGCAAAGGACTAATGTTGAGCTCATATACTGAGTCAATAATTTATCTTATTTTTAATAACTTGATCTACCTATACTATGCCTGTTTTTCTTCTGAGGAGAACTCAAATGTTCTATTTGTTTATTCTCTGTTCTTGAAATAGTCTGGGAGAAACTGAACGGCATTGTTCTACTTCTACCCCTTGCTATATGCTGGAGGTCAGGGATGTCTGTTTTGCACAGGGCACCTTTACTTTACTCCTCCTCACCTCCCTACAATGTCCAGAAGAGGTGGTAAGCTGCTTTTGGTCACATGAACCTTACTATGTTCAATGGGAATAGGGAACTGGTTGTGGTCAGATGTGGGCAGCAAGTTGCCATTTAGAAAAGAGTTCCCAACTAATGGATAAAGTATTTTTAAGCATGCTGGAATGGTTCCACAGCCAAGTTGTTATAAATGAATAGGCCTTTTTTTATAAGCCTTGATCTCTTCCCTCCTTCCTCCCCTTCTCCCTCCCTCCACCTCTTTGTGAGGATGAGTCAATATCCTTCTAATTGAGTGTCCTTTCTGGACTTTTTTCCCAGGTTTTAGGCTTTAAGAAAGTTCAAATCCTTAAACTCATAGCCCAAGTGACCAGAAACCATTTTTTTCTTTAACAGATTTACTGTTTCAAGAGGTTATTCATTTCAGAAGGCTCAATATTATTATTATGGAGTTTTTTGCTGCACACAGAAAATGTAAAAAGAACTCAGTTGTGCTTCAGTGAAATGGCATTATCATCCCAAGAATGAACAAGCTGATTTCTTATGTCCTTAACAAGAAGCCAGTCAACTTCTAAATAGTGTTGTGGGATTGTTCTGAAACTGTGGCCCAGTATGCTTTCAGAGATAACTACCCTACTATCTCAATGGTAGCTCTGATTTTGTCATCACATCCTTTCTCACTGCCTGAGGAAAGCAAAAGTGGGTAAAGCCATCTCTGTCAATAATACCACGGATGAGATGGGCCAAACTTGAATGCTGATGGTTTGGTAAGACTAAAAATCTGATAATGGAGCCTTCTAATGGAGACTTCTAAGAAGGTCTTGGTGAAGATCATTGACAGGTATGTTTACTGATTTTGAAAATTCTTTGAGAATTTTAACAAGTTGAGAGTTTTAACAAATAATTTCTGCATGGAATTCACTGGTACCTGCCTTCCCAGGATCCCAGGCGAATACAACCTTCCTGAGAATCAAATACTGCCATTCCTATTTCATAGACAATAAAAAGTAGGCAGGCAAAGATTAAGTGCTTTGCTTGTAGAAATAGTGAAAGTTTGTGGTAGATTTTAGAAGAGAGTTGAGGTTTCCTGTGTTTAAAAAAAAAAATTCATCTAGGGCTCAGAATTTATATGCACTGAGACCATGTTCAGTTTAAGGTTTCAGTGCTTTTTAGAGAACCAAAATGAAATCCCTCATAATATTAGAGTGAAGTTTTTTACATTTCTTTGTGAAGAACAGAATGTAATGATTGAACTGGATAAGCCATTTATGTGTAGGGATAGTCTCTTATATGGACCAAGTCTGATGTCTAGGATAAAGAATCAGATTTGCTCTTTGCAAATTAACATAAGATCTCACTGTGTGTAGATGTGAAGAAATTATTCCACACTTTTATTAATGAATTTTTGTACCTATCCCTGAAATACATGATATTGCCTGCTCTCTAAGACAGGCTGCTCTAGGAAAATCTACAGAATGATTCAACATGGCAGTTCCTCAGGTCTACCCTCTCACTATGTGAGACTGTGTGTGTAATGGGAATTGTAGAGCATCTCTGAGCAAAGAGAAGTGAAAATCAGTGCCCCTCTGCAATGTTGTGTTCCTTGGTCTTCCTTCCTCCTTCTCCCCCTTCTGAAATTACCTAGGGAGAAGAAACTAGACTTTGAAATCTGTAGCAAACCTAGCAACTGTAAATAAAAGTACTCTTTTGCTGTTCAGTAGTGTCCATCTCTTACCTTTTCCAGAATGCTATTAAAAAACACTGTAAATATATTCACCAGTTCAGATTTCCTTCCTGTTACCTCTGTGAATCATTACTAGTGGATATGAAATGAGAACATCAGAAAACTGAAGACAGAAAACTGTTGGGGTAAATGAGGCCTTCTATTCTTTTTCTCAGCAATGGTCAGTGAAAAGGACAAACATGATATATTTCTTCTCTGACTAACAGTCAAGGAAGTACTAGTTTGCCAGTGGAAGCAAAGTTATTTTCTTGTGTAGTCTGCTTGGACAGACCCTCCAAACCTGCCCAACTCTTCAGCATCTTCCTTCCAATTTCCTTCCTCATTTCCATTAAATGAAAAGGTTGAATTTTATACAGTTTTAGACCAATGCATATGAGTTTAGAGGAAGAGAAAAAAAGAGAGCGATGATCAGAAATATCACTAGGCATGTACAAATTGGTTTCCGCAGTTCTGGAAGTCATCAGATTACAGACTAATGTTCTTGGGTTTAAAAAAAAAAAAACAAGTTCTCCAAATTCTCAACTTGAACTTCCTCTTCAAGCTCCTGGGAGGGTTTTCCACCAGAACCTCCCTTCTAATTCTGTAATGGCCTTTCCCTAAGGTGTCACTCCTTACTTCATCTATATTGTTCTAGGTATAAATGAAATAGGCTTGTTCCCACAAGACTGGAGAATTGTAACCACTCTGGACCTGATTCCAACATGTGCTAACAGGCCAGTTTCATAGATGATAATTGTTAACCTTTTACAGTAGCAATATGAAAATGAGTCATAAATCCTAACTCAAATCACCTATGTTCATACTACAGTCTCAGCCCTCAGTTTCCATGCAGGTTATTTGTCCTTAGCCCTGCTCTTAGGGAGAGGAACACATTCCTTCTGAATTCTATATAAATTTTACTTATGCCTGCCCTTCATGGAACATGAGCAGAGGCCCTCAACTGCTTTCAAACCTTCATTTACCCAGAAAAATCTGTCTTTTTAATGCTGTTTGTTGAATGTGCTTCTCTTACTGGCTGATGGGAGAAACAGTCATGTGGCTGGAATATTCCAGCAATAAATAGCTCTTGTGATTATTGAATACCTTGGATCCATTTCAGCATTTAATCACCCTCAAAAGCCATAAATTGCTTCATATACTCCTTTACTATGAACATTGTCTCTTAATCAAACTGGACTAATAAGTTTAAAAAACAATACCCACTTATATGTGATTTTTGGTAGGTTATGAGAATAATGAGCCAGATGTACAGGAGATGTAAAGATCAATATAAGTTGCAAGTCCATGACTTAGAGCTTATACAAGCTGAGAAGAGCAGAAATTTGTGACATTAGCAGAGAAAGCATCCAGCAGGTTCATGATCATTTACAGTCACTATGAAAATGTTTACATTATTTCTAGTCCTTAGCAGTGTCAAAGACAAGCTTAGACCTGTTGACAGGAGTAGGTTTCGGTACGGGCTGATACTTGGTACTGCCTATATTTTTAGTTGGGAAGGTCTTTGTATCCTAACTCAGAGTTAAAAGTTTGCTTCAGAAACTCTTCTTGTATTGACTTTATAGTGTTGTGAAAGAGATTGCTTAAAAGGTAATTGACATTATTGTCACTTCTGAAGTTTAAATTTATGTATCAATTACTATTATATGTTATTTATCCATACTTAAAGCAAATAGTCCAAATATTTGCTTTTATTTTTTATTCTATTCAGGTGCTGTAAGCTTTCTTGGTGACAGCTGTCCATAAAAGTCTACTGTACACACACCTTACCACGGTTTATTAAGTGCATTAGAAATTAAAGTTTTTAACTGCTTCTACTACATGGGCTATCACCCAGTGCGACACAGGCAAACCTCATCTATGCACAGCAGCATGGAGTGTGTGTTTGTGTTTTGAACATAAAGTTGTAACGAAAATATTTTATGGCAGGATCTTCTCAGTCCCAGCTCAAGATCTTCAGATCTGTGACCTATGGTGCAGGCTCTGTTATGCTAAATATAACACTGACATGATTTGGTAGTGTGTGTACTCACAACTGGAAATTAAAAATCTAGGTTTTGCTAGGGGATTGTAGGTATAGCCTGTGTTTTGCAAAGATAAGTGAGTTATCATAAGCTGAACGAGTGTAAATGTTCTCATTTTGCACAGAGTATAGCATAGGTGACAATAGTACAACTTTTCCAGTTTTAGTAGAGGCACATCCCCTGTAACTGATCTAGTCATATGATCAATCTCCCAAATTGCACATGCCATGTAGAAAACTGATTCTTTACCAACAGTGATATTTTACGAGATTGGCTGTGGATTCATAAACAGGCAGAATATTTTAAAAGGTAACCAAAATCAAAAGACAGAAAGACTTAAGTAGAAAGAATCTAGTAATAAATTAATGAAACTAAACATTCTTTATACATTAAAAAATAAGCTTTAGTATTGATTAAGGCAGTGAGAAGTACAATTCCATCCCATTACTACCATATTATTGTCACTTCAACCTGAACTTGCAATTTTCACAAGTTTCAGCATTTATCTTTGAAACTGTCACCTGTCACGCTTAATGAAATTAAGTGACAATTGTATTTCTTTTATTACATTAGTATAATTAGAGTTTTTAGAAATGCACTTCAGGGTTAAAATAAATCATAGAACTTCATTAATTATTGCATGATAAGAAGTCCATCTTGCTGCTTTTTTTAATAAAGTATTTTAGGTTTGTGTTACTGTTACTTTGTCTCCGTTAATAAATATTGATTAGGATTAAATACTTTATAACATATCTTTTTCCATTCATGAGTTCTAGCATCCACCTTCACAAATGAGGATAAATGTATAATCTCATGGTCTAGTGTAGCATATCCTTTACGCATGCACACTGTAAGTGTAGTTAACTACGGGTGTCTAGACAGATACTTAGACAGACATTAATGGATACGTATAGAAATCTGTTGTCTATTTCTTAAACCCTTACTTTGTTTTACCAAAGTCCCAAATTGTATATTTTCCCTGCGAAGTGTAGAGCAAATTAATGTAATAGTTTACAGATTGTTGTATCCATGTGCCAAGATTCCTATTTTGTTTGCATCATTGTGAGGCCTAAGTCACTCAATTGCTCCCAATTTCACATTTGAGAAAACGAGATAAAATATCTCCTGCTTTATTTTAAAAAGCAATAATACAACTGAAAGTATTTTAAAACTAATAGTCAGTATGGTGACTATGCAGTCCTTGAAATGATATTGGTAATTTCCTCTTGTGTCTTTCTAGTTATTTCAGCAACTCTATAGGATGACGAAGGGAACTGAGCAAAAGCCAAGTGGTCCTTAGCTTTTCTTTCTCTTCCTCAGGAAAATCCCTATCCTAGCAACATAGTCATAGAATTAGATCAAACCTAGACCCAAGATTTGTATTAATTTCATTTAGCAAAGTACGAAACTGAGGCAGATGACTATTTTTCCTTCATTCCTTGTTTTAGACAAATAAGGTGTCTTTTTCCATTTTTACTTGCATGGGTTGAAAGAAAGCTCATCTATCACTGTAGACAAACAGTAATTTTTTGATCCAAATGAAGTTTTGCAATCATGTTATTTTGTAACATTATTTTTTAATTTTAGTTCTGTTCAATGTAGAGAATTGTATGTTCCTGGTTGGCAAAAGCCCCCATTATTTTAGGCAAGTATACAAACAAACAAAATCATGATAGTTAAAAATACTAGTAGAACTGACTGAGGTTTATTTTCATGTTAGTTTTTCCTGTGACTTGCATTATACATGAACTATCTGAATGAGCACTTAAATGATAAGACCTTAGTCCAGTCATTTATATGGACACCAAAATGAAAAGCTAGGAGGATATATTCAGGCATTGAAAGAAAATATTGATTATGAGATAGAACAAAGAGAGGGAAAAAACAATCTCATGAAATACTTTACTTCAACAAAACTATAATTCCCAGAATTACTGTGATACTGGTTATTTTATTTTTTTTTTCAGTTGTAAATGTATGAGTGAGAAATAACTGTGTAAGATGGCACAGTTGTGAGTGAGAAGCATGAGAAAATAAACTCTGGTTCTATGTATAGCAATGACTTTTTATCAAAGATTTGTCAAAGGTTGTGCATTCAGTATTATGGACTCATAATATGCAAATGCATTCAGCTGTTAATACACATTCACAGAATACATGTTAGTGATTCCAAAGGAGCTGTTACAATATGTGCTCTGAATATGTATTAGGAATAATACACAATATGTAAGTAAGAGTATAGTAAGTAAGTATATTATGAAAATATAAGATAAAATGCACAATGTTTTTAATACTCATTCATAGTGTACTCTCCAACAGCTCAAAAGGAGCAACTGTACTCCGTATTATGCATTCATATTAAAGATGCACAAAATTAACCAAATTTTTATAGAACTCAGGATGCATTACCATGATTTCACACAGCAATATATCACAGTCTTCTGTTCCACTGCATTATTAACCAATTTGTAAAACATGCTTGGTTTAATATTTTTAATTTTAAAATTTTGGGGAAAATTTGACTAGGTATTCTTTTCACATGGAAATATTTCTGGTTTTTTGTAGAATTCTAGATATGGTATTTTTCTAAACGTCATTTGATATTGGTGATTAGTTTGATACTGCTGAGAAAAGGTAATGTAAATTTCATGAATAGTCACAATTGTAAGGAATGTGCATAAAATACTAATGTAGAATAATGCCAGCTTCAGATACTTCTCTGTTTGCAGAAGCAAAAGGAGCCTTGTTCACCTGAAAAACATCAGAAATATTTGGCTTAATTTTTTTTTGTATGCTATAAATACAGCTCTAGGATTGTTAGAACTTAATGTTTCAGGTATATTCATTACCTGATTATAAATTTACTAAGTGTCTATATAGCTCACATGACAATATTCTGTGTTCAGCTAGCTTTTTAATCAATATTCCCTTAAAATTCCTGCCCCATTAGCTCAAAAGATGCTGTTTTCCATTGTTTGCTTTTGCTGAGATGATCTTTAATGTGAAGGCAAGTTCCAAATAATCTTGAGTGCATTAAAAAAACAGTACTGAGTTTGAAATATTTTTTTTTTGCTGAATTTTAAGTTTCTTCTGAAATCCCAAATAAGCTCTTTATTAATGAAGGAACAACATTAACTGCGAACTGAAAAGCTGAATAACTGAAGGAATATATGCAAATAAATTAACTGTTGCAATCCAGTACATTTAGTTGTAATTGAATACTGAATACTTCTTCTTGACTTATTTGTAGGAAGGTAATGAATTACTAGTTGACATTTTGTTGTGATGAAACGTCATTTTGTGCACCTGAATATATGATCTGTTATTTTTCATGGGGTCTATTACCTGCTTGAGTGAGCTACTTGCTTGAGCTTGCTAAGTAATAGTTGAAACTACCATAAGCCATGTCATATGATGTGTTTCGCCCTAAGCAGGACAAAGCTTGTCGAGCTGAATTCATCTTCATGCAAATCCTAGGCCTTCACTGGAGTTACATCAGAAATAATTAATCTCAGAGATTTGTTTTACTTAATCATTTATCAATTTTAATGAAATCTTTACCACCTGTTTGAGACATTTTACAGAAACAAAATATTTATTATACTATTATACTTACTATAAACAGAAAAATAAAATGGAGAAAAATCCCTTTTCCTATTTTAAATTCATGTTTACACTGAGTTTAACTCACAAATGACTGCTTGAGTCAGCACAAAGCAGTCATTAAGCTTCATAGTCCCTTTCTCCCCACTATGGAGTCCATCCTGTGGTAGAAAAACATCAAACCTGGAAAAGTACCATTTATGGCAGAAAACCCTCTTGCTTCCAGGTCAATGTATAGCATTACTGGAACAAGTTGCTTCTCCAAAAGAAAATGTATTTCTTTATTCTGTTTCTGGTTACGGAAGGATTTAAATCAGCATGTCTCTAATTTCATTTCAGATATTCAACTATTTATTTGCATGTATGTTTGTGCACTTTGGAGGTGGATTTTTCTTTGGTCTAGAAGAGGTTGATTGCCCTATTAGGACCAGCTGGTATCTAAGACTGTCAATCCCACAGCACTTTATGCTTTATGAAGTACAAATCCTCATCTACAACACAGCTGCAACTAACTCTGCTCTGGTACCTGAGAAATTACATGGCTTTAAACAGGATGTTTTGCAGAAGGGTAGTATACAAGCTAGGCCACCAACATCAGGCACTAAAGGTACTCCAAAGCAGGCATTTTTTTTTTTTTTTACTGTGCTTTTATGCATATATGGCACATATTTCTGCTTTTGATCTAAATAAAAAAAAAAAAGAAAAAAATTTCTAAGCTTCACTTGTATATTTTTATTCACTTTTTATTTTATAATATAATTTGGTTTTAACCCCAAGTTTTTTTATTTAGCCCTTTTAACTAAAGCAGTCTTCCCATTTCAGAATTTCTGCACTATAAAATATTTAGGACAGAGATCCTGCCATGATCCTAATACAGCAGTGAAGTTTAGAACAATATAGATATGTTAAAAATGCATATTGCGAAGTTGAAAATCATATTCTCAGATATAGCAGAAGGCTAATTTAAATTCACAGGTACTAAGGTACAAGTAATCAATCACAAAAAGATTCAATAACATTATTGTCCATTTTTCAAAACTATTTAAGTAATCCAGGGTGTTAAGACAGATAGAAAATATTTTCAGCTTCCTCTGTTCCTGCTGACAGAAGGAAATCAGCTTCAGTTAAACAGTAGCCTTAGGGAGAAAAGAGTAATGTCAGGATAGGGAGAAAATCTGGGTACCTAGACCTGCATAGATCCCTAATTAATAGCTATTGATCATATTTTTTATTGGAAGACTTATGCACAAATTTTCCAGAGCATTGTTGAGATGAGTATCTCTGCTCTCCACAACTTCCTCCAAAACAAACTATCTGATATTCAAAAAGCACAAAGACTAGAAGCTTGCCTTGGAAAATTCAAGCTAGAAATATAGCTCCAGATTTTAATAATGTGAGTAAATAACCTTTGCATCAGTTAATTTTGTGATGTTGTGGCTTACTTTAAACAAAAAACTTTTGTCTTTCTAAAACACTTCCTTTTGTTCAGTGACAAGTCTATCTTGACTGGAGGTAATATCAATTGTATGGCTTACGTAGGAACTCAGGCTAGCAAATGGTGATAAACAACTTCCTCCTGAAGACTTATGATTATATTCTACATTTTGTGCACTTTTAATGGAAATGTGTTTTAATTTTTTTTTATAGAGAAAAAAATTGGAGGTTCTTTTGTTGTTGGTGGTGGAACGGTTTTATTGTGAGGTGTTTGTTTTTTGGTTTTGTGGTTTTTTGGGAAATTTTTACGTGCCTACAAACTTTTATTTTTTCCATTTAAAAGCCTTTTGAGTTTCTCTTGACATCCATCCCAAAATCTGCCATTACTTGCCTGTAAGAACTGAATTTTATGGTCTAGTAATGGAAGACTATATTGGAATACTTATGTGCAACAGCCTACAATTTAGTTGCTATAGTAAGATGCAGTATATCTCATATTTGTAGGCAACTTGAAAGGCTGCTGGTGTTAATACCTCAACTGCCCACTTTCTGAGAATTTCCAACATTTTAGAATGATATATATTATACAGGAAATTAATACAACAATTATTTTAGATTAGCTGAGTGTTTGTTAGAAGTATGTTGTACTGTTAGGAAGTTTTTATGCAATGAGCTTTGCCCATCTGTGATACCTCATTAACAGTGACTGCATCTGGACCCATCTTTTTAGCATTATCACAGTCTCTGGTATGTAATATATTATGTATTGCACAATATTTTTAATGTGCTATTTCAGTGAATTGTGCTTTTTGTGTATTGAATTCTCTTATCTTTTCTTAATCTGATTTTGTTTAGGATTATCTCCCACTATATCAGATGCAATGTCTGCTGGAGATCCTGTTAATTCATCTAGTTGCTGTAAATTCTACAACTGAACCTTGGGAGGATGAGCTCATCCGATGGTCTTTTAAAAGAAGATAAACTGAAAGTCATGGAGTTTACCATATGGTTTCATAGATAAGGTTAAAAAAAAACCCAAACACCAATCCGGCACAGTATCAGACCTTCATAGGCATTTATTATCCAATGAAATATTTTGAAGGCAGGGTGTGGCTGGCTAAATTATTGCTCCTCCCACTGCTCTCTGCTATGTTTCCAGTTTCAGAGGGAAAAACACAAGCTTGTATGTTGAGAGTGAGTCATAACCTCTCTTCTGCTACTGACTCACTTGGGAGTTTGAGGTAAGTCATTCTACCTTATGTCTCAATCGCTCTGCCCTCAGGACAGCAAGGAGAGGACTATGGAAAGTTATGCAATGTTTTCATAGATGAGAAGTGTAGATACTGAAACCAATATTATTATTATTCCACAGTACAATAATAACTTTGTGTGCCCCCAAATGGATTTTTTTACACAGCTTATTTCCTACAAAAAACATTCCTTTTTTTCCCCATTTTGTTATATAAAAATTTGAAGAAAGACTTAGGTTACTGAAATGTTTTAAAATTACAGTATTTCTTAGAGAAAAGTGTATGCGCCTTTGGTCACACCGTTCTCTTTTGCACCAACAATATCAATAATAATGCTATACAATGGTGCAAAATTACTGATGATTTCTGAAGTCTGAGTTGACCCTGAAGGGTGTGGAGTTAAACACAGAACTGGCTCCTAGTCAGGTATTTACACGCTGTTGTGGCTGTTTTGCAAACATGGCAGTGAAATGCTAAACTTTAAAAAGTGAACTTTAAATACCTGAGCATATTCCTTAGCATATGTGATATCAGAATAACTATCCATCAATTCTAATCTCGTATGTTAGAATGCAGCTAGTCTATATCTTGGTTGTCTTCCTGCTTCTGTTTCCCAAAAAAAGTATCTATCTAAATATCTCACTGTAATGAAACATATCAGTAAAGTACACTTACTAAACCATAACAAAACATCTGCTTGTAGATTTGAAGGAAAATACATTTTTAACATGGACACACTTTGATAGGGCAAGGTGACATACTGTGACAAGCAAGGCAAAGCATGTAGGCTGGGGACACCAGCACACACATGAGCAATAATTGCAGTACTCCATGGTGTGGGCAAGAACGGAGAATGCGGCTGATGATCGCATCAGTCTGTGCCATGGGAAAGAAATGTATTTCCTATATGGAGAAAGTCCAGGTAACACTACTTGGCTGATGACAGCACAGGAAGCAGTTTGCACTCTAGGGTTTTACTTTTGAAAGCTGTTTGTTGTATTCCTCGTGTTTGAATACTTCTGTGTGCCCGCTGTGGAGTCCTTTTTATGGATATATGTGCATGTTACAAGTTCGGGACAGGGGCAGGTGAGGGGTGGAAGGGCAGGCGGGGGCCTGCGGCGCTCCACGTGCCGCTGCCTGCGCCGAGGCGCAACTGGTTGCGGGCGATGACAGCGCCGCGGCCAAGCCGGGAGCAGCGCTCCGCCGTGCGCCGTGCCCCGCACCGCTGCCAGCGCCGCACTGCCACCCCTGCCGGGCCGGGAAACCCTCCCTTTCACATTATCCTGGGTTTTTTCCCTTCTCGCCTATTTCTGCCTCACGGGTTTCGGTCTCCTGGGGGAATTTCCATGGCTGGCGGCCCGGCTGAGGGCAGCGAGGCGCCCCGCGGCCGGCCGGCCCCCCAGACCCGGCCCCGCGCAGCCCAGCCCAGCCCGCGGGCCCGTCGCTGGCGGGCGGCAAGACCTGCAGAACCGCCGCCCGCCGGAGTGGGATGTTTCATTATCCGGAAATGATGGAGAAGGAGTGACTGTGGCGGCGAGGGGACAGCGGGTGTGAGTGTCAGGCTGTGCGCGCCACTGCCCGCGGGAAGGCCCGCGGGTGCAGGGCGGGAGAGCCGGCGGCTGCCGGGGCGGGCGGCGTGGCGGCGGCAGAGCGGGGAGACAGCGCCAAGGCTCCCGCGGCCGGGGCGCGGGGGAGGGCCGTGCGGCGGCGGAGCGGGAGGAAATGCGGAGGTAGGGCGCGCCGCGCTGCCGGCCCGCTCCGCCGCGCAGGACGGGCCCCCCCGGGCACCCCCGCGGCCGCCCTGCTCCGGCTCCGGGCCCGCGGCCGCCCCCGCCCTGGCCGCCGCCCCCCGGCCCCACGGGCGCTCGCCGCAGGGGGCGGGGGGCGCGTCCGCCGCCGCGCCGCGAAGTTGCCGCCGCTCCCTTGCTCCCCCTCCGCAGTGCCTCGCCCCGAGCCGTGAGTTTTCTGCATAAAATACGTTAACGAGCCTTTTCATTTGCTTGTTCCTTCAGGGTCGCGTGTTAGTTTTGTTGGAGAGGAGTGCAGGCTCTCTGTTACTCGACGCGAGAGCTGGCAGATGTCCCAAGTGAGAGAACCTCTTCCTCCGGGGCCTGGCGGGCCAGAGCAAGCTCCGACTGAAAACAGCTCTTTGATCTCTCTCCCTCGAGGTAAGTTGCTTTAAAGTTTCTCTGTAATTGTTGCGCCTTTTATTTGAATGATACATTTACTGATTTGTTTTGTGAGTTTTAACCCCTCTTTTCTTTCCCCTTACCCTGCCATCCCCTCTTTAGTGTATCTCTGTAGCACTTTCACTTCACCTTTTTATTGTTTTAACCAGAAATTCCCATATATATGTATATTAAAAAGAAAAAGGTTCAGTGATCTCAGCACCGGTTTTCAGTACTTGAAAAACTGCAGTCGTTCAGAGGCAGATGCTGCTCCTTAAAAATCGCTTTCCTGTTTCTCAGTTCTGTGTTTGTGTTTAGAAGGTCTTGGCTCTTTCCTGTAAAGCTCTCCTTCCAGGTCTTGAAGTAAATTAAGGAAGGTTGATCCAACAGCAGGATTGTTGTTCAGGTTGGAGGTCACTTTGCTGTTTTTTTGTTAGATTACTCTGTGACGCTGTAGCTCAAGTCAGTTTCTGAGAATAAAACCTGTTTCATTTCATCTGTTCAAAAGATTGTTTAAAACTACATTCATCTTAAAGAGAAATTCTTTAAGTTATGTCTTATTTGCATTTACACAAAATATATTGGTACTCTGATCACTTTCATGTAGGGAAGTTTGACAAGGCGTATTGCAGGTTATCCTCAAAACTGGAAGTAGGTTTGCTTCTCAAGTCCTGGTCTGTTAAGATGAGGAAATATTTTTTTTTTTATTTATTTGTTTACAGCTACAACCTTGTTTTCCAGAATTCTACAGGAGTTTAAAAAGTCTCCAAAGAACAGACAAATAAGCTTGTTCAGGAACTGTAACTTTCTTCTTAACTGGTTAACTGGAGCAGAGCCTGGTGACACAGTTGTGCAACTGTGGATTAAAGATGCAGTCGTGCTTTTGTAACTTGGAAAATCAATAGCTATGTGAAATCAAAGCTGGAGACTCCTTTGAGAAACCAGAAAGTATCCGTAGCTAAGTAAAAAATGTTTTGGCAGGGAGACATGGCAAGTTGGCTTATACTTATCTTATTGTTGGTTGTTGTTTTTTTTTGTCCTAGAGAATGACTCATAACTTCTAAACAGTAAAATATAGATACAGAAGATCAAGCATGCAGAACTGAACTGTTAGAATCATATTTTTGCCAGAACCATCAGTACCTGTTTATTTTCAGTGTGTTGTTCTTATCTGTCCTGTGATCAAGTGGTGACACTGGTTAAATTCTGCATATAGGCCATACATCAAAGTCACTCAAGTAACTCAAGTAAGTCAGTGTGCTAACAAGCATGGAAAATGCTCTCATTCTCACAGTGCCACTTTAAACTGAATTTTTACTATGAACTAAAATCTTGTGTAAGATTTTCAATTCATGCTCTTCTGGTTTTTTTTTTAATGAAAAGTAAGTAAACAAATACTGATCTGTCTTCACTGACAAGTTATGTGCAAAAAATCCGAATGACACAGTTACAGCTGACAGCTTTCTTAGGGGTCAGTAAGGTATAAACAAGTGTAATGATTCAGGTTTGCTCACTGGCCACACCTTTTAAGGCACATGCTCAATTTTAAAGAATATGTACAATTCAAGGCTGTTTTTTAAACAGAATTCAGCGTTCAAATGCATAATTTTTATTCTAATGAACTTAGATTTAAGAATAACTGTGGGTGTTTGTTGCTTTTTTCTAGCTTAAGTCTGTTGGGGAAATGGGGGTGGAAAGAGGAAGAGGTGAGTTCATAACATTTCCAGTCTATATTCCAGCATTTCTGTTGTCAGCTTTGCAGTGTGTGGTTACAGGGTAAGGTAGTTCAGATATTCCAGGGCTGAAGATCTAAGACTAAGTCTAAGACTTTCAACAACCCCCATCCTTTTATTCTACCCCCAGGACATCTGATATTATGCTTTCCGTAGAATTTGGCAATAATTTTAAAAGCTGTGATTGAAATTCCTATTATTTCTGGAAATGACTCCATATATTCACAGTGAAATACCTGAAATCTATGTCCACCTATAATTAAAGATTCCTTTATCATAAAAAGATGGCTCATGTTGTATGAATATTAAAGTATTAAGGGCATTCTAGTGGGAAGGAGTTTTTGATTTGTAACACCATGCTTTAATGCACTTTCTATATTTGTTTAAGTGGTATAGACCCCTCATATCCTGAGAACAAAATTCTCTTCTTTTCTGTAGTTCTGTAAGGTATTGTCAAGAAATCCAGATATTCAACGTGTTCCTTTTGCTTGCTATCATATGCATTCCGATGCTGAAGATTAATTGTATTTTTCCAGGAAAGGAAATGAAATTTCAATTGCATTTTGAATATTCAAAAATAGCTATCCCACAACCTAATTAAAAATCGGACAAAAGTAGTCAAGCTTAGGCAGATTACGGGTATGTTCATCAGGTTGCGGACATTGTGAAAACTGTGGGTTTGAGACATAGTTTGGCCTGCTGCATAGGTGTGGCATGCTCTGGATTTCACAGTTGAAAAGAATTTTTGTGTGTTACTTTAACCAACGTGGTGTCTCAATGTCTCCCTCATCACTGTTCTTCCTTGTTAGTTCATTTTTTAATTAATGTATAAGTATTAGTGAGAATATGGGACTTTGCCCCTCCACAGTTAGTGTGCTGTGAGAGAGAACAAATGGAATCAGTGTCTCTTTTTTTGGCAATGAGAAAACTCAACTTCAGTCTTTAAACTGTTATCTGTGTCAGTGGAGTCTTCTGTTCTAAGATACACACTGCAGGATAAAACATTTAACCTAATTTCTGCAAACATGTTAATTGTTACCCCATCCTTCCAAAAGTATAGCTCTACTCATGCCCCCTTGTTCAAGCTCCTGGTCATACCCTCTCTCTTCTCCTGTAGCCCATTGCCCTTGGAACCAAATTATGACTGCTTCTACCTGTGCAATGTAGTCAGCAAATAGTGCCATATCTATGCTCAGACCACTGCAATTTGGCTGTGATCAGGTATTTTCTCAACTGGTGCGTACCAAAATAATGGTACCGAGGAGGGAATGTGACACTCTGCTCTAAGGAAAATGTTGGGTGTGTTAGAGGTTATGGTGTGATTATTGCCTGGGCTGTGGGTAGACTTTCTAAATTAAATCCTCTGCACTTGAATAAACCATGGAATATAAGAGTGAAATTCAGTGGACATGGAACTGCATGTAGAGAATCAGGCCACATTTTAGAAAATGTAAGACTGTCATCTACTAAGCATTTGGAATGCTTTTACCTTTTTATATTGGTTACTAACTGTAACCTAGAATAACAAATGAATAATATTTAGCTTTCTCAATTGAGAAAGAAAATAAAACCAATAATAATAGTAATAATAAACAACTTAATATTAAATTGAGACTGATAATTGTACTTCAACTATAATAACTATCATCTTTAGGTGATGGAAATACACTAGAATTTTTTATTTTAATGGGATGGGGGAGGAGGATGGACAGATTCAGTAGAAATATTAAGGGTCAAGTTCTATAAGTGACTTTTCTCTCTGGTGCAGATCATCTTGTGGTTGCTGGATAGCAGTGCAGTTCCAAGTCGGTATCTGAAGAAACCATATTCACCAACTAATACTTCCATGAGAAAAAAGTAAAAAGTACCCATCTTCAAGAATGTGATTCAAATTTCTTCATGTTTTTTGTGCTTAACTGTTTTCATGATGGGGAGCACTAAAAGAACCTGCTGGCTAGATGATATTGGGTGACAAAAGACTTAATGCAGGGAAAATTTGGATGTTCTTGAGGCAACAATGATTACTATCACCATAATTATTCCACTTTACCAGCAGTGTCTCAGTGTTATGAGTAATAGATTTTTATTTTAACCGTTAACCAGTGTACTCAGATTGCTCAAACTTACCAAATACCTCCTCTGTATTTGTGTTCCCACTTGCAGTCTGACAAGAGTTGAGATTTTCTGCTAATTTGTTTCATTGCTGTGTGCCAGTACTGAGGCATTTATTGAATATTACTGACTAAAATATCTAAAACTTTGATAAATAGACGTCTGACTCTAGTTTTTCATAAAAATATACTTCTGCTTTCGGTTTCACATGCATACCGTTCCAGTAAAGTGATTCATGCCCACATGGGTGTGATAGACTTTTATTTCATAGAGTTGACTGTAAAGGTCTCGCATCAAATTTGAAATACTTTTTTTTCCATCTCATAGGCTAATTTTATATCACAGTAATTCTTCTTAAATTCAACTCCAGACTCTCAGAAATTAGATTTTTCTTTGCTTTAAACTTTTTTTTCCCTCTAATAAGTGACATCCAGCACTGACTGTGTTATCCTAGTATTTTTATTTGGATCAGCAATGCAGTTTTGGAGTAAATCTGCTGTTTGCCTCCACTTTGGTTTACACTGCAGACTGATTCTAGGGAGTGACCTGGACTGAATTCCTTTTGCACAAAATAATGTGAAAGATGCACTGTAGTAAAGTGCCTAATACACTCTAGCTACTCATATGTCTTGAGTTTTTGAGATTAATTCTGAGAGCTAGTCCAAAGTAGAAATGACCTGGAACATGTATAATATGGAATGTGTCCTTAAGGTTGTGTCCTTTCACTGTACTGGTCCAGTTTTACTTGCCCATGCAGTTTCTAATACAGCCATAGCTGCCAAGTATTGTTTAGCCCTTCTGGGAAACTGGTTCTATATGCATGTAAAGCTTTGTTGGGTGAATGACATACATTTGTAACTGACAGAATAACTAGTGTGTTTATTTCTAAAAAAAAGTTTTCACCTATGTGTTTAATCTCTTTAATGTTTCTAATGATGCAGAGTACCTATTTGCATATTGCTATTAAATTTTAAGTTATCATGACTGACTCAAATTTGTTCTAGGCTGTCAAAGTTGTAGTGCATTTGTAGTTGTTCCATAGCATGCACCTGGAAAATTCTGTGTAAGAGTTTTCCAAGAAGCTCAGTTAAATTGCTCTAAGTTTTTCAGTGGCATTTTTGAGGCCATTGAATTTGCAATGAGACATTGAAGTGAAAACCATTGAAATGAAATTAATCCAAATAAAGTAGTTTTTTGTTTTGGTTTGGTTTTAGTTTTAAAACAATCAAACATCTAATTGGAGGCTTCCAACTCCATAATTTATGATTTATCAATATTAATTAGATGTAATAACCAGTCCTTAATGAAATGACATTGTTTTGGGCAAATCATGAACTGGAATAGGCATGCTGTTGCAAGAACTGTTGAGCTTAAAAGTTTTAGTCACTTCATGAAGTAGATGGTAAGTGTAACTGTTAATGGTTACATTGTAAAACCTGTTATTATCATGGTTCCTTTGTGTTATTGTTGCAAACAGTGGAATTTTCAGTAGGAAATAGCATCCTCAGTGGTTCCTTGCCAGTAAGGATATTAATGAACAAAGGAAGTGTTAAAAATTTGTCACGTTTTACAACCCCTCCCAACAACTGTAGACTTGAGACAGAGAATTGATTGTTATATTTCCTTTTGGAAACATTCTTTGACTTTTTTATTCCTCAGAGATCTACTTTTGTGTTTTTGTTTTGTGGGGGGGGTAGGTTTGTTGTTTGGTTTGGGGTTTTTTTCCTTCTGTAATTTCACTTTCCTTTGAAGGACAAAGTTTCATTTGGGATGGTTTGAGCTTTGCATATGTAGTTTTAAATCTGCATCTGCTTGTTCTAGGGTAACTCAAGGCTTCTGAAGGTTCATATTTACATCCCAACAACTGGGTCAAATGTAGGTGCTTAAATAAGCTTTGTCCTGTGCTTCCATCTTTCCTCTGCCCCTAAATAATGTAACTGTTGGACTGTTAGTGACTCTGCATTTTTGAAGGTCACAATGACTCCACTGTGCCAGTCTGTTTTGCTTATTCCTCTCTCCTTGAGGAGAATGATGCACCCAGGTTTCCAGAAGCCTTTCCCAGAAGTTGCTTTTGCTTTACTTGTTATTTGATGCAGTCCACCACATTGCTGATGAACAGAAAAGTAATGTGTCATAGCAGCAAAGCCTTCTGTTGTTGTGGCAACAGCATTTTAAATTCATTTTATATACCAACTCATAAATTTTATAGGCAAACTAAACCTGTTTCTCAAGTCCAATTTGTCATTTTACTAGTCATGCACTCTTATGGTTCACATGCCTCTAAAAGGCAGTATGTAGGCTTATGTGTCATCTAGTGAACAGAATTCATCTGTCAATCACACTCTGAGGACATGCAATCCACTTGTTTCCATGTGTATGTTACATAGTTACTGATGCATTAAGATATGATACCATGTTTGAACACAGACCCATTTCTGAATAAAGAGGTATTGTGGGGCATGTGGGGGCAGTTGAAGTGTGAAGGTACAAATGGACAAGCACAGAGAGAAGTTGGTTATTTGTCAAAGACTTGAGCTCTTTGAGGCATCTTGTGAATCCATTACCTATCTTTTATGTATTTTCTGTCAGCTTTGTGTATTAACTTGACCTCTACTCAATATGCTCTATGTTATAGCAAAAGATAGAACAAATGTAGCTCTGGAAAGAGATACTTCTGAGCAACTTTCAAAGGCATAGAAGGCAGATTTGGAATGAATCTGGGGAGATTTCCTTATATATTGTTTTTGTTTAATTCAACCTAAGTCTTTCTTGACAGTTCTGACTATTTGTTAAACTTTCTTCTTGATAGGGCTTTTGTAATAGTCTTATTGTTGATCCAGACTGCTGACATCATTTTGTTGGTGGAATCTTGTAGAATGTATTTGTGATGTTGCAAAGAAGTCTGTATAACCAGGGGCATAGCCTCCAAACTAAAACAGAAGTTAACAATCAATATTGCAATAGTCTCAAAGGTGAAAACAAGTTTTGATTCTATGAAATACATGTATTGCTGTGTAATTTAAAAATAAATATAACAAGATTAAGGTAAAAAGAATGCATGTACTATACAAGTGATTTATATATACTTCAGTAATTCCAAATTAAAAAAAAAATCCAGTAATTACCTTTATTCACTTATTTAATGAAGCACTAATTTTGAGATGTGATTAAAATTTTAATTTTTTTCCACTAAGCATCTTACCAGTGGTCTGTGTCATAGATTTGATTTGGCTGTTAAACATCTCGATTCTATACTTTGCCAGCGTGTCATATCTCTTATTTATTTAAACCTTAAACTTGCATTAATCTCTCTGCACAAGTAGAGTTTTTGCCTATGCTTACCTTCAGGATAAATCACAGGGTGTTCTGTGTGGGTGTCACTCCCTGGGGCTTTTGACAAGAAGCTCTTCAGCCCCAGCACTGCTGTTAGTTTAGGGAAGTACACAGCCACTCAGGTTGCTGGTTTGGGACTGAACTGTGGTAGGTAAGAAGTCTATGTTGCTTTTGTGACATGGCCTAGAGTAACTTACTGCAGTTTTAAAGAGAGATTGGATTTATACTTCAGCACTGCCAGACTCAGAGCATAATGAGTCTTTTCTTTCCATTATTTAAACTGCAAAGAAGAGCATCTCTCTTCTTCTTGGCTCTCAGTTTTGGAGTGGAAGGGTGTACTAAAGAAAGCAGAAGCTAAAACACTAGGAAGTCTTACACAAAAAATCTTTAAGGGTAAGCTTGATTGAAACAGAAAAGTGTTATAAATTTACTTGAAGATGCAGTAGAAAAACATCATACTTGTCTATAGCCAGATCCAGTCATTAGTATTGTCAGGTATAGGCTTCCACAAGCATGGCACATCAAAGAAGAGTAAGGTCTTTGTGTTGATTCTTCATAAACTACTATTGTCATTATTCTTATGCACCTAACATAAACATAATGGCATCAACAAAAGACAGACTCAGGCATGTTCTTGAGGCTGTCTTCATGTGTGATTGGTTGTAGTGGGTGTGTTGTAGTTCCACCTCTAGTTCCACCTCTAAACATCAGCTGTTTATTATAAGGGAATAATCAAATTCCTTTGTACTAAAACTGAGACATGGTACGCATTTAAGGAAAAGCAACGGAATCAAGACAATAGAGTGTGTCTATTTTCAGTGTTCTGATGCATCAGAAGTGATGTATGAAAAAAAAGCTCAGATAAAGAGAGCTTAAGGTCTCTTTCTGTTTCTAAAGCAGCATTGTACTAAGTTTGTCTGCGATGGAGTTAATTTTCTTCCTAGCAACCCCTGTAGGGCTGTGTTTGGGATCAGTGACTCCAACAAGGGTGATAGGACACCAGTTATTTGGCTGTCACTGAGTAGTACTTGCACAGCGTCAAGATTTTCTCTTTTCCACTTTTCCCCCAAAGTGACTGTGCTGGGAGTGGGCATGGGGTTGGGAGGGGACACAACCCAGACAGCTGGCTCAGGTTGATGAAAAGGCTACTATGTGCCATATAATGCCATACTCAGCAATAAAAACTGAGGGGAGGAGGTTTTAGAGGAGGTAGCCATTGCTTAGAGACTAGCTTTGGTCTGTTTGTGGGAGATGGTGAGTGATTGCCTTTGCTTCACCTGTTTAATTTTTTCTTCCTCTTTTCTTCACTTATTAAACTGTATCTTGACCCACAAGTTCCTTCTCTTGGGCTCCTTCTGTTCTCTCCCCTAGTCCTGCTGGGGACTGGGGAAGGAAGGATTGGCTGTGTGGTCCTTAGCTGTTGCCCAGGGTGAGCCCACCTCTCCATAGAGCAGGATCTGCTAGGATGAGGTGCTCCAGTGCAAGTTGATGAGGGGCAATTCTGGAGTACAAAATAAGATACCAAATACATGTTTAATGGTGTAGGTTTCTGTTACGCACTTTCATGGGGAAGTCTTCATGTGAATTCAATAGATCAAAAAAAGACATATTCAATGCTAATTGTTGTAAATCTTCTATAGCTTTTTAATAGTGCCTCTTACTTCTTTCTTGTTAACTGCTAATATAATTTACATGGTTTTAACCGGCCACTTACCATATCCAGCTAGAATAATTAAAGTTCACATGAAAAATACAGATACAACCTAGATAGTAAAAAAAAAAAGGGAGAAAAAATACTAAACTGAAAATAAGCAGAGGGATGAAAACTAAATTCAAATGAATAATGATGACAGATTGTATTCCACACTCCTTTTCAGATTTCTTAGATAAAATTGTAATCTAGAACACTGAGGACCCCATAATATTAACATTGTTGTTTCCTTAGTTGTTGATTGTTTACTACACGATACAATAGGGCTCTGCAAAGTTGCATCCTATACAAGAGAATTGTATACAATAATTCTGCAATTCTGTACTAGCACTGCTGGGTGCATATTGTAATTTTTGTGTACATAGTGCAGTAAAGTAATTTAGGAGCAAAATCTCCTAAAAGAGCTCTTTTAAGCTTAGTGTTTTTGGAAAGCAGAGTACTTTTAAACCAGCTCTTTCCAGGACACTACTTACTTTTTATTCAGTCTACTTCAGTGCACTTTTCAAACACTTTTGAAACACATTTGCACCTAGTACGTAACTGCACAAGCAAAATCATCATAATTCAATGCAGTCGCATTTGTATTTGATAGATAGGAGGTGGAAATAATTTGTATCTGATGGGTGTCAAGGGGGTTGAAAAACTCTATGCTTTTTGTTTTTTGTTTTTTGTTAATAGGACTAGGATGAGTATCTCAGTGAGATTAAGTCCTCAGGGCAAGGGCAAAACTCATTGAAGTCAAGCAATATCTTCCCAATAATTTCAAAAACTACACAAATCCCAGTGAAACAGTTCCTCTCAGGATGGGTGTGAGGAAATATTGATAAGCTGTTGAAGAAATGGCGGTTGAGGGAGGGCCGAGAGAGAAGTACCATGGAGGTAGCTGCATCACACATTTCATGGGTGGAAATGGATAGAAGGGGGAGCAGCAGTGCTTGAAGGCATGTTAGTATACATACAAGATGGCATATATTATTTTGAGTGATGTCCAGTGCCTCAGTTTAATAAGGTGGATAACAAAGGCAGAAAGTTAGAATTTAAAATCAAACTGCTGTGGGTTACATGAAGAAACTAACCTTTACTATGTCACAGTAGCAATAAATGGTTTTTCTGTGTCTCAGGACTGGAATAGTTGCTTTACTACAGGATATGATATCATTATATTGTGAGAAGGGGTTTATAAACATGTTCTTGTTTGAAACAAATAAATAGAGCTCACAGACTTTTCAACAGTTGCTCATTTAGATTTACTGTAAATATTAAATGTTGTAATTATGCTCAAAAAAAAAATGAGACTGAAAACATTTAATGTTTTACAGGTCCCATGAGGAAGTGATATAAGCTGATAATCTGTTGCTGTGAATAATGAACAAAGTAATTCCAGATTTGAAAATGTTTCTTTGAATGCCAGCAGGAATAATCTGTGGAAATCAAGAACAAAAAGTTCTGTGTGCATGAATTTGATTATTAAAACATTAATGACAGTGAAGATGAAAACTGTCACTTGCCTTGGTTTGAGGAAAGGCTGGTCTGCATGTGTTAACTGGCAAAATCGTCAAAACAACAGAATCTGTTATATTGTAAAAGAAGCTTAAGAATCCCTCAAATAATCTTACTGTGGAAATTTCCCTGAATCTTGTGTATACTTGGAGAGAAGAAATACTTTTTCTTTTAATGATAGGCTAGATATTGACTTTATTCATCAGTGGCTTTTAAAAAGCTTTTTTTTTCTAATGAAAAATAGATACTTGTGCTATAATAATTTTTTTAATTTCTGCATTAGTCAGTTTTGAAGTTTCAAGTATATTTGTCTTTGTTTAATTTATTATTATTATTTATTAATTCATTTACAATTGTTTAATTGTAAATAACAGAGAACAGAATTTTGTGAAAATTTTATAGTTTTTATGTGCTAGAGCCATATGTATGTGGGCAAAAAATAATGGGGGTTTTTTGTGTGACAAAACTATTCGAATTTTTATATGAAAATTTTGTGGAAGGTAACTAAAAATAAAATAACCCTCAACCGTAACTTGTTACAAAAACTGCTGAGTATTATTTGCAGGATTATATACAATATGACTAAAAGACTTTCTTAAACAGAAATTATTTTGATGTAGACCAGAAAACAAATTGAAAATCAGGTTTATTAGAAATTCATTCTAAGGAAACAAAATTAGATGCTAAGTTATATTTTATGCTCTCTTCATTTTCAAAAATAAGTTTTGCTCACATAGAGAAAAAATATAGAAACTAATATCTTAAAATTTCTTCTAACTTAGAAAAAACTGACCAAGAGAATACTGTGGCAGGAGATAAAGACATAAACCAGCCTTCCAGTAACCAAAGTATACAAGCAGAGATACAAGAGCAGTCCATCTGGGGAAATCGCACTGATGGTGACCTCATCACAAGTAAGTATTTCCAGAACAAATTGCTGCCTTTTAGGCTTGCTTTCGCAGTGTAATGGGATACTGCTTGTTGACTCTGTTAAATGTGTGTCAAATGCAATCGGGTTGCAACTGTAATGCACATCTACTGAATTTATTTCCCAGATTGACTCCTGTCAGCATGCATAAGCAATGAGTACAAAGAAAGGTGTGATTCGGGTGGTGCAGTATAGTATAGACCTCTGTAGCATCTACATTTTAAAGCCTTAGTGTTATATTCTTCCCTTATCATTAATAGTATAATTAGCAAGCACATGAGTTGCAGTGTGCAGCTGTGCTAGGTGTCATCACCCTCGATTTCCCAGACTTATATTTAAGTGGCAGAGTATGATGAAAGCAGTTGTTTGCAGATGCGCTGAGTACTGGTCAGGTGAAGGTTTTTTAAGAGTTTTGAATCCTAAAGTAGTTATTTCTTTCAAAACTAGAAGACTGCTGTAAGATGAGATTTTAGACTTATACCATAGAACTGTGGAGGTTTTTAATTAGTTCTTACAGATTCATATTCCTAGTGTATGTCTTGAATGCTTTAAAACATAAAAAGGTATGCAATGTTATTCCCATTTTCCTGTCTTGAATTGAAGATCATATGCTGTCCAAATTCTCATCCACAATTGCACCCTCCTAAGGCAAAAATATTTCTGTCAACTGCCAGAGCTAAACTGCTCTAAAATTCTGTGAATGCTTGAACGTTAGTTGCTCAAGGGAGGGGCAGCATGAGAAACTGTTCTCTAATTATAGGGTGTATTCAGAAAGCAAATGGACTAAATGCCGAGTGGTACTCCAGCTCTCCGAGGTCGTTGTCTGATCACACACTTCAGACTGTCTTTACACTGCACACAGACTACCCTGTTCACAGGGGGGTAAATTTATATTTCTGAACTTGCTGTTCTCAAAAGTGAAATTTTTGCTGGAATTATCTATTTCTTTTCAGTTTGGGGTTTTTTGGGGGGGAGAGGGAGGGTTGTTTTTAGTCTTATCTATACAGTCAGCTTCTCCTGAGCTTCGTGTTAGCATTTGAAGTTCTTTTAAAATCTTAGTTATCCTCTTTTTTCTAAATAATTAATCCAAATAAATACTTATATACCTAATGTATTGAATAGTTATCTAGATCCTTTACAGGAAATCTAAATTTAGCATGTCAGATATTTATCTGACAATTTAAAATTAATTCTCAAATGGCTATAAAGAGGGAGGATTGTCCTGCACAAATTGAGAATTTACCTAATCCCAAAAGATTATTTTTTTACACTTAACTGTCCCTGGACAAGCAATTAATTTGCACTTACGTTGAGTACATGGAAAGGCGTGTGTGGCATCTTCTGCTTTTGGAATAGCCTCCTTCTCATTCCCTCTTCTTAAAAGCTTCCTTATTCCCAGACTCATGAGAAAACAGATTTATTTCATAGCAGTTAGCAACATGCCTGAACTATGGAGGAAAGGACCAAGGACTGTAGGGTGGTGCTGTGCTTCCTCGAATCTGTTCGCCAGGAAGACATACTATAGCCACTGCACTGAGGGAATGTGAGGGAATAATACATTTCTTCAGCACATAGTAGAAATGGATGCAGAGTGTGCAAACTCCTGGTAAATTAACCTGATGATTATATTTAGTTATATCTCTGTGATGGGAGGGTTATTTGCTGCCAAATTAAAAAGAAAGTAATAGGAAAAAGGGCAAAGATAGGATAAAATTCAGAGGTGTTAAGTACTGCTGCAGTGTGCACGACTGTGCTCCTCCTGGAGTCACTCGTAGTTTTACCTTTGACTTTGTGAAAAGCAAGTTTAGATGAAAGCTGTAAATTTCTAAAACACTTAATCTTGATAATTGTGTAGTAGAGGCTTTATTATGGTTCATATTTGATTGGATGCTGTGATGCAAACCTCTCTTTTCTTCAAATTAATGATTTTTTTAACCTTTAAAGTCTTCTAGATGGAAAGAACAAAAATTATGAAATTAAAGCAACTTTTTCTTCCTTTTTTTTTTTGATAGAGGAGCTATGGAAGTTTGTTCTACTTTTAAAAATTGAGATACAGTGCTTGACTCAATTACAAATACTTGTAGTTTGCAGAAGTTTTACAACTCAATATACCTAGTGATTGTAGTTTGCAAACTAGAACAAGTGGAGCAAGAAGCAACTTTTTTATCACAAACATTACTCACATATTTCACTTTAAGTAAGTATTGAGGCTCAGAATGGTCTTGATTCAACCAGATCTATTACCCCACCAGAGTAAATTTTGCAGATTATTGCATATTGAAAGAAGCTTTCTGTAAATTGTTTTAGACAGGGCATACTTCAGTTTTCTTAGGTATTAACAGCTGTTCACCACTATCCTAATGATTCAGTTAATTTTTTTCCCATACAGATTGTTTTCCACCCCCACAGTTGATACTCCATTTATCTTAGCATTAGTTTTTACTTTACAAATGTTTCCAGCATTTAATTTCCAAGATTTTCCTTGTTTGCAGCTGTTTTATCCTGCTGTTATATGGAATTAGATTAATCAGTCAGTTTTATTGGCACACCAACAATGAAGTCCAGTGTTGGAGCCCCTGTAATGATTTCATTATGTATGATTTGTCATTTGCACTTGTGAACTCCATTTACCAGGCAACACCAATAAACTAAAATGCTGCCCTGGTTTTCCACAGTGAGATGTTTTACCCTGCTCTGCCCTTTCAGTCCTTTTTGCAAGGTCCCTTTTTTTAACCTCTAAAGATTTCCTTCAGATTAGCCTTCTCCCCACCTCCTTTGGAGCATCCCTTCTCCCCATGAATAAAAATGTTCATAAGATCCTGGGTAAATGGTTAATCTTGAGGGAAGCTTCAACCAAGGAATTAATTGTTTTCAAAGAGAGCTTGCGAATCACAGAGTTACTGTATACTGATATACAAACAAGGAAGAGCTATATAAACAGGAAACAGTTGTATTAATTTTCTGTATCAATTGTTAATGTACTTGCATAACTGTTACTGGAATACTGTGTTCAGTTGGAGAAGGGTCATGGGAGAACCACAAATATCTCAGGAATGACTGGAATAGCTGAAAACATGCCTTATTGTGGAAAACCTCCTGGAATTCAATCTGTATAGTGTTAACAAGGGGGATAAAGAGGGCTTTGCATTGTCCCTGAGAAGCATACCACAACAAACAGAAATTTGGTAAGACAGTTCTTCAAGTGTAGCAGATAAAGGGAGAACTAAATATAATGTCTGGAAGTTCAATTGGACTAGAAATAAGTGATATATTTTTTAAAAGAATATTTGAGAATAGGAAGAACTGCCAAATATTTGGTGGGTTTAGGTGTGTTAAATTTGCTTTACTCAACACACAGTGTCCATTGCTATCCATATCCTTCAATTTTAAAACCTGAGTAAAGGAGAGTATTCCCATTGTGGTTTCCCTCAGTTGGGATGACCTCTATATTTTTCAATGCAGATATTCTTCAAGAAAATATTAAGACCTATTCCCTTCTCTTCATAGACACACATATATTTTGTATTTTATTTCAGGTTGTAGAGGTTCTGCTTTTCAAAAGAGCTTTTGAATAGCTCCATCTGCCATCTTCTTTTGCAGTGCATTTTAAATATCTGCAAACACCTTCTGCCTATTTTCATTCTATGGTCTGGTGGCCTGTAATGGAGTGGTTTTGCTTCTGCTATCACTCACCACTGACAAGTGAGGAAGAGCATATGTTAAAACAGCAGCAGGGTAACCTGTGGCTATAGGAATGAAGCCATAGGAGTTTTTGCTACTCCGTGTTACCACGATGCCCTGCTTTGTTCTCTGGAAGAGGCTGGGGATTTTTTTTTCCCTCTTAGAGGAAAAAGGCTATAAAGGTGGATTTCAGAATATTTAGGGAGAATTTTTGCAAAGGGCACTAGGTTATCATCAATTTGTGCTGTTATGCAGGCAAAGGAATGTTTAGGAGGGAAGAAAATGCCAGTCTTGAACACTATTTACTTGTGAGGGTTTAATCTCCTTTCTGGTACTCAAGCAGAACCTTAGCTATGTGATATTTAAAAAAACAAAAAACATCTACCATAGATTCAAATTTTCATGAATAATTGATTAATAATAATCCAATTCTCAAGATTAAATACCTAAAATATGCCCATGTTTTATAGATAGAAAGGTCATTGCTATCCATCATTTCCTAGCTTCAATTGCCTCTTTCTCCTCCATGGAACACCCTTTTGATAAGTGTGGTTCTTCAGAAAAAGGAATGCTTCAATCAGCTTTGTGTGCACACTATTTTATTTACTATATTCATCTTTATTTTGTTTTGTTTTATTGAAATATAAACCTAGGTATTTTTCTCTTTTGGGTTTCTATATTTTTATGTTGACATTTTACTTTACATGATTATTTATGTAATATTAAGGTCTGGAGATTCCCTTTATTTGGTTAAGTGAGTGGTTTCTGTAGTTTAAATTATGCTGTTTGGATTTGGGACTTTTTTTCCCAAGAGGAAGAAGATAATCTGCTGTTAGAACTATTTTTACTGTTTTATAGGGCATAGTCATCTTACAATTACTGTGATTTCAGATGATCCTGTTTATTCTGTCTATAAAATAATGCAAAGTGTTAGAGATAACGTAAATGATTCTCTTCAAAGCTAGAAATTATGATAAATACAGTCTTCTTGCAGCATAATAAAGTGTGTGAGTAAAGAAATTGTGCAGAATAGATTAATGGAAATTATTCAAAAAATATTGCTGAGTCTGAAAGGTGTATTCTTTTAGTTAAAGAAGTGATTTATGTACAGTGTTCCAAGTATAATTAGGTATAAAAGAGTGTGAACCTATGAATGAACCAAACTTAAGTCAGTTCAATACAATACTTACATACAACAACACAGTATTTGATATTTCAAACCTTCTTTAAAAAAGATAAATCTTTGGGGAATCTGGCTACTCGAAGTAATGGAGGAGTAAAGGTTCTCTCTGAGAGCTCCTTCTCCAGAGAGATTGTCTAATCCTCTCCCCAGCAGAGAGCTACCCTGTGTTACTTCTGTTTCTCCTCCCAGCCTGGCAGATCTCTTACTACTTCTGTTCCAAAAGTCTTCAGAAAATCTCTTCTCATGCCTATTGAGAGGCCTGGTGAGTTGCCCAGCCATAGCCTTTTCATTTCATTATCATTTTCACAGAATCACAGTATCACAGCATATGCTGAGTTGGAAGGGACCAACCCTTAGGCCTACACAGGACCATCCCCAAGAGTCACACCATGTGCCTGAGAGCATTGTCCAATGGCTTCCTGAACTCTGTCTGGATTGGTACTGTGACCACTTCCCTGGGGACCGTGTTCCAAACCCACCCATGCTCTAGTAGAGAGGGATTTTCACTGATAGCTGTACCCTAACAGTTACAGTCTTCAGGGTCTTTGGTATTAGGCTGGAGAAGTGGTGTTTAGAGGTGACCTTATCACTCTGTACAACCATGTGAAAGGAGGTTGTAGCCAGGTGGGGGTGGGCCTCTTCTCCCAGGCACTTAGCAACAGGACAACAGGACATAGTCCTGGGCTGTGCTAGGGGAGGTTTAGGTTAGACATTAGGAGGTATTTCTTCAGAGAAAGGGTGATTAGACATTGAAATGGACTGCCCAGGGAGGTGGTGGAGTCACTCTTTCTGGAGATGTTTAAGGAAAGACTGGATGTGGCACTTAGTGCCATAGTCTAGTTGACATGGTGGTGTTTGGACTTTATGATCTCAGAGGTCTTTTCACATCTTATTGATTCTGTGATTCTGTGGGATTCTGTGTTTACACAAGTCATCTGTGAAATGAGAGGAGTGTCACTGAAACTGGTAGTCCCTTACTTGTAAAGAGAGCTGCTGAGATGCAGATGTTTTCTCTGTAGGCTTTTCCCTTCAGCTCTAGACTGAATGCTCTAAGGCAGTGCAGTTAATGATGAACTGAGATAGATGAGGAATTTGTATACTCTGTGGTGACTCCATGTGGAGAAATAAACTTATTGCTATTGTTGATCCATTTACAGAACAGTAGTCAAACTTCAATGAAAACTTTTAACTGCTCCAGATGACCAAAAGATGCATGTATTCTGCATATCACTAGTAGCCAGAATTACTTGGAGCTTTTCACTTTCTGTTTTACCTTACTTCTGACTCTCAAACTGTCATCTGAATTTATGGTCTGAGGCTGGGGAAGTCTGGATGTCAGTAATTATCAGTATGAGACAAAGGTGAAATTCTTTAGTAACGTTAAGATTACTGTGTTGGGGCCTGAAGTAAATTGTATCTTAATTTTAGAATATATTCCTTTGTTGTATTGGTACTGTTTTAAGAATATTAGAAGAATATTAGAGGAATATTTATATTCTTTTCCTGATTAGTTCCACATATGGGGGAAAAGTACAATATGCTTGTAGTAATTCCTTAAAGAGGAAGAGTAATAAAACTTTTGACTGCATTCTATGTGAAATATTATACTACAAAACCAATGAGTCAGTGTGGTTTTAGGCTCCTATTTTCAGTATAAACGGTATTCAGTTAGCCATATTTAGCAAAGAAAACACAAAATTACAAAGTGTATGAAAGTATCATCATGCAAGTTGTACTTTTATGAACCTGTCTACTGGCAAAAATATTGAACTTAAACCATGGCAAAAGTTCTCTTTTTCTCTTTTTAGATTTAATTTCGTATTTACAATCATGCATGTGAAAAGCTTGGAGTAAGTTTATGAAGCTGAAAAGTAGTTCTGTGTGCTGTGTGTACATCAAAATAATTAAATGAATTCTTCAAAATTTTAAGAATCAAAATAGGTTTTAATCTTTTGATTTTTTTAATTTACTCATAAAAAAGTGAAAGATGAAGAGAGACTCATGGTCACAGCAGAAGCCTTAGCTGAGTAATCATGGTTAAACATTTTTCTTCTTTATATAGCTATGCAGAGGAAAGAAAGGTCTGAATACTGCTTACTTCTTCTGCATTCTGGCAATATCTCTAGTGCAAAAGTACCCACAAGTACCTTTCCCTGAAAGTATTTTTATAAAAGACAAGGAAAAACAGGAGCCTCTGACCTATTTGTGTGTTGTTGTGGTGGTGGTTTTCTGTTTTCCCTTAAAAAATTCTTCATGATCCAAATCCAGAAGAGCCTTCTGAAAAACATTAAAATGTCAAACAGCTGTGGTCACTCAGGCTATTTCTAATACTGGTTTTGTTAAATAATTTTATTGTTGAGGTAGGCCTCCAGACATTTAAGAGAATGGTGAATTATTTGCCACCTGAGCCTTAACTATTTTTAAACTAACTGTAGTGTTCTGGCATGTGAGAAACATGTTTTTGTACAGAGACTACTCTTCAAATTTGTGATTATAAACCTCAAACTTGTGGCATTCTAACACAAGAACTTTCAAATTCTGAGTTTATGTCTGGGCTCATGAATTTTAGTCTTAAATTCTACTTTTAAACCTCCTTCCCTCAAATTCTGTGCAGTATCTCAATTATCATGTTTTCACTTTGAACTATAAATATTATGACACTTGTTTGGAGAAAATTTGGCAATGCTAATGTTCACTACAGCAGAATCTCAACTAAGAGACTATTTCCTGTTTCAGAGCTTCTTCAAGCTTAAGTGAGTTTTGTTGATTTATAGCTCAGACTTTAGGTTATAATGTTTGCATAAAATGTTATGAAGTTTGCTTTTGAGACAAGTCAAGTATAGCAAACTGTTAGGTAAGCCTGTAAAAAAAGTGGCCTGTGAGTCAGATTTGACCTTCAGGGCAAGATTTTGCCACTGAGAGATGCCTAAACCTTTTGCCAGTTCCTTGGTGGAGCAGGGGCAAGCCTGCCTTAAGGTATGGGTAGCTCTGAAACAGATCTTGAAAAATCAAATCTCAGCCCATTAGAAGGCATCTACCTTTCCCATCTCCTTTCTTTATTAGGACAGGTGCATATTTTAATTGTATTCTGTAAGTTGCAAGATGAAATAAAATTCACATTGTGACAGAAAAACAATGAAAGATTCTTATGCTGACCAGAACTGGTCATAACAGCAGTGTCAAACCAGAATGAATATCTTCTAGGCCTGTACAATTCAGAAATACAGGAGGTCAGTGAAGAATGCTCTTTTTGCTTGAATTTCAAAATGAAGGAAACTAAGTTTTGGTGAGGAGATTTGGGATAAGCCTGCCTGGAAAGGTTTATCAGTATTATATTAACTCAGTTTTTCACAGAGGTGATATAGAAAAATATTTGGATGATGAGGTAGGATGCATAGCTACCTTTGGATAACACACATCTAGTTTTCTTACAGGTGATTTTATCAAATGACACCATCTCATTTAGTATTTTCCAGCTTACTTTGTAACTATGACTTTGTGAAGTATTTCCCTACCTCAAAAGATATTATTTTTACTGTGTGATGAGTTTTTAGTGATATCGGTCACTATCATATTTATAATGTAAAATTGGTATTGATAAATATTTTGGTACAGTAATAGGTCTTTCAGTGGGACTACACATGAATAACTCTGAAGCAACCAGTAGTGTACAGTAATGCATCTGAAGTAGTTGTAAGGATCTTATACATGTTTCATAACAGTCTTCATTACAGCCATTCTGTAAGCTCTTCTGTGCTGGATCAAATTTTGGAAACTTGAAACTTGTGTGATTTTTGTATTTGCCACAAATAAGACAGTGTTTAACTTTGGAGAGCTATGGAAAGGAAAAAAAACAACTTACCACACCATTTAAAAGGAGGAACTCTAATAAAATGTATCTTTTTTTTTTCTTTTTTTAATCCCTTCCTCTTCTTGTTCCCCTCCTTTGATTGTTACTTTTTCTACTTCTCTGTCCACTTGATTTTCTGATTCCCATGTGTAGCAGAGTGTTATGCCTAAGGAATCTTTTTCCTACAATTTAAATTATAAACTCAATCTTAATTGTAAGTAAATTACTATTTGGTTTTGACTCTTTGTGTATTACAGAGCATCTGCTACTCTGACTCTATGAGAAGAACAGCCTAACAGCAAGACCTCATTTGCTGTGCTGTGCTCCCTTGCTGAACAAGAGAAAATAACCTGGCAAAAGCTTTTGTTCGTTATCACATCCACACCAGGGACTCTGCTGGCATAGCTGAAATAGGGCAAGAAGTTCAGGTCATTAATATTTGTGGGACAAGTCCTTATGGAAAAGGAGAGAAGATTTGTTTGGTAGCACAGGGAAGGTTGTCATAGAATAATACACTTTGCATTCAAAACTTAAAGATAGAAATACATTCCGCAAGACTGTAATGCAATGGCACTTCAAAGTTTTGATTTTTAAAAATCCTTTAGATTTTGGGGTAATTTTGGAAGAAAGTAAAGGTTATATATGAGGGATATGGTAGAGAGTGGTGGCTATTAGGGTGGAGTCAAAGTTGGAAGAGTGCTGAAGGTTTGTTCCCATTTTTAATAAATTATTCTGCATCCTCTTCCCCATATTTGTTTTATAAAGTAAAAATAGAAAAGACTGACCCATCCCTGTTATAATTCTGACTCTAAGCCATTTTTGTCTTTTCTGTTTATGTTATTTTCTCTAGCGCTACCTTTCCCTCTTGTTTGTTTGTTTGCTTGAACAGTCCTTTTCTTCTGTTTGCCCACTTTTTTCTCGATTACAATGACATATTTATAAGCAATGACGGTAAGGTTGGGCTTGGAGACCGACTGGAAATATTTTTAAAGTGCTTCGGTATAAAAGCCTGTTTCACCATCTGTGTGTTAACATCAACATTTAAGCTGTTTTGTAAGTAGTAATGAACCTTCTTAATAGAATAAATATTTTGACTATTGGAGAACTAACGGTGAATTATACATTAGGAAAAAATACTGTGCAATTCAGGCAAAAGAACCCAAGTAAAACTTTACAATATACTATGAAACTTGGCTTCTAATCATGTAATTATGTGAGATTTAAATTTTCATAAAATAAAAAAAAATTAACCCTGTCCTAGTTTGTAGCTACTGACAAAAGTGGAAAGGTGAAGACTGAAAATTAAGGATACCAATAAAAACAATGTATTTAAAAATAAGATATTGATGATTTTTGAGTAGTTTGGCTTCCAATACTGCACTGTATAGAAACAGAAAATTTTGGCTAAGTTATCGTAATTAAATATAAGGGGGTAAGGAAACATTCCCATTGTGAGTTCTTAGTTATATCATTCCAAGAAAATGTTATGGCACAATAAAATGTAGCCAGTTTTGCTGAAGGAACGTTAAGGAAAAGGGTGCTGGAATTAACTCCAAAGGCAGGGCTATGACAGCAATGCAAATAAAATGGAAGATGTGACTCTTCAGCGGAGTGGAGAAGGTAGTATTGAAAACAGTGGGGTTCTGTCCTTGTAGCAGCCACTTCCTAAGCATTTTTGTTTGGGGCTGAGAAATGCAAGAAGTGATGCTGAGACGTTTCCCAAGCAGAGAACAGCTGCCCAGCACAGAGCGATGCACTTTGTCTCACCCATCACCAGCCCGGTCAAGCGGCTGTTGTTTCTGATGATGCCATGAATGCTTTTGTGGGGCTGGAGGCTTGTGTAAACAGCAAAAGAAGGTTGTTTGAGTTTGATGTAGTTGCTGTCTTCACTATGAGATTGTTGCTGTATTTTGGATCTTTTGGGGTAAGAGAAGCTTGCCGACTCAGCTGTGACTTTTTAAAGCTGTAGAATTGCAAAAGGACAAAAGAAAAGTAGCTCAATTCTAATACTTTCACTTAAAATGCTGTTTCTTTTCTGTGAAATCCTTCAGCTTATTGCAAAACCTTGTAACAAAATGTTTTTGAATGTATAAATGGCACTTTTCTGTATTGTGAATAATACTGACATAGCACAGATTTCACTGCTGTATCTGCACTCCATTAAAAGTAAATTGTGATTAATGTGCAAAAAGATTTTCTTTTTTCTGTGAATAAAAGGAAGTCTGTCTTCTAAATAAGACAAAACAAAAGACTTTCAGAAAAAAAAAGATCCTTTTTTAGTCCAGAATTCCAAGCATGGGCCTTATTCAAATTTAAATGCCACTTATAGGTATTTTTAAACAAAGAGTGAATTAAATAAACTTCAGTGGGTCAAATTACTTAGTTTTATAGGTTGAAAGAAATATTTTTAATATTTTTAATAGAGACTTGAAATTACTTCAAGTGTACTACTGAATGCTTTTAAACATATTGAAGTAAGAATAGCTCCCATCTGAATGTTAGAGATAAAAACTAGTATTTTACTGATTTATTCAGTCACTTCTGCAGTTATAAGGACTTGCAGGTGCTACTGGCCTCTACTATGTTCATATCATTTAGGCATAACAATTTCATAGAGAATTATATCTTGCTTCATGAACAGAGTGAAGAATCAGAATTCTTCACTCAGTTGTGGAATGAAAGAAAAATGTTTTACAGGTGATTTCATTCCATTAAGACAATTTATCTGTTACTTCAGCTAATCTGAAACTTCCTTCTTTGCATTAATGCATTTGTTTCTCTGAATTTTTGTGCTTGTAGCTGTTGGACATTATTTTTCTAGCAGGAAAGATTTGTAACTGTGTGGCTTAGATATCAGAGCTTTCTTGTGAATTGTTTGAGCAGCTTATGATTTGCTTCCTTTCAGGAAACCAAATGCATCATTACTACAGGAAGTTTGGTCTTCACCAGACACTGTCAGCACTCTGACTTCTGTGCTGCGTGAAAGGATGTGCCCATGAGCAGCAGGCAAAAGTTCATTTAGCTTTTTTTTTTTCTTCTTGCTATATTGAATTCGTGTAATGGAGGTTGTGAATGAAAACTGTCCAGGATGAGTGGGTTTTTCCAGCTGAGTCAGAAAGAGGTCTTCCTAGATCATTTTTGTATAACACAGTAAATAAGCAGTTAAGTAAAAAACATTTGCCTTTGTGCTAAGTATTGATGACAATGATTTCATGCTAAGTGAATTCAGTTTTGAATTGAGCACACAAATCTCTTTGTTGAAAAGTGTTTATATTCTGATAAATAGTATTGCCTTTCCCTTTAGCAGATGAAACTACTGTTTTTGAGTAGAACAAAGTTAAATTACCTGAGAAGTGGGGAAGGAACAAGGCAGTGAGCTGTGATACAGAAATGCAGGCTTTAGTCTTTAGTTGCTTGCGGTTTTGAATCTAGGAAACTAAAAAAGAGAATTTAAGTTTTTCAAGGACTCTGATAAGAGGACTTTTCAAAATGTTTTCTCAAGAATCTTATTTGTACAGCTTGCAAAAAAGCATTTTGATTGAGGGAAACCAGTTGATATAATCTTTTTAGATTTCAACAAAGCTTTCAATACTGTCTCTCACAGTATCCTTCTGGACAAACATGTCATGTTGTAGATGAGCAATTGGCTCACAGGTAGAGCACAGAGGGTAATAGTGAATGGGGTAACATCAGACTCGTGGCCTGTCACTAGTGGAGTTCTGCAGGGCTCTGTCTTAGGCCCTGTTCTCTTCAACATCTTCATAAATTACTTGGATGTAGGACTGGAAGGGATACTGAGAGGAGCTGTTGACTCCCTCAGAGGCAGGGAGGCCCTGCAGAGAGAGCTCGACAAATTAGAGGACTGGGCAATCACCAAACATTTGAAGTTCAACAAGGGAAAGTACTGGATTCTGCAGCTGGGATGGGGCCACCCTGGGTGTTTGCACAGACTGGGGAATGAAATGCTGGAAAGCAGTGCCACAGAAAGGGACCTGGGGGTCCTGGTTGATGGCAAGTTGAAGATGAGTCAGCAGTGTCCTGGCAGCCAGGAGGGCCAACCGTGTCCTGGGGGCATCTGGCAAAGCATCACCACCTGGTCGAGGGAGGGGATTGCCCCGCTCTGCTCTGCACTGGTGTGGCCTCACCTTGCATATTGTGTGCAGTTTTGGGCACCACAATATAAAAAATGTATTAAACTACTAGGGAGTGTCCAAAAGAGGGCAACAAAGATGGTGAAGGACCTTGAAGAGAAGCCGTACGAGGAGCAACTGAGGTCACTTGGTTCCTTCAGCCTGGAGAAGAAGAGACTGAGGGAAGACCCCATTGCAGTTACAACTTCCTCATGAGGGGAAGAGGAGAGGCAGACACTGATCTCTTCTCTGTGGTGACCAGGGACAGGACCCGAGGGAATGGCCTGAAGTTGTGTCAGGAGAGGTTTAGGTTGGATATTAGAAAGAAGTTCTTCACTTCTTCAGTTCTTCAGTTCTTCACTTCTAGTTGAGTGCTGGAACAGACTCCCCAGGGAAGTGGTCACAGCACCAAGCCTGACAGAGTTCAAGAGGCATTTGAACAACGCTCTCAGGCACATGGTGTGACTCTTGGGGATGGTCCTGTGCAGGGCCAGGAGTTGGACTGGATGATCCTTGTGGATCCCTTCCAACTCAGCATATTCTGTGATTCCATGTTTTGGGTTAGATTGTGCCATATCACCTCAAGGCACACCAAAACAGTTAGTTCAAAAGAGGAAAAAGAGCTCTCATTTCTAGCTCATCCTGATGCTAAGCTGTTGTGTTAGCAGCGCAGAGCAGCCCAAGAGACAGCTTTGGTGACAGTAGCTCTGCCTGGACTTTCTGTGTGTGAATCAAAATCTGGAGTCCCTGGACTTTGGGATGGGGAATCCCCACTCATCCTGCCCACAGGCATAGCAGCCATGTGGATTGAAGAGGATCCTGAGCCCATCTGCTAGACCTATTTGCCATGAGGGAATTCCTGTAGCTGAAGGACATCCATATCGGAGTCTAACCCTTCTCAGTGTGTTTAATGTTGTCTGTGCAGATACATGCTGCTTCTCTTTCTCATCACACTTGGCTTTTTAAGGATCAGGAAATGGATGGACACTTGTTGCTCTCTTTACTATGTTTCCACATCTTTTTTCTCCTACTGACAATCACTCTATTAACTATGCAGTCTGTAGTAATGAAAAGTCAGGTGATGAAGAGTTATTGTTGTGGACCTCAAGTCCTTACCCTGCTTCGTAAAACAGAATTTTCATTTTCCATTATGCTGCTATTGCTGAATGTGACTGATTTTTGGCCTGAGCTCCAGAAGCCTCTCTGACCTCAAGCAGAAGGGGAGCTATTGGTTCAGCGCTAGATCACTGTATAAGTATGATGTGGTTATTATCTATTATCTTTGTTTTATTTCACTGCTTATCAACTAAGATTTATCATTTAATTCTTTTCTTACTTATAAAATTTGTAGCAAATACTTCAGATCTAGTGGGATTTTGCTTGTGATTTTTTTTGCTTCTTCTTCCATACTCTTTTGTGCCCTCACAGACTGAAGTGACTCAGCTCACTATGTATTTTTTCCCTTTGTCTCCTTCCCCTCCAGTGCTGTCTTTTTCTGGGTGGTTGCTATCTGCTCTTTTTTCTTTTGATGTTTCTGCCCTACTATTTTTTTAATAATGTAAAATCGTAAGTTTTAGACTGTTCCTCATAGTTACCGTCCATTTGCTTCTCCTGTTCCATTTTCTTTGCTGCTGTGCTTGCTTGCTTTCTTTCTTTGGTTTTCTGGAACTTGCTATCAGCTGATGCCAAACTTAGCATCAGCTATAAATTGCAAGAAAGAATATCAGAGAGAAAATAAGTGCAGCAATGGATTTAGAAACTCAGTTATCAATGTATCTGCTTCTAGTTTTGTACTGATGTTCCCTGATACTGTACTGTGTTTCCCTGATACCTTTCTATATTATCCTCTCTTTGTTGCTGTCGTGTCTTTATTCCTATTTTTTATTTCTGCATCTGGTTAGTATTATTAATAGTAACATTGGGTATTACTTACAATTATAGAGATTACAAAAGACAGTGCACTGAGAGCAGGTGGTCACACTTGAGATGGAACTTTTTGGGATCTTCTGAAATTCTGTTACTTACGTGAGTGAGGAAAAGAAATCAAGGGAGCAGTGAACATGAAAGGATTTACTCATTCCAAGCATTTGCTTTCATGTTCTTTTTAAAACCAAGCACAGCCAGTTTATATGCATTTTTTGTGTGAGTCTAGCTGAGCACTGTAATCTTGACATCTGAAAACTCAGTATATATAGTCAGTGGAAAATAAACTTGACCTCTGTATATTTTTTCACTCAGAGGCAAATGGTGAATAGGCTAGCCTTGAGAAGCTGTTTGCCTCGCCATCCCACATTCTTTCCTGTAGCGAAACAGTGTCTAGTTTGTCAGTGGTTGCTGGGGTTTTGAGGAAGGGAGCAGGAGATGCTGTAGGCAAAGGGACCTGTTTGTGCACTTGCTCAGGTTATGGCTGTTAATGACATTGAGGTTATCTCTCCTGTCTGGTACATCCTGCTGTGCCGCTTATGAGGCAATACCCAGCAAGTGATATCCTGTTGTTTGTAGCTTCTCTTTGATATTTATTATTTGATTTGGGAACAAGTAACACAATGGTGAAGGTGCATCAAAACTGTTTCAAATATTTGACTTAATGTCTTAAATTCCATGGGACACCAGTGTGTCTTTATACAATGGTATAACTACATGTTGTCGTAGGTACTAATTGCATAACTACTATAATGTCATGCCAACAGCTTGGATTACCTTTTTTTGTGTGTGTGTGTGTGTCTAGTGGTTAATTAACCTGCCTTTTAAAATTAGAGCTTCAGAAGCAAAGCATTCTGTTCCTCAATCAGATGGGATTGTATTAGATTTGAACCCCTTGTATCCCATAGCATTTCAGAGACTGTCTTCACATTTATGAAATTAGTAATTATTTGTGTTGGAGAAATAGATCAATTTCATCACTTTAAGAATTAACAAAAAGCTAATTATCTGATTCTTAATTCATTGATTATTTTGTTCTCAGATCCGGTTTCTACAAGCCACTGGGCATTTTAAAGCAAGATTTAAAAACAATCAAAAACCCCTGCCAATTAGATTAATAAATTACCTGTGTAGAAAATATGGAACAAAATAACTAAGCATTTCACCTTTAATTAAAAAAACTACCTGAAATAAAACAAAAACCCAACAAAACCCGAACAAACAACAAACTAGCAGCAGTAGTAATGAATATACTCAACACCATAAATATGCCCTAGGAGTGTTGGAATGGTGACCACGAGTAAATCTACCATTCCACCTCTGTGAAACTACTACTACTGCCATATATAGTTGTAATGCTATGAAACGTAAGAGCAAATACTGTGCAGTTTTTTTCCAGTCCTAACAGAATGGATAGATAAACGTTGCAAGTGGAAAGCTTGCAGTAAAATTTCCCACTTCTGAACACAGCTTTATATAGAAATTTATTCCCCAATTTATGGGCATTTGTTACCTATAATACCCTGGTTTGTGTTTGGCTCTTGTATTTTTCAGTGGTGAATTCCTGTTCTTTGTTCTCAAGAAGTGACAAACTATAATACAGTAAGAACTATATGTAGGTGTAGCTTCACAATCATTGCATTATGTGAATTATCTTTATTTCTAATTATATTATTATCTACCAAGAATTTCCAGATCATCTGCAAAGTTTATCATAGTTGCCAATATTTGCAGTCTCAGAAAAAACATTGCTGATAACAGCAAGATATGTGTATGATAAAGAAGGAGAATTTACTGACAATACAGTGGTAATTAGAAGCCAAAGGGTATTTTGATTCTGAGATAACTGTTACAAGATAGGTAACTAAAAATTTTAGGGATTTACTCAGTTTAACAAAGATTAAAAATTTGCTGTTGCTATTGTTAATCAGCAGGCATTTATTCATTTTGCAAAATCGCATCAGGAAAGAGGATTTGTAAATAGAGAAATTCACTCCATATTTTCAGTGGGAATGCCTATCAGCTTTGTAAACCTCTGGCTACCAGCCCTTTTCATGCTTCCCTGTGGTAACTGGATCTTTCTGGGTATGTCAAAGACATCTTTATACAATTCCTGTAACCCTTCAAACAGTGCGTAAGGTCCTGCAGTGCTTCCAAAGGAAGGCTTTGGTGTCTTTGCACAGATGTAACAGTACTTTTGGCACCATCTTGTGCACTTGTATTGCCTTCTCAACCCATAAACATGCATGCATACACGTGTTTGCCATTCTTGTCCACCCTTCACCAACTGGGAGCTAATGGGATACAATGTCGTTTTCCTTTGTCCTCTGTCAGTCTCATTGCTGTTATACCAGGTGTTCCCTGGATGTGTTGTCAGACGTACTTTAACAAAGTGTTCTCAGTGTGGATCCTGTAAAACTCGTACCAGCAATTTTACTACAGTATTTTCATTACAAAGGGCATCTTGTTTCATAATAATATGTTGTATTCATTTTGAAGATGTCCTCACATCTTACAAGAAGCAATTCTAAAAAGGTGGTAGATGCTGTTAGTTGGTACTTTGTTTTCCTTGTAAAGTCAGCATGGTATAAAAAATTCAGTGTAAAAAAATGATTTTAAAAGGTAGATGGTGCCTTGATGGTACCTTGTTATTTAGTTAATGTATGCCTTCTGTGATATGGTAGCTGCAGAATATGCTATTTATGTCCCAGAAAATATTCAAAAATAATTGCTGACAAAAGCTACTTCACAAGTTGACTCAGAGGTACATCTTGTAATCTGAATGTTAATATTCTAGATAGCTAGGCAGAGAAAACTGTTGATGTAGTTTGAAGATTGTGTAGAGACTAGTCAGGATTTTAGTTAGAGAAGTGGGCATTGAGAGGGATTGAGATACTTGAGTTCTCCCAGCTTCACTGAAATTTTATGTCTATTGAGTGTATAATTCATACAATATGTAATATTTTTGAAAAGGTAAGATTTTTTGCTAATCAGTTGGAAATGTTGACTTTTATATCTCAAGGATTTATGTCTTTTCTGGAAGCAATTTAGAATCACCCTAATTTTACTCTAGAATCCAGGCAGCCCCTGGTTTTACTGTGCAATTCTTGATAATCTATCACCTGCTTTATTTTTCCCCTTAAGCTTAGGTTGGTGTTACAAAGAAGCGCTGTTAAAAAACAGAGGTCTGATTCTTACCTCCGTTATGTATTATCTATTTCCATGTGATCCATGCAGAGGATGTAGCAGCAGCTACCACTGAGATCAAACAGTTTTTCCAGCTCAAATTATGATGTAGGTCTTGGCTTTCAGTTTTAATGGACCCAGTCAGGACCTCTGTATTTCCAAAAAGGAGATCATCCTTTTATTGTGGTTGCAGCTGTTTTGGGAGCAGAGAAGTGTTGAGAATGTTGTGAAGTGAAATGATATGTTGCATTTTCTCAATAATACAGTTTTTACACCCAGGAGTTGAGCATTTTATTCCTCTCTCATTAACCTGCAAAAATATTGATTCTGTGGCCTTTGTTATCATAAACTATTGTGTCATAGATGAAGGCAAACAGCATTCTTACATCTCTGGGTGTGTAGTCAGATAACCCAGGCTGCAAACTGGAAAGTATTTTTCCAATCAGGCTCATTGGCCAGCCTAGCAAACTCCACGGGTATCTATATCAGCTGCCTTGGAATTGCTTTTGATGTGATTAGGCTACTAATTAGCTGTCTCAATTCTTTTCTCCCTCCTGATGTTTTCTTTTGGTTTACTTTGACTCAGAGGAGTCTGCATTCAGTGCATGTTTGTTTTTGTATTTTGTCTAAAATCCTCAATGATAGGTTAGACTGTCCTCTTTTGGTTGAGAGTTTCCCTCTGTTGACATATATTTTTCTGTTAAATGGGTGCATCAGGATTTTTTTCTTAGCTGGTACTTTGCAAGGTGTAAAAACAATGTTTGGTCGCGGTGCATATATATGTGCGTATTCGTTTAAAGTGTGCTAAGGGTTTTACAGTCTGAAAGAGAATGTGCATAGTTACTTCAAAACCATAATAAATGTTTACTACTCAAATTCACCAGATAGTAACCTTACAATTAAATTGCTATGTAAAGTTAGTTATATAACAGCAGAAGTTATTGTATTAAGGCCCACTTTGCAAGGAAACCAATGACAAGGAAGCCGTGAAACACGCTAATAGATTATATGCTATAGCAATATATTGACTTTTTATTGCTTTTCCACAGGCAGCAGATTCCTGTACAGTTATTATTACCTACATTATCTGCTAGTTTCCTATCAAAAAAGATTCAGTCTATTGAATCATTAATCTAATATTTATCATTCTTATTGAAAATCCACTAGTGTTAGCACTGTATAAAATATTGACTTAAATATACTGGTTTTGCTAAAGATTAAAAGCATATTAACCTGAAAAGCACAGTATTTCCTAGGACATTTTAAAACTACTCATTGTGGATATTTGAAATGACAATTTTTCTATGTTGTCTGAGGAATGATTTTTTTCTTAAATCTTTAACATATAGTAAGTGACCAGTCCCATCCTGATTTGAAGATGCTGAGTGTTCATCCAACACATATTTGAAATTTTGATGTGTATTGCATTAGTTACTGAATATCAAGAATAAAATTTTTGCTCATACATAGAGTGTAAAATGGGATCTTTTGTAGCAGCACACGGTCTGTTTAGAATGATATAACAGGCGCTGAATGTTCAGATATCAAACAAAATGCCATCTTTCTGTAGAAAAGAGGTGTCAAAAAGTTTCTTTGTACCTTTAACGCATGTGATTATGTAGTACAAAATGCAGAGTTTGTAAAATTTCTTGAATATACAGGCAAAAAATGAATAATTCAAAACAACTCATAAGTTCTACATTCTATTGTATCTTTTATAACGCAGGCAGAAGATAGCATTGTGTTCCCAGTAGAGCTGAATTTGCACAAGTTACACCTCGGAAAATGCCAGATGGTCTATGGTCTACTTTTGAGAGCTGTCACATATGTAAAGATTTGAAAAAAGAAAGACAGCTGAATGAGAGCAGTGGATCATTAAAGAGAGAGTGAGAGTCCCTGGGTATCACTGTGTTTTAAGAAGCATTGTGTCATTCCTCATATTACACCTTTTTTTTTTTTTTTTTTTTTTTTAAGATATACACAACCTTTTAAAAATAAGGTAAAAATATTTCTGTTTTAAACTGAGGTGGTTGTGGTTTAATCTGTCAATTGCTTTTGTTCTTTATGCTAGAATGCGGTCATATGGTTCCTAATTGGTTTCAAGTGTGTTTTAACCATAATATTCAAGTCTCCCTAGTGCAAAATTATCAATAAAGTTAAAATAAATTTAAATTGAGATAACTAATCCATTTGGGATTTTATTCCATTTTGATTTGACCTGGATATAACATTTGAATAGTGTAAAGCCAGTCAGCTAAAAAGTTGTATGTTAATGCTAGAAGACTCAAGTACTTTGGGAACAGGGTAAGTTAATAAAAAATTAAAATTAGAAAAACATAGTAAACTCAAAAACCCTTAGTAAAAATAATAATAAAAGCAAACCAAAATTGTTTAGATTTTCCAAGACTTTTCATTCACCTACAGTTTGACAGAAACACACCTCATTTTGAAGATTGAATTTTGGATAATTTGTCAAGTTATTGTATCATAGCAAAGACCCAAAAATACACAAACAATTGTAAGCTGCCACCACCAATTTAGCTGGCTTGGAAAAGGTCATAACTGTCAGTTTTAGAAACTGGCATCAGACACACAGACTCTTTAGAACAGTCTTTTAGAATAGTATAGAATAACTTTTGTTTATAGAGGAAGGTTAACCCCTCCCCAGCAATTCTACTTTATTGATGGAACTGCACCACTTCACAGTTGGGGATCATAGGCAGTGCAGACTGAGGAAACATCATTACATGGACCATGAAAAACACTGTTCCTTAATTATGCAATTTACATTTAAGTGGGATAATGAAAATAAACTTCTTGGGTGCTATGGACGTAAACACTGAATTTTAGAGAGTAAAATTTTGATTTCTGATGTTGACAGATATTTTTGACTGTGGTTAGCTCTCCATTGCCTATTTTTAAAATGGAACGAATGACTTGATTTTTAACAAAATAAATTTTCCACATACATGGAAAGGGAATCTACACAAAGGGTTCCTGGTAGTATATTTTTAATGATTCTTATTCATACAGGAAAAAACTCCCTAAAAATTTGTTTTGGGACCTTTATATAAGTTTGGAGAAGTTCATGAAATATATACTACAAATTCAATTTCAAAGTGAAGAAAATACCTTGCTTCTGTTTGTAGGTTTTGCAAACACTAATGCAAAACTGAAGGAGAAACATTTTCAGAAGAAGCTTTGAAGAAGCATTTTCAGCATTGTCAATAAAAAAGTCTTTGGGCAACAAATAATTGTTCAGTTATCAGATAGTGTTTTGCTCCTACTCTGTTGGCTTGGAGGTTTGTGAGCAGTTACTGCTGGTAATGGAAGTGAATGATCTTTAATCTTTGTCTTCCCTGTAAAATCTTTGGGGAGGCTAAAACCTAAACGTTTCCCCCAGCCCTCTCTTTATTTGCAGAAACAGAAAATTATTACTTTAGTCAAGTAGGTTCAAGCATGGTTACTTTGACCTAGATTGATGTGGGCATTCAAGTCTATCTTCTGAAAATCTTAGTGGCTATGAGCAAAAAAATCAAATGGCAAGAAGAAAAAATGAACCATTTCATACTTAAACTATTCACCTGTTGAATGTGTCTAGGATGTAAAGTTTAAGATTTGTATGAAGCTTAGTCTAAAAAAGTTTATGGTAGTTTATGGAGGAAGCAATCTGAGAATGATGTCAGTGTCCTGGATAAAAGGGAAGCATTGAAACTTCGTTAGGCAAATTTAGAACTGAGAGTCTTTTTAGAGACCATGCTGGTCTATATGATCCAGTCATATTTGTCTGAAAATTTGGTAACTTGTACCTGAAGTGATCGGTAGAGATGTTTCTTTTTAGAGAAAACTAATTAAAATTACCTATCTGTTTTGCTACCTTGGACACAATGTAATATATATATTATTGTGTACTGTGAAATCATCTGAAAATGGATGTGAACCATCTGAAAAGAGAATTAACTGCAGCACTGTTTTTCTTTACCCCTGGCACTAATTTCTCTTCAGTTGAGTCTCTAGTAGAATCTCGACTTTCTCCTTGATATAAAATTTATAAATAGTTGGAGATTGGACTGTCTGAAAACCTCTTTATGTCCAAGCATGATGCAGTAGTGTTTTGATTAGGAGAGGTGATTGAGCCTGTTTTTTGATTGTGAAATTTTGTTGTGTTACTATGTGTATAGTTTTCCAATGAAGTCTGCAGTTTTTTTCTAAATAAGAATTGTCAAATTGAAATCACTTTTGTATTACAAAGCTTTACATAACAAAAAAATCCTGCATCTTTTCTTTAGTTACAGACTTTAAATACATAGGAAGTCTCTTTTCTATGTTATTATAATTATGCTTCTTTATTGATACAGTAGCTCAAGAGAGAATGATCAAGTTTCATGCTTACTCATTAGAAAGAATTTATAACATGTAGTCTCAGAGTCTTAACTAGGTCACTGCAGATTCTTGCCTTAACAGATTCTGTATTTTTTTATTTTTGACCATTTCAGTGTGTTGCCATTAAATTCCCAACTGGCCCATTACAGCTATTTCTAAAATTGTGGTTCTGAGTTGAGGAATATGGAGGAGGGAACTCTGGCTTGCCACAACTGTTTGAATGCACGTGCCTTCTGGTTACCTCCTCCACAAAACCAGATTTTGATTGGTTTTGTAATTCCCAGCAATCCATGATCTTTATGAATTAAGCTCAAAATGTTGTTAGTTACCTGGATACTCCTATTCTTCTTTAATGTACTGGTCTGTGATGGCTGTGTGTCAGGGGACCCCTACTGTGTCACTAAGGTTATTTTCTGAAGACTGACAGGTTGGCCAACCTGCAACTTAACTTCTGTTACTGCGGTCTGTATATTCACTCCAATACCTTTTTCTCTCATTTGATTGTATTTCTACCATTATTCACTTGGCTCCCTTAGTACAAGTTTATCTCAGTTTTGCTACTTTGTTTACCACACTTTTTCCTTTCTTCAAACTGCTTACCTTATTCTCTCTATGTAATTCACAGAGTCTTGCAAACCTTTCCTTGCAGTGCCAAATGGGGAATCTAGGCCTCATGCATACATGATGTGCTTTTTGAATACCTAATAATTATTTTTAATTTGGATATATTTTTTGCTTTCTTGTTTTGATGGGAGAATGTTAAATTGTTAGTCTCTTGTTAGATCAGTAAGAGCAATGACAGTTCCATTCCCAGTCTAACCTAAAATGTTCAGTTATCAATTTACAATTTAAATTAACCCTTTCTTTCTTTCCTTTTAAGCGCAACCTCAACGTTTGCCTCAGCCAAATACTTCAGCACTGGAAAGGGGTGAGGAAGAAAGTGGCAAAATCCAGAATGGCCACGTGGGTCTGAGTAATGGAAGTGGACTTCACAACGGGGTCAAGCACATGCCTGCAGATAACAGAACACTTTCAGCTCCTGTTTCAGAAAAAATGCACAGAAAAATTCAGTCCACCTTGTCTGTCAACAGCAACAGCAGCAAGAAGAGTAAAATAAGCTCTGTGTTTTCCCAAAAGCCAGGTACTTCACCAGAAGGTAAGCTGATATTCTTAATTTAAAAACCCCAAATTGAATAAAGACCAACCAAGCCCCATTCTCACCAAAAATTACACAATTAACTGAAAATAATTGAAGAGTGTGAACTCATGCTCCAGAAACAAATAGAACCCATTATAATAAAAGACATGCTTCGTTCCCAAAAGAAAATAATAAGTATTTGAAGGAAAGGAAAGCAGTTGGAGAGTTCTTGCTTTCAAACATTTGATCAATACAGTCTGATAATGCATAAGTCTCTGTAGTTAGTATCCTGAACTGATAGAAACTCCTGTCAACATTGTCACATATACATCAGAAAAAAACACTAAAGTACTACTAGTTCAAAGCATAGTAAATATTTAAATCCAGTAATGGCAGGCTCCATGAGGGTAGACTTTGCTTTTGAAATATTCTGTTAGCAGATATCCTGGCTAGCCATGAAGTCTGAACACTAAATAATAAAATTTCAACCTGTCCTTCGGTGTTTACCATGCCTTCTGCTATATTTGGGCTGTAAATAATGTGCATGAAAATGCTTCATAGTCCTTCTGCACAGCTTAAATAAGAAGAAGTAAATAATTTCCCTTATGTTTTAGCTCTATCTCTGTGTTCTCGCTGCTTGCAAGTACACTCATGGTCCCAGAGTTCCTGAGTCTCTCCTTGATCCACTGCCTTCCCATTAGCACTAATATACTCGATGAGCTTTGCTATTCCTCATTACGAGAAGGGTACAGGTGTGCTGTAAATTTTTTTGGTTTGAGGCAGGCGTAGATGTGACTGGTTGAAAAAAACCCTCCATACTGTGGGTACAAACACAGATTCTTAGAGAAATGGGAGACAGTACTGTTCAGTGAAATGGGGAGGATTCTCGGCCTAGATGAAAGGAAGAGGGATCAGAAGGACTGCATGTAGTGGCCTGAACGAAGTCTACTGATGTCAGTGGAGTGACTTCTCTTGAATTCAACTACTTCACTCAAACTTACTCAGCGAATCTGTGTAGTGATATCAAGAACAGCTTCACTCAGACTGTTCCATGGGCTGGTCTCCCTTGTTGTTGTTTATTTTTATGTTTATTTTCAAGAACCTACTGTTATTTTTCTTTTGTACTTTCAGTCCTCTAATGTTTCTTTCCAAAATCACAACTTCATACTTCCTATATTCCCTTTTCTGTTATGTGAAGTTTCTGTTATATGGAGTTCACCCTCCAGCCTGATATTTTTCTTATATGTTTTTCCTCAGTGCACTTTCAAAAAAACTAACTTAGGAGATGTGGATCTGTTCAAGTGACTGTACAAAGTGCAGGCCTCTGAATTTAAGAAATTCAACCTCTGAAAAAAAAAAACCTGCAGAGTTCTAAAGAGACAGTGCCTTTCCTGTCCTTTCCCCTATACAATTAATTACGGCAAACACTTTTTTTCTTCTAAAATTATATTGTAATAAATACAGTTGGTGGGATTTTTTTGTTGTTTAATAACCATGAAAATAATTATGTCAAATTACTGAATATTTGAGAAGAAAATGAATAAGATACCTTCAGATTTGGCTTTAAATTCTAACGTCTGATTTTAATATCCAACACATGATTGTGTTAGTTGCCTGAAACTGCCAATATACAGTATTTTTATGTACAGTCAGAAATGTTGTTATTTTTAAAGGCATACATGTGTAGAATTTAGATAATTGCATAGTGTTGTCACACTGTATTACTTACATTCTTTCAAAGTACAGAAATACAGGATAATTCTTACTGTTACACTTGGTTTCTTGAGTCACCTAATAGCTAAAATTAAATTTAGTTAATATTGTACATCTAACCTTGTAATACTCTCATTTTGAAAGTGGGAACCTGGATATATGCTCTCAATAGCTCGACCAGTGCTGCTAATGTCTGCAGCTCTAAGTTTTCTGTTAACTAATCTGACTGAAGCACAAGTTTTATTGTGCAATGATTAAAGTATGTCTGGTGTATGGGGATATGCCAAAAAAGAGAATATTTGTTTTTTAAAGTAATTTTCTGTTTCTGAAATTTATTTTACTTTGCAGTTCTCTGACAGACATGTTTTATATTTGTGCAACCACATCTGCATGCACACATGTACAACCCTTCTGACAGTTTCTTCAGCTTTTAACGTACCCTGTGGGGGCTTCATGGGGCAACTATAAGCTATAAGGGATACTCTTATCAAGCTGTTGCCTTGCAGGAAGTATCATTACATACTTTATCTGTCCTATGATCCCACAGTGTATTTTATAAAATGCACAGTCAGAGACTCTGGCAATTATCACTTGAAATATCTAAATATTTATATTATATATATATATAAAATGATACAAATATAAATATAAAATGATTTATCCATATTTTTAAAATAATTTTGTTATTACTATAAGTCATGTTAACCCCTTGTGACTACTTCTGGAAGATCTACTCTCTGGTATCTAGTACAAAAGCCTTATATAATTAACCAGGTTATTTGTTTGAAGGAGTTTAATTTCATTTGAACCATATATATATATATATATATTTGATTAATACATCTAACTATACCAAACCAGAAGGGTATATCAGTAAACTCAGTGACTGAGGATTGCATAGACACTCTTTCAAAATGGTATACATAGTTTAATTTGAACCTAACTTCTATAACTTCGGTGAATGATGAATCATACTTTTATGGGCAAAGAGACGTTTTTCTGAGCCGTTGCCTCGTCTGATCCAATGATGTTTCTGTAGCAACTATTGAAAAGACTTACAGGAAGATGGAAAAGATAGGAAACGATTGGAAATTATTTGCAACATTGCTTAACTACTTGGCTTTGCTTTAACTTGTACTATGTTAACCTCAAGCCACTGGTTACTGCTGAAGAGCTGCTGGGTTTGAATTGACTTGAAGGTGTGTGTTTGTGTTTGGACATATCTATATAGTAATATAACTTCTATGCAGTATCTTATGGAGAAAGAGACAACCTATATTTATTTTGAACTGTGAGTATGGAATGATGAATCACCTGAATTAACTCACCAACTTAGTTTACTGTAGCATCCAGAAAATTTTAGTAGAAAGAAGTGCAGGTAAACTTGTACACTTACAGATATTTCAATTAATTTTATTTTTGCTATTTCTTGTGTAACATCTTGGATTTTATAATCTAATTAATAGAGTTTTAATAATTAATTCATAGATTTTCTAATTAATAGATTAATTAATTTTCAGGTTAAAACCTGAAAATACACATCCTGTATTTTCACTGCATCTGCCTTGTCTCCCTCCCTGAGTGTTCTACTCTGTTGTCAGTCAGGAGAATACCTGAAATCAAGTGAAGGAAAGTGGCCAGAGAAAAGAAAGAGATAATGTCCTCAGAAGGAAGAGAAGTGAGAATTCTGGTTGTCAGGTTGAGTTTAGAACATAGAAAAGAGAAAATGTTTTTCACCTTTTCTTATTCCCTTCCAAAAGCTGTATTCTTCTTGATTCTTCTTAAAGGACAAGATATGAACATCTCTGGAGCACCGCAGCTATTTGCAATGCAAAGGAAGTCCAGGTCTGGTACTTACTTTGCTCTAAAATATCGTATCTGTTGACAGAACAGAAAGCCTGGAAGGGCTTGAAGTAGGATCGAATCAAGAAACATTTGGGCTTTCCACCCATTCTGTGTGGGAGCTTATTTGGACTTATGCTTATTTAAAATGTAGCGTGCTGCTTCATATACTGCACGTTTCTGTATATGCACTAGAAAGCTAAAAGAAGTTCAGTATTACTTTACCCTGGATATCTCATCTTCCTGTGAAGGTCAGTAGTGCTCTTGTTGGCCTCCAAAGTACTAGACAGTCCTAATGCAAGCTGTGAAGCCCTTGATCCCCCCAAATTTCCCCCACCATAGTTAAGAACTTTTATTAATTGTTCCAGCTGCAAAATCCACTTCTGCTGTGGGTCACATCTTACAAACTTTCAGAATTGAAGCTGCATTGGAAATGCTTAAAATGTAGCAGAAATTTTGGTAGCAGTAGTATAAAAGCATTAAAACCTCCTTTTTTCAAATGAGTCAGTTGTATATGACCCTGGGATTAGCTTGGTTACAGCATGGTGCTAATAAAACCAAGGTTGTGGGTTCAATCCCTATGCAGGCCATACACTTAAGGTTTGGACTTGATCTTTGTGGGTCCCTTCCAACTCATAATATTTTGTGGTTCTGTCATATGCAGTTGTGTCAGCATTCCAGAATATGCTGTTTAGAAACACATCCAGTGAGACTTAGGAGGGTGTGAGTGTACTCGCTAGCTCTGCTTTTCCTCTGCATCTATTATTAATCCATATTGTCCCTGAAGAAATCTTACTCAGCTCCATTACTTACACTACAAAAAGCCAAAGTATTTATGAAATAGTAGGAGTGTCACTCTTAAAAAGCAGTTTTTAAACACTGTTTCAGTTCTAAAGATTTTTCAAAGGTACTGGATAGGTTTCAGTATATATTGGGAATTAAAAAAAAAAATTAACTCAAAGAAATTTTAATAATATTTTAAGTTATTGATGCCATAGGTTTCGCAGTTCGTCCAAAATTCTGGTTGGTAGGCCACTAACAAAGAGAATTGTTACTGTCTTGCATTTGTTATGAGTAGTGGGGAAAAACACCTTGGAAACATGAAAAAGCAATTGTAGATGAGTAAAAAGGAAGACAGCCTAGCTACTGTGTTCAGAAGCATCTGTATGTGTCCTGAGCAACTTGAAGAGAGGAGATCTGAATGAGACAGCAGTGAGGCAGCAGAACGTAGATTTAAATGTCAGGAAATGAAGAAAAATGAGTAACTGAATACCTACGTATGTGTATCAGAGTAGTAGAAGGTATGTAATAATGACATATGCAGATTTGGAGGAGGAAAGGGAAGAAGTTGGGCAGGGGGAGGGATGGAAGAGGAATTTAATTAAGGAGGTAGACAGGGCCAAAGTAGCTACTTATTATTTTGTAAAAAACAAACTGATTTTTCCTACCAAAACTTATGAAACTTGATGTTATACAGTTTTTGAATCAAAGCAACCCATTATGAAAAGTTGAGGATGGAGAGAGGGAATACAGGGTTCAATTCAGTTTTGAAATGGAACTCTTGCTCTTGGTCAAGTTGTTGGGACCTCACAAGTTACTGTGTTTGTTAGGGAAGTTCCTACAACTCAAGTGATTTGTGATAATTTGAGTTTAATGCAGTATTTCACATATTCAAAAGGCTTTGAGCATACACAACTGGTATATTCATTTGGAAACAGTAGATGGTTAAACAATGCTGAGCAGATCATGAGCCTGCCTCCTCTATGTACAGTGAGATCTACTCTTCATTCCATCCCAGGCTTTCTAAACCAGAAAGACACTAGAAGGTATCTTCTTTACAATGTTTTGTTTTTAGGATAGGTCTTTAGGAAGTGTAATAAGGCTAGATGCAGGAGTGATGTAGATAAAGAAAGCCTGCAGCATAGAAGTGAAGCTCTGGGAAAGGACAGGCAATACAGACTTGCCAACACATTGAAGTTGCCACTCGTGCTTTTCCAGAAGAAAAACCTGAAGCAAGCTTCCTCAACTTTCTGGGCTGTATATCTTATGCTACTGAGCTTAGAGATATGATGAACAATTTCACCCAATGTGTGGGGTTTTTTTAAATCCAGTGTTTAAAATTCAACATTTCAGGGTGCATTTGGATGAGACTTCCCTTACCTCCTCCCCCTTCTTTTTAGTATAATGCAACTTCATCTGTTCTAGATGTTGAATCCAAGCATGGGGTTTGTGGGCACTATTTAACTCATGCTGCTGACTACATTAATTTATTACAGTTTCCCAAGTGATACTCATGGCTTAACTGAAGACAAAGCAAGTCCACCAAATACCCTTTATGTTAAGCCAGAGTCTTAACAACCACTAGGTGTATATCCATGGAAAGTAGTGAGTAGTCCTAGCACAGTAGCAGACTTTTATTTGAACTAGGAGTGTTTTACTTTGGTTTTTATAATTTTATATAAACAGAAAAATTGTTTTCAGTAAACTGTACATTCCTTTTGGGCACATGATTTTCAGTAGGATTGGGTTGGGTTATTTTCCTCTTGAGTGACACAAGACCAGCAGTAAGTTTTCTTTTATGAACTCTTCAGTCATTTGATCAGTATTATTTACTGACATTGGGTAAGAGCAATGAATAGCATAGCATTGCAAAAATGTCTGCTGGCCATCTCTCTCTCAGTTTTTCTTTGTTTTTTAAGCATACATACACTCTGAAATCCATCCCATAGCATTAAGTGGCATTTGGGCAGCTACTTGTTAGTATCCTGCCAATCTCTCTACTTAGGCAAAAATTTTCATTAACTTTTAGAAATTGATTGAAAGTGGATTTATGTCTGAGCAGGAATTGCTAAACAGAGGGTTTTTTTGTTAGACAAGGTTGTATCAGAACAGAGTTGTCAGTCAGGCAGTGGGTAAATAGCAGTATCATACAATCAAATGTGTGTTTTTTTAAGAAGGCATTTTGAAGAATGCTGTGTTTTAAGCATAGTTTACCTTTTTTTTGCACAGAAGTCTTGGAAGATAATTTATATATTGTTTAAGAGGAGTGAGTGGAAAACAGGGCCTGTAACAAAAAAAAAGTCTTCCCACAGCATCCATTTTAAAAGGTCATGGCCTAGCTAGTGTCTAATTGGTCTCAGTATTTGCAGTGATGAGCAGTGGCAATGAAAACTTCAGATTCTAAGGAGGTCTTAGGTATTGGAAATTAGCAGATTTCTTAGTATATCTGTATGTTTGAAATGGATCATTTTACTCCTGAGGTTATATCTGTATCAAGAGTTTGGAATATAAGCTTTGATGAAAGTTTTCATGTGTTTTGCAACTGATGTGATTTGCCTGATCAGGCAACATTTTAAGTTTCTGATCAACAGAGATAGCTTTTATCTGAAATGCCAAAATATCACATATACTAGGCTTTGTAATTGTGTTTTCCCCTGTCTAAAAAAAAGTTGCTCTATTATCTAGAGATAACTGTACTCCTTGCAACGTGTCAGTTTATTTTCCTACCTTTCTTATTTTTCTGGGAGCATTTTCCTGGGTACAGTGGATTTTCTCAAAAGAAAGGGGATGGGTAGCAGAGGCTGCACATGAACCCCGTACACTGCAGGATCGGTGGGAGGTGTGAAGGCTGCGTGCCACTGCTCGGTAGTTTTACGCCTCACCTCTGTGCAGTGCATGCTCTTAAGAAAACTGTACCGGGGTGGTTTCTTGTTGGCTGGCTGTGCTGCTTTGGCTGTGGGCTGTCTCAGCCGTTGGCGCTGTGTATTCATCCCTGCCGCTGCCAGCCCCACACCGCCAGACTGCGGGATGCCTGTAGCGCCTGCTGGGGCTTCTGTTCAGGGCTCTGCAGGGGCCCGGAGTAAACCCCCGCTGAAGACCTCAGCTTCACTTTGATTGTGGGTTTGCCCTTTTTGATTCTCTCTGTGAGACAGCAGAGTGCCTGGAGATTTGTTTTGAATTGTCTGAACTTGGTGAATATAGTTAGTAAGAAGCTGACCAAGGTCACCATTCTGTAAGTGAGTTTATTTACCATTGCAGACATGAAAACCTTTTATCATATGTGACCTGCCTGCTTAGTATGAAAGCTTTTTCGGTCCGTTTGTGACAGGTTGGTGTCAAACATTATAAAAGCAGGACATATCAGCCTGCACGTGCATTTCTCTGTACGTTTTTCAATTCACCTTTTGTGTCCCTTGTACAGTTTCGATGGTCTCTTAAAAGTCTATTTCTTAACTAGAGCTGCACCTTTTCATAAAAGTGAAGAGGATGTGATGAAAGGGAAATTGAAATTAAAAAAATATGTATTTCAGTATTTGAAAGGAATTGGATACCAGGTTATGCAAAGATTTTAGAAGTAAAAAGTGGTATGCACATGAAAATGTTTAAAGACATGGACAACCATAAAAATTGTTTTATTGTTGATATTGTTTCTTTTCCTTTAATGAGCGTAACAGTTATAACTGGGGTAAGTTATAAGTGGGGCCTTTTGGGCTTTGAATAATAGTGTATAAACAGTTTGAAGGGACTTTAGGCCTATTTCTTGTCTGGATATTGTCTGTGGTTACATTTATAACCCCGTTAAAGTAGATGTTATATGTACTGTATACAATCTTTGGTTAAATCTGCACAAAGTAGCTGAATGTATGTTTCATATAAAGCAGCAGAAACTTGGATGTATTGGTTGTGTTTTGTTGTCTTGGCATTGTTTAACAGATTTGTTGAAGTTTCGTAACCAGTCTGTAGCTTTTGGGGATGTACCAAAAGACTAAAAAACACTTTTACTTGCATTGGTTTTTAAAAATGCCGTATAGAATGACCCTTTTAACGTCAGGTCTAGCTTTCATACCAGGCAAAATGAAAGAATAATTGAAGATAAGCTTGAGTGTCTTAAAGCTCATCTTTTTTCCCCAAATGTGACTTGGTCTAATAAAATATACTATTGCTGCCTACAGAACAAGCCTATTGTAATTTATGCCATTTAACGTAGCCTTGGGGAGCTTGGATCATAGACAACAAATGTGGTACTGTACTTTGGTGAAATCAAATGCATTTGATAAAGGAACTAAGGTAGATATACTAGTTTGGAATATTTTTTTTCTTTCAAAGTGTACCCCTATACAGTGTTTGCACCCCACATCCTCACTTTTGTATAGTGCCAATCTGTAGTGCAGCATTTCTCCATTAATTAGAAAAAAGTGTTATATAAGAATTGAAAAGTAATGGAAATCTGAGACTGCTGTGGTGTAGTGTGGCAGTCCTCAGGAAAAGGTTATCTTCAGTAATGGTTGGCCTATGTAATGAGACTTAAATATATTCACAGAGAAAGAAATTAGTTTAGTTAAAACTCAAACCTCAAGAAACTTCAGAGTTAACTTATTATCAACAGTACTGCATCCTGAACACCAAGGCTGATGGAGCTTGGTCCTCAATAAAGACATACCCCTAACTCTTAATTACATTAATACATCTAATGGGAAAAGAAGAATGAGAAAATCTCTAATTCTTAAAAAAACCCAACCAAATAAAAAAAGAACACAAAGAAATAGATAATTTTAAGATAACACCAGCGTTATCTGTATCATTTCTTTGTTAGAAAAGACTAAAATATACTCACAAACACATTGTCAGACATTAAAGTAATTAAGTTTACAAATATATAAATTATGTTTAGTTCTAGTTGGATTAAAGTGTTCCACTCCTCATTCATCTGAAAAAAAAAATTAGGATTTTGATGTGGTAAGGTTAAAGAGTGGAAGTTAAATATAGTCTTTATTTTTAACATGTTGAAAAAGTTTTGAAATTTGGAATAATCTGTAATTTAAAATAGTCTCCTTGGTCTTGTAATCACATAAAAATTACTGAAGTGTCTTATGCAAAAAGTAAAATATATTGTAGTAGTCCCCAACATAGTAATGAAAAACTTGTGGTCATGTCTTTTGGAATGAGCTTGATATATACCACCTTCATGGCTGCATTCCACTGATCATGCCACCCAGCAACAGCAGTCAAAGGAAGTGTTTCTTAGCTGTATAACCTTTTACTGTGGAACTGACAGGTTGCTGCAGGAATATGGGTATTAGAAAAGGATGAGTTTTGTGTGGCATGTAGGTTTGTTATTACTATGAAAACACACTGTGACTGTATTTTTGTCTTATAATTGCATCTCTTGATAAGAAGCTAAGAAATAGGGGTAATTTATGGAAGAAATTATTCTTCCACCCATTTTATCCAACTGTATTACAACCCTTTAGAGTCATGATTCTGAATTCAGCAAGTTAGGTAGGTCTAGGTAACAGCATGCTTTGTCATGTGTTAAATAATTGCTACCTGGATAGCTATTAAAAGTCAATAACATGAAGAACATAAAAGCATGATTATTTCAGGTTTGTCCTTGAAATGTGGATCAAAGTTTATGTTCATTGTACAAATGAGTCATTGCAAGAATAAAGAGAGCAGTAAAGGATATCTCTACTTTATGTTAATTGTTTGTGGAGGTTAAGTAAAATTGTTATATAAAGATTTTCTGAATAGAAAATTAGTTTTTCCATCTGGGGAGAAGGAAATAAAAATAAAGAGGGGTAAAAAAATCCTTTTGGCATTTCAGTCAGTGAAGAAGAGATGGAAAAAGAGACCCTCTACAGAGTTTCCATAATAACACTAGTGGCCAAAATTTCTTACCAGGCCTTGGACAATTTTTGATAACTTTTACCTTTGAAATACTTTTATTTGAATCAACACATCCTCTTCTTGTAAGTCTTGATTTGATGAGTTTTGTAGATTAGGTGGGAAAACTTCTTTTGTGGGTCCAGAAAGTGCTTTCTGAATGTTGTCCCTTTTGTTTAACCTATGAACTCTGTCTCTTGCCCATCAATAAATACATGTAATGTCTGTGAATGTCTACTTCTTCCTGCAATTTTTCATATCCTGCATGAAGCAGGCAAGATTCATTTGAGTATCTTATTTTCAATACCAAAACACATAAAGTTTTATTATGGTGTACTAAAGCATTTGTAGAACAACATTTGTTGTTGTGATAGCTTCATTCAACTGTATTTTAAGGACACAAAATAGTAAAACCTCAATTCCTCAAATATGAAGGCTTCTTAGATAGAACTCTTGGCTTCTTTATCTTTTCCCTTCATATTAAAAGAAAATCTGAAAGGAGATTGTACCTGAACAAATCTAACACCATCTCCATGACAACCAGCTGATTAATCACTATCGGTCTGGCTTTGGTCCTCTTCAGTGAACTGATACTCCCCAGCTTTTTTTAACATGTCTTCTGTGTTTTCGATGAAGGTCATTTATTTAGTGACAGTTTGACTTTGTGAAAAACAGCCTTTTAATGCAAGCAACAACTTTCTTTAAAAGCAACCTTATCTTACCCGTGGTTTCCTCTCAGTTTTACTTCCTGCACAGTAGTGGGGAGTTTTTAAGGTTAGGGTTTTTTTCCCCCTTCTTGCTTTTTCTGACATTTCAGTTTTCTTTTGAGCATAAATGTTCATTATGAGTGTCACTAGCTGAGACTTAATGACATTGCAGTACAGGTATATCCAAGCTAAGTGTTGTATCTAAGTAGTATAGTAAGTGGGAGTGGGCTAAGAGCTCATGTAGTTACTTTGCTTCTTGGGAGAGATTTTGCAGGTCTGAGCCTCTGTTGCTGCATTGCTGTAAGTATTCATGCTTGCTTGTGTAAAGTCATCACTGCACTATCTGCAGTCAGAGTTTCTGCAATGTTAGATGTATTTTGAATCAAGCAAGATACTTGTCATAGCTACTACATAATTTTTTTCTTTTATAAATTTGTTTAGAAGGCATGAGAATAGTATAACTGTTGCAAGTAATTGCAAGTTTTCCCCTATGACAGAAGTAACAGCCTGTGAACTGTAAGAACATAACATCTATAGAACATAACGTGTAGGTGGTCAGACCAATTGCCCATGTGGCTCAATATCCTGTCATTTCTAACAGCGTCTCATAGAAGATCCTGGCGATAGAAAGGGTGAGATTGTGCAGGATATTTTCCCCAGAACATTTTCCCAATTTTCACCTATCTGTTCAAGGTTTACAAGCAGTAAAAAGAAGAATGAAAGCTGACTCTAGGAAGGAAGTATTTCTCCATCCTGAACACTTCTGTTTTTAAGTTTTCATTCTCTTTCTATTGACTATTCACTGCCTCTTAAAAATTAAATGTGTTTATACATATAATTATGTACAACTGAGTATACCTCTTACTCCTGCAGTCTCATTTTCACTGGCACTTGTTTGGTTCCAATCTTTGTGTTTACCTGTCATGTCTCATGGATGTATGCTTTGAAGTTATTTCATATATTTACTCTTTGGGTGCTGTATTTTTTGCAGATGGTTTGTGGGACACCTTAATTATCTTACATCATTTCATAGTACTTATAAGACATGGATATTGATGTTCAGGTGTAGTTATAAACTCTATTGAAGATTAAAGTAGTACATTAAAAGGTTTGCCAATAGATTTGTGTAGAAAAGCAATAGAAAAATCTGTTTTGACTGAATATATTACATACTGTTGAAAGTAAGAAATGCATTAAACATGCTGTTAAGGTGTTTCTAAGGTGCACAAAAAACAATACAGAAAGTAAAAATGTTGAGGCAACTCCTTTATTTTCCTTCATAATTACCAAGCAAACAAAACAGATTTAGAAGGGTCAGATGCACTGGGAGAGGCTGAAAATAATTTTAGGTATTTTCCCTCACTAGCTGTTTTTCTAATTTTATTATTTTCAATCACTTTGGAGAAGAAGTTACAACTGAAGGTAACCGATACAGATATTTTACATAATAAATGACTGGAGGAATTTATCTAAGCAGATGTTTAGTACTTGGGATTTGCATATAGGGAAGTGGTGACAAGAGACTTGCACTAAAACCAGTCGTGAAAGTCCTAAATTGTAGATGACTTATGCTGCAGAAATGATCATGAAGATGGGAAACATTTTTTGTGATGTTAGTTTATATCTAGTCTGAATAATTTTCATTCAGCTACTTATTTGACATAGTGATATATCTGGATTTACAATAACCTATTAATTATTTCCTCTTTTTTCTTCTTCTTTTTTTGTTTTGTTTTGTTTTGTTTTGTTTGTTTTGCTTGGTCATGATGTGCTACTGAACTATTATATATGAAGATTGCTGTGTTCACTGTATCCTGGCTTGCTTGTTCTGTGAATTTTTCACCCTCTGTAACATTGTTCTGGGACAAGCATCCTGTGGCATCTGCACATCAGAAGCCTGCTGCTGTTGCTGTGGGGACGAGATGGGAGATGACTGTAACTGCCCGTGTGATATGGACTGTGGCATAATGGACGCATGTTGTGAATCTTCAGATTGCTTGGAGATCTGCATGGAATGCTGTGGGATCTGCTTCCCATCATGAAATATGTATCCCTTTTTATTTTATTCTCTGTAAAACTGGAGAGCTTTTCTTTAAAAACATTTAAAGAAAGACAAGATAAGATTTTCACACAACCAACTGGTATTGCACTGCTCATTCCCTTTATGTTTTTTTTTAAAAGCAATCCTCAAATCTGTATTCTAACACAGGTTGTATAGTTTTGTATGTGAAACTAAAGCTACATTCCAGCTTCCTTTTGTCTTTGCAAATGGAAGACCTTGTTGAAACCAAATTATAGGCCTGGTACCACAGGCTGTATGAAGGCAAAATTGCCATTTGAATTGAGTGATAGGTTTTTGGTCGGAGAACAGACTGCAGAGCAAATCCTTACCTACTTTAATATTTAAACATTCAAATGCCTTCATGCATAACATGCTTTTATGGACTTTCTGAAAATCAAAACATCTTTATTTCTATCTCTTTGGGTTGAAAGCAACTTTGCTCTATTATTTTAAACTTAATTCAAATGCCAGCATCAGAAATATACTGTTGTTTTTGCTACAGTGGTCAAGTTAGCAATACTTCTTTTGGTTTTGATATCTCATTGGATTGAGAGAGAGATTCCTGGTATTTTCCGTTGTCAATATCGATGCTATCTAAAAAACTGTAGTTAAGTGTAAGTTTTGCCGTGGACTAGAAGGGTACCAGGATTTCTTTGTTATCAATCAAGACAGAATAGAGAACTTATATTTTGCTTCAGTACTATTATTACTTGAAATGCTTCTTTTTAGAAAGAGACTTTTGAAATCTGTGTAGCATGAAATATATGCTTAGAGTAACAAATAGACTAACATATCTTCAAAATTTGGTTATAAGGGGGAAATTATTAGAAGTTAACTCAAGAATCTAAACCTGTGCTTTAAGTAGCGCAGTCAGTGTTTGTGACCTTAGAGCCAGTGTCACAAAAGTTAGTATTTATTTCTTCACAGTGTGGGAAAGATCCACAGAGGGTAACAGAATTTAACTCAAATATAAAGACCAAATTAAAACTCACTTGACCAAGGAATTCTGTCATTGAATGCAAAAAGCAAGTGAAAAAAAGTTTACTCTCAAATACATTTTAAGTGTTATTTTTAAATAACTGTATAAAAAAAGGACATTTTAAAAATGTGTGGTAGCCTTTGTAAATAAAAGGATTGGGATTTAAAATGTTTGAAAAATACAGTGAGGATCTGTTGGGCAACCTTTTCCCTGTTACACCATTAGGGTTTTCCAAGAAGTACCTCTCTTTGTAATTTTAATTGTGAAATGAATTTGTTTCAGCACATAAAAAGGTTTATCAGATTCCCAAATTTAGGTAATCAAGATACCCATTTTCTTTACCACCTGCTAGTTTCTTCCCTCCATGTCTGTAGCTCATGAACTTTTCTTTGTAAACCACCTATACATCTTGATCTCACATACTTAAACTTTCCTATCCATACTTCAGAATTCCCATTTGTAGATTGCTGGATCTCATAAATTTAGGCCTTGTTATAGGAATCATCAATAGCCAATAACATATATGTGTTGAGTGAATTGACCATAAATGTCTCTTTATTCTTTAGTGAATTCAGTTTATGCAAATGTGACAAGCTAAAGATCACAGGAGTGTGAAGCTAAGTCAACAAATTGTCTAATATTAACCAAAGCTTCTTCTTGTGAACACTGACTAGTAGTGCCTACTACTGCAAGTTATCACTGAAGGTAACATAACCGAATCCTCAACTATACTGGGGAGCTGGGAAGTGTTACATTTTGCCTTAACATATGCAATATTGTTGTGTACTCTGATACCATGTGGATTCACCCATGTGGATTCATGCAGAGGGTGTCCTAGTCTGTTTTTTATGATTTTTTTTCCGTATATTGGGCCAAATTCTGATCTGTGTGGCATCAACTAAGTGCATTTCGGTTCATGTCAGAATTTTCCATTGGTTTAGCTCCAGTTAGAGAGAAAAAAAAAATATGATAATAGGCAGGCTAATAAGGAATCACATAGTTTAACTGATAAATTCCCAGTGCTCAGAATCTGGCCCATGGGGCTCAATTATGACTCCTAAAAGTCTGAACCACATTGGGAAGGGGAAAGAGGTGCCTTGGTTGAGTGGCGTTGCCTGGAGCCATTTTACCTTTGTAAGGCATAATGCCTCTGGGGAAATTGGGGGCATCACAGTAAGCACTGGGACTCAATGCACCTTGGGAAAAGTCGAGACAGTGCTTTGTCCATTGTAGGTCTGTAGTTGACACCGTCGTGGTGGGACACGTTCTCTGGGGCTAGGCAGCACCATGAACTGTCTTTCCTCATGTCCTTCTGGTAGCAGAGAGGTGAATTATGGGTGTTTCTTGTCTAAATGTGCCTTTGGGGACAGAGAAGTGGTCTTCCAGTCTCTTGTCCTACTCCAATATCCATGCCTGCTGGAGCAGTTCCAGTTTTGTACTTGGAAAACTGCACAACTTGTATATCATGCTTTTAAAATACTAGGTCTTACTAAACATTACTTTTACCACACGATGATATGGTTTAAAAAATAAAAAAAGAAAATACCAATCTAGGGAGTCCTTTTCCTGTGTAAAAGTTATCTATACAGTTTGGCCTGCACAAACCCTTCTTTCTACTTACAGGAACTCAGAAGGGTTTTTGATTTGTTGAAATTATAAAAACCTGGAAAATGTATTTTTTATTAAGCATTTACTTCCAGTACTGTTAAAATACAAATAATAATTACAAAAACTTTGTTCATGCATATATGCATATGTGTTCATACTCTTTGTCACACACATGTATAATTCACACATGCAGACATGTCTTTTCCCACTTCATTTGTGAAATACTAGGAAGTGAAAATAGTGTTATTAAACCTCATAGTGATTAGAAGTATCGAAGTATTACAGACAATTGAAAAAAAAATTGTGTGTTTTGTTTGACATTTAAATGCAATCTGCTACTGTTTGTCATAGAGATATTAGCACTTTTGAAAATGTATCTTAGTAGCAGAGAATATTAGCATGTAGTTTAAGGAATTCCTTTCTATATTTATATTCTTAAATTCTGTTTTGTAGTTTTCACTCTATAAACAATCTTGTAAGCACCTTGTGTAATTAAAACAAGCAGAATTAGGAGTCAAATGTGAAAATAGAGTTTAAATAAAATTAAAACATCAGAACTTAACTGTCTATTTTATAATAGTTCTTGTGAACTTGTACAGTGTTTCAGTATATATTTCTGCAAACTGGCCCATTTGAAAAACTTGCTGTTTGTATTTTATATCAACTGGATGTGCTACTTGCAAACACTATTTTGAAATAAAGATCTTTATTTTGAAACTTTGGGATATCTTTTTCTTCGAATCTTACATTGTTACTCCTCTGAACGTTAATTTCATATAACTTCGTGGCTATTTGTGATTTTTCTTCCTCAAGGTGTTATGTTGGTCTTTGAGTGATTCATACAGAGGATGAATCAGTGTACAGGAGTTGTCTTACAGGTGGAGCTAAGCCAACTCAGGTACTAAAAACAAGATGAACCAAGGGTGTAGTTGGTTCATAGTATTGCAGAAGACGTACTAAGGTCTAATTGTTTGTGTGGCCTGGGAAACAAAGGCTTGCACACAGTACCACTATTTTAAATTAAGGTATGTGGGCCATTAGAGGGTCTAAAAAAATTGCTTCTCTGGGCATTGCAGAGGAAAGATGATAAAACTGACAGAAATTATTCCAGAGTGTGCATCATGAAGTCTTGCCATTGAGACTATTCGCGAAAATAATTGTTTTGATAAGAGAACTAATAAAAACATAGACAAGCAGCACCATTTGAGAATTATTACAGATGTTCTAGCCAGTAGCTATAAAACATAATGTTTCTAGAAAAAAATGGCTGCTGTGAAGAAGTATCAGGATCATTCAGGAGCTTTTTGATTGACTGATTACTCAATTTCAGCCATAGTACTCAGGTTAAGAACTGTTTGTTGACTTTGATGAATCACTGTGTTTATAATATTCTAAATGATAAAGTTTTCTGAGCTCTTCACATATTTAGTTTTTTTTAATATTGTCTTAGTGGTTGCAATATTCTATCTATGTTTTTGGAGAGCAATGCCAATTGCATTGATGTATCTCCATGATAAATCTCATATTGTCTGCACACTTGTAACTTTCTGGAAGGCAACATATATATCATCAAATGAACCATGTATCTGAAATCTTACTCTTGGCCCCAAAATTAAGCTAAACATTAGGGAAATATCTCCCTGGTGTCTTTTCCCTGTTCTTCTCTTTATTTGAGTGCATACACCATGTGTTGGAAGATTCCATATAGTGTTGATGGTGACACTAGTAGCTCTAGAATCCTACAGGCATTAATCATACTTTCCCCCCTACCTTCTAACCCTTCTGCCAGTTCTTGGCACTTCCAAAGAGAGCAGGGGGACCTTACCGCAATTTCAGCATCAGGATATTGAAAGAAGTTCAGTAAAAACAATACTGTGCACTCACCTCTGTGATGCACTGGTTGAGTGTGCTCACTATGCTTGAATTTGAAGCTGATTGCTTATACAAAGCACTTGCTTATGCTATTTACCCGTGATTTCATGCTGATGGCATAAAAGGATCATTCTTTAGAAATATTTTACTATAGTTGGAAAGAGAGAACTTTCTCTGAATCATCATTCTGCAAGAGTTTAATTAGGTCATCTTAATCTCTATATGGTTTTTAATGATAGGTTCACAGAACGGCTTGGGTTGGAAGGGATCTTAGGCATCATCTAGTTCCTTCCCTCCTGCTCTGAGTGGGGACACCTTCGACCTGCCAGGCTGCTCAGAGTCCCATCTCCAACCTGGCCTTGAACAATTCCAGGGATGGAACACTCACAACTTCTCTGGACAGCCTGTTCCAGTGCAATGCATACAATTCTTTTTATTTCTTTTATGTATGCATGTTATAGCAATTGTTAGTACATTACCATGCAGTATTCATAAAAATGGAATGTTAGATGAAAGATTGTGTAATACCTTTATATCTTTAATACTATCTTACTAATTTTTATTCTGATATGCATGTGCTATTTTAACTGACAAAATACTCCACCATAATTGAGGCTCTTTATATCATTTCAGTAGGGTATATGATTGGTGCCCAAGCACTACACAATCCCTCTTCAATCAGTGGTGTAGGATTCAGCAATCCAATTTGTCTCATCTCCAAGTTGCATGAAGTGACCACATTGTGAATAGGCTGTACTCTGACTTGTATGTGTTTCACGTTACAATCTACTTTTTTTGTCACCAAATCCACAGTGCCTGCCTTAGTTTCTTTAGTTTTATCACAAGGTGGTATATTTGGCATTGTTTTTCTTTTAAATCTTTTTGTTAAAAGAGAAGAGAAAGGGCCTTCATTATGGAGGTCTCTAGGACAATACCACGATACATGTTACATTGTAAGTTATTTCTTCATCTTTTCTATATTCACTGCTATAAGCAACTTCTAATCAAACAGACTTGTAAAAATGATGTCTTTGGAACTCTGGACTTCATCTAAATAACTGTAGCTCAGTAGTGGTTTATGTTTGAATATATGGAAATCAAAATGCATTGATTCTGTCTTGCTCAAATAAAGAACCAAAAGTTCTATTGAGATGGATTTTGCAGAGTCTTGCAGACTGGCAATATTCAAAATAGTTCTGCTTACAAGAATAAGACTAGTACATTAGTTTAAAATTGATATATTTTACGGTAACATATATGTATATATGCTACTTTTTACACTCTGTGCTACTTTCAGTTACTGAGGACTAATAAGAAAAAACAGGGAAAAATAAATGTATTAAAAAACATGGGTTTGCTTTCCACCCTAGGAAATGCAACTCCATTTGTCTGTTTCTTCATGTGATGAGGAGACACCTTGATTACATATTTAATGTAGACTAACAGCAGTGATTTAGAATCCAAGGTCATTAGAAGTAGCGTGTGAAGGATAAAGGGAAATGCGGTGCAAGGATCCTACTACTACTGACAACTGCTCTTTCTGTATAAGTAATCTGCTTTACAACTATCAGGCTTTCATGGGGTTAAGTTTAAGAAAATTAAGGTATCCATGACTGAAATTTTATATTCAGTCTTGTTTCTTCAGAAAGAATAATTAGACATATTTACACAATTACATTTTTAGTAAACTATTATGTCAGCTTAACTGTAACACATATTCTGGTTAAAGTACATTAAGCAGCAATTCAGAAGTAATTTAGCTGCTGAAGGCATTATTTTCTATCTAATTATTCACAAATTAATGAATAAAATTAAATTCCAATCACTGAAAAAATGAAGCAATGGTGAGAATCAGAACTACAGATTAGTTAAAGGTATGCAGTGCATAACAGAATTAAAGCCTTCTTTTATTCAAATTCAATGCTTAAAAAAGAACAAATCCATCATCTTGAAATTTGACTTGTAGCTTGACATTAAAAATAATATGAGTAGAATTTTCAGTGGGGTAAGCACAAAACTAGTTCAAGTAGTGTCACTCTCAATTAATGTACTCAGGTGGTGTGCCCATTAAAATTCCCACTTGTGGGTTCAGCTCTCTATGCAAATGGGGTCATTACCTGGAGAATTTAATTGGGTATGACACTGGGAGTAGGAATTTTCCTTTCAAAATAAACCTTCTTGCATACATTTTCACTAGAAATTTGATTGTTACATATACTTCATATTGTTTGGTTCTATAAATATTTACCAAATTGAGAATGTCCTCACTTATTTAGTTTTTTACAGGTGATTCATAATGCATCAAAATGATTTTTAAATTGTTCCATGTATTGCATATGCAAGTCTTGTAACAAAAACCTGTGGTGAAAATGTATTTTTGGTGTTTCACATCTTTTTAAAGTTGATAGTAATTTTTATAGCATCTGAAAGCAAAACTGTAACATTTTTGTAGTATAGGTACATGTAAATGAAAACAGATTATTTCATACTGAACTCGTATCTCACAAATTGTTTGAAAAAGACAAAAACATACTGTGTTTCTAAGTAATATTAACTTCCAAATTTTGCTGGCAATTACTTGGCATAATCATTTGTATAAATAAGGCTAGTACTGAAAGAGATTAATCCCAAAATGTGCGCACAAATCTTATAGAAAAACAGGAGTACATGGTTGGAAGAAACTTCTAGAGAACTTGCAGTTCAGCAGTCTAAGCTGAAAGAGTATCCAAAGTCATGCTCTTGGGAACCTCTGATGGAGGGAATTTTGGACACTGGAGATAGCTGTCACCAGTGCTACAGTAGTCTTATAGATAGAAAGCTTTTTTCTAACATCCCATTTAATCTTATTTTCATTTCTGCAAGTAAGACTGATGTACCCATGTTCCATTCCCAGTGGATGTGTAGAACAATCACCATTCTCTTGTATCACTTTCATATATTAACCTTTCATATAGTTTATATACTCCTACCTGGTTTTTTCTTGCCTAATCCAAAGAAATTTAGTTCCATTTTCTTCAACCTGTCTTTTTCAGTACAACATTCATTTCAGACATTAATAACTGTATGAGCTATGCTTCTCATTTCAAACTATCACAAGACTGAGAGAGCAGGGGTTTTTTTCTGCTAATAAGAAACAGAGATGTTGGATGGTATATTGAGGTAAGATATATATTCATGTCTATAAACATGCATGGATTTTGGTAGCATGAAAGGTGACAGTATTTCAGTTGCACCTTAACTTCTGTAAAAGGAGCAGTACGAAGAATCAACATTATGATCTTCTACATAAACCCTTGAAAGATTTTCATGGGGTTTGTAGAACACTTCTTAAAATTTCCAGGATGTCTTAGGAAATAAACTGAGAAAATGAATCTACCATGTCATTAAAGCTTATCTCCATTTGTTACTTTTGTATTTTCTCTCCATCTCAGCTTTCAGCTGCTTGCCGTTTCTTTTCAGCACTCAGTTTACTAATCCAGCATCCTCTGTTTTCACTAAAACTTCCTGTCCCATCCTGTTGGTTCTCACTGCTTCTTTGATGCTTAATACATATTTATGAATTAAAAAGAAGCTACTGAAGACTGACGTTTTTAGTATAAAATTTACCTGTAACTTTGTAGTAGTCTTGCGCTATGGTTTTAAGAGCATAGGTGAGTGTAGATTTTAATATAAAAAAGCTGTATTTCAAAAGGTTGATGCTACCTTACCACTCCTCATGTTCAAAAATGGTAATTAGAAGCTCATTTTATTCACAGGCAAAAGCATTAGAAGCTTGATCTGAAAATAATTGCAAATTAAACTATGGGAAAAGTACTACTGTATGTCAATATAGTTTTATTCACTAATGAGAATAAATTATTCACTAATGAGAATAGAAGTTTGATAAGAATTGTTGTATAGCCATAATATACTTGATTTCTTAACAGTTTTGACTGAGGACTTATATGACATCCTGATTTGCCATACTATACTTTAATATGTGCAGGTGATGTAGACTGAAGCCAAGTAACTGATAGGTCTCAAACAGCAGTTGTCAAATGAAAATATTGTTAAAAGGGTGATTTCAGAGAGGTTCTGAGGAAATTGGTACTGTGCCTGCCTCTCTTCAACATTTTTATCACAGATCTGGAAACATTTCTAGCAGAATTTGTAGATGAATCAATAGTTGATGGAACAGTAAATTAAATACATGCCTTTTCACAAGGTGCTTATTTAGAGCAATCTGAATCTGGTAGGATGGACCTCTTCTGAGGAAATTATTTTCCATGCTATGAAAGGGAAAGGAAATATTTAGAATTTACTTCATAGTAAAAAAAAGATTAATTTTAAACGCTTTGAAAAGATCAGAGGGTCATAGTAAAGAAGGTACTGAACAATGGTTTTCAGCTGAAATTCTGCAGTCTTCTGTGGTGACCTTTCAGTATTTAAATGGGTCATGCAGTAAGTGGAAGCAAGGAAGAGCACATTCTAAGGAAATCAGTTTCAGAACACTACTTTCTGTCCTTCATGTTTTGAAAAACAGAAAAGTCCATAACAGAACAACAAAAATTACTGAGAGACATAAAATCACTTTAAAATAGAGGATTGCAGATCTTATTTTATTTAGGTTTATCCAGCAGAGGACTGAGATGTGACTTCATCACACTTTACTCGTATCTTCACAGGCACAAATTACAGTGCTTTGAAGCTCTTATTCTGCCAAAGAGATGTAGAAAGAGGTAAAATCTAAAGCAAAAATAAAACTGATGTCCAATTTCTTACCTGAACGTATCAGTGAAGATAGTAATGAGTTGAACAAACTATCAAACTCAGCATTTGATTACGTACCTCCCGATAGCCTTGGCCCACAACTGATGCTTTTCTTTTACCCTTAAAAGTCTGTGTGCATACATACATACATACATATATATATACCATATACAGAGAAAAAAATGTACTCAGTAAATGCTGAACTGGATAGAATTTCGTTCCTTTTCATATTAGAGAAGTTAAATGAGATGGTGCGGTAGTACCTTATGGATTTGTTGTCTAGTGGCAGGAATAGATTATCCTAACTGCAAATGGGGTTCATAGAATTCTTACTTATGTCAAACATTAAAATAAATAGAAATAAACGTGTTTTTTTTTTTAAAAAAAACGCTTTTATTGGCACAATATCTATATATTTTAGATGTAAAAGGAAAGTAGTGGTATTTTATTACTTTTTATCAACTGTGCTCAGAGAGATTATCTAATGAGGAAGTGATGTTTTCTGACCTGTGGTCTGCAAGGACGATAAATGTATCAGATCCACAGTTCTCCTGGGTCCACAAGGTGGATTGCTTCTCGACTGTCTTCCCATAATAGGTTCTACAGCATCTCTGTCAGTTGGAGTTTTATTTGCTGGGATTTTTTTTCTTCTTTACCCTTGCTGGTGGGAACATGAGAAGTACCAATATATGTGTCTAATCTAATAAAGTGGACTTTAAATGGTGCTGGGGCTTTTTTGCCACTGCAGGATCTCTGCAACACAAATATGTATGTCCTCTCTCACATAAGCTCTCTGGGATAATGTGGTGGTCACAGATGATTAGATGATTCCCATACCAACATTCAAATATAGTGAATGTAGGTTATAATTCTGGACTAATAATTCAAATAAAGATTAATTTCTATTGCAAAAATGTAAAACACATTAAATGTTAATTTCAAGGGCAAAATGAAATTGAAGTCCCTAAGAAAATACCTTAAATTGGATGAATTACCTGTAAAACAAATATCATAGATAAAAAGTGAATTTGCTTAATATAAAAAACGTTAATAAAATGGGCTATGAAAGGAAGATAAGCACCAGTGCTAAGATAAATAGTCCACTCACACTGAAATAAAGCATGAAAGTTCATCTATGCTGTAAAAGTTTATGGAAAATTTACAAGATAAAGTGCATTCCAGTGTATTAAACAAAGGGCCAATGGGATTTGTGTGTTGTGAGCTGCCAGTAGGCTCATCATAACCATTACAAATCTACTCTGAAATGTTAAAAGAGCAAAAATACAGAGCTAGAAGGTCTAATTCCTCTGGGCAGGGGAAAGGAAGTGGGTACTGACTCTTTTCTTTGTACACTATCCTTCCACACGTTGGAATGCAGGAAATTATAGAGCAGGTGGAGAGGTCAGACGTGTGTAGAGACTTCACTGCATATTTCACTTCCCTGCTCCTTAGTTAGAGGTTAATATAATGCTGTGTTACATTGATTCAGAAATAGTTTTGCATTCCCCTACTCCAGGAGAAATTTAACTCACAAACTATACCATTAGGTTTATTTATTTATTTATTTCCCTTAGGCTTCCTTGGTCCTGGGTTATCCTTAAGGGAGTCAAATGGTAAAATGAAAATTGACCCCTATGGAAATCATTAGTAGTTTGTTAGACTGCGTTATGAGACATACGGGGCTTTATCCAATGACCAAAATGAATTTTACCCTTTTCTTATCCTGGTTTCCAGAGAGGAAAGGGCTTAATAATCCACTGTGATATATATGCTTGCATGTGTCTTTAGCCATTTTTTTGTTCACTACTAATAACTTTTAAGCCTGCTGGTCACATTTAAACCAAGTGAAAAGTGAGAGCAATTGGAAAAAAAAAAACAAAACCCAAAGCAAAAACAAAGGAGAGTGGGCTTATTCTTACCCCACTGAGAGGACACTTGCAGAATTTGATCAGCTCTTGTAAGCTGTCAGGGAATCCAAGGAAGGGAGACTTACTAAAAATGTTTAATTGTGGAAAAACCTACAGCTGAAATTCACATTTTATTAAATGCACAGGAGTCAAATTGAAACTGAAATCACACATATGAAAAGTAATTCTGCTGCTCATGGAACAAGCTGTTTTGCATGATTTAAGCTTGACTCTCGTAAATATGAATAGTTTAAATTACTTTCAAAATAATTAATACTTCTTTGTCTCTGGTTTTGTAACGTTTACTTTTGGAAAAGTTATGGTATTTCCCTTTGATGATTCAAGTTCTCCCCGCCTCCCACCCCCACCCCCAGCAAATAGCTTTCTAAATCCGTTGTTTGAGGATAGTGTTCAGGAGTAAAACTAGAAATGACTGAAAAAATAATTTGGTAGTGGCCAAGAAGAAAAGCCTGAAGGATTGAAAAATAAACTATCCTGTTATTAACACATTTGCTTGTTTATTTTCTTTTTACCAACAACAGCTTTTAACTCAAGACTAAATTTTTAAAGTTTTTGATCCACATACCATGTTGAAGCAAGTTTTTAAATTAAATATCTTCTACTTAAATCAATAACTAATATAGTGCATAATTGTGCTCACAGTTAGCATTAATAAAATATTATATGTGTAATTTTTACGACTAGAGGTATCGCTGTAGTTGTCATATTTTACTGTACACATAGCTTGATTGTTGCAGAGTAGACATCTGCCAGAAACATTTCAGTATAGCATGATGAATTTACTGTAACCCTGTCAAAAACCACATAGCAATGCCAAAGTATTGCTTTGAATATAGGTTGAAAAACAGAAATAAGTGTGTTGAGGAAGGTTTTCAAATTCTCTCAGAATCCAGTCATTACTGCTGTTATGGCCAAGCACGTAGGAATGCTACTGCTCCATGGGGGATTCCTGGGACGAGAGCATTCCTTACTTAATCAGGGTAGAGAAAAGCAAGGTCCTGTTGACTGTAGGTGCCCTGCCTAGGCTATCAGCACTCAGATGAGGATGCTGGCGCACAAAGGGCAAGCAATTTGCAAAAAAGTGTAAAGTCTTTTTGAGGCCTTTTATTAAAATTAAAATGGAAAGGGCACAGTTGTTTGTGATATCTTCTGTGCTGAATGTATTTAATATACTTGGTTTTTTACTAATTATGTATGAAACACTTTATCCAGTGCTGCTTGGGTTAACATGCTTATTAAACTCTTGTGTTTGAATTATTTGGGCCCAATTCTGAGCTCAGATAAGCAATAGAAGAGACAATAAGGAAAAGTACATGCTGACTGGAGGCTTAATGGAAATTCCCTAGGATCCTGACATTTCAGGAAACAGTGTATCAGGAAAGGTAAGTACTCCTACATCTTTCAGAAAAGATGCTTCAGTGTTGTATGTAGTTTAAATAAATGCAAGATGTCTCATTTTTTTTTCTCAGGTTAGATCTTTTTGTATTTTCAGTAGATGCCAAAGGTGTTCTATCATGTTTCAAATAGAAGCTAAGATATGATCCTGGGATGTAACTCAAACACCACATTTGTATATTTTATAAAACTATTTTTTATGAAAGGGAATTATAAATCTTCAATCTGCGTAGGCCCACTGCCTGCCTACCTGTATGAATATTGCCATAACCTTCAGGCTTGAATTAAGGGGATCATGTCAATATATAGTCTTCTTTAATCGACTTTTAAACCATAGACAGCAGAACTGATTGCTCACATGTAGATACAATTAGCATAAATGACTATTTCCTGACATTAATATACTAAACAACAGACATGCATTGTTTTCTCTATTATAATGTTCTATCATTAAGCTGATTTCAAATACTGAATATAAAAGTCTGATGGCAGAGTAGCAAGGGGAACTTCATAGAAAAAAACTTCACAGTTGAAGCTAATATTAAATGGAGGAACCTGTATTTTCCTCTTTCTCAGAAATGTACCTCAGAGTGCTGGGACAGATGGAGCCAGGCAGTTGGAGAGCAAAATACACCAAAATCCGAACCAAAGTGAAACCAAAACCTCCTGAAAGGTGATAGCCTGGAAAACTGAAAACCATGTTCAAAAACAGCCAAAGGGAAAATTGCTTTGTTCCTTCAAAGATCTTTGGTGAGGTATGTGGGAAGGTGTCTGTCTGTAAACTTTCTTTTCAATATCTACAATCACTGTATTTATATCTATACAATGTATTGCTCTGTGCCTGCAAATGTTAATATTTATACTCATGTACATATACATGAGTTCCTCTCTAACTAAATATTCTTACTTGGACTGTTCGTGGCTCACATCCTACTTTGCCTTGCTCCTGTGAATAACCAGCCCAATGTGCTGACGGACTGACAAGACACCGTATTCTGCTACAGCTGAATTAGGGCTAATACACATTACGCACAGTGCTGCCTGACAAATTGAATCAGCTGCTCTAAGTGATTTTGCCTGTTTCAGAGTACTGGGAAACTCAAAGGGCATCAAGTCAAATTACACATTGATCGCTGTTTGCCCTGTAGCTTTTGCACACAGAAGGAATCGCATACAACACTTAGAAGATTAGCGGAAGAGACTGCATCAGGGGAATATCACATGTAAGCATGTACAATTTGGACTTCTCTAGTTGGTAGCAACGTCGCAAGTCTAGCCATCCAGGAAAGAGCAAAATTTATGTTAATGTCTGCTTCCCAGTTGACACAGACATAGACTTCATCATCCCTTCTGTAGAGTTTCTAATTTCCAACTTAGCCATACAGTAATTTATGTTTGGGTTAGGATTATTTTTCCTTCTTCAAATAGAACAAAATGTCAGAATATCACAAATTAGAGTTATGTCTAGATTTTTTTTTAATGTACAAATATAAATCCATTATGTATTAAAATTTATGAGCTTCTCTATATTAGAATATTTTTTAACAACAGTCATCACTGATCTATGACTCTATGACCTACAATTATCCAGAGTTTGGGTGACAGGCCAGTCGTCAGATGCTTGAGAACACAACTTTTGTTTTCAGTCTTTTCTTTAGGACAACACAGGCTAAATGGTTCCTTAAAAAACAAGAGCAAAAAAGAAAAGGGGTGGTTTAGGTTAGACAGTAGAAAGAAATTCTTCACAGTAAGGGTGATTAGATATTGGAATAGACTGCCCAGGGAGGTGGTGAAGCCATCACCCCATGAGGTTTTTAAGGAAAGACTGGATGGGAAACTTAGTGCCATCATCTAGTTGATATGGTGGTGTTGTAAAGGGTTGGACTCCATGATCTCAAAGGCCTTTTCCAACCTAATTGATTCTGTGATTCTGTGAACTATTTATTCCAATATCTGACATTTAAAAGACAATGCAATATACTATACAACTTACAATGGTACACCAGGTGTATGCACTAAGGCTTATCTTTATGTCATTAGCAGTGCTGGGGCCTCCTGCTTCTCTTTGTTGTGCTAACGAGCAAATTATGCACCAACTCATAGAAGAATAGAGTCACACATAGAAGAACAGATAGAATCATCAACCTCGGAGGAGACTTTTAAGATCGTCAAGTCTAACCATCAACCCAGCACAACCTCTGTAACCCCTAAACCACTAAACCACATCACCCAGTGCCAAATCCAGGCATCTCTCAAACACAATCAACTCACAGCATGTTTCTCAGAGGAGTGCCATAAATATTACTAAATTTTTTTAATATTAATAAAAAATATTACTAAAATAACTTAATTTAAATGTATTGGATCTCAGTTTATTGATTTGTAACTTATATAGAGTAGGATAAAGTTCAACTTGAATCTATGTGTTTCAGCCTTTCTGCATGGTGTTCCAAGCATTTAGTCCACTAAATGATCATGAAGTTTCTAACTTCTGTCTATTGCTATGTAAATCAATATTTGTTCCAGTTTTCTTACAATTAGTTACTAAAAGCACTAACACAATTTCTCTAAAATTTCATTTCTATTTCTAAGAAATTAGTCACTTCATTTCTATTCTTGGTGTACTGTCTTACAGTCATAGACTTGGTAAACATATCAAGAAAACATGTTCTATCCCTACTTTTATGAACTGAGGTTGCCAGTCAGTGAGAGGTGACAACAAATGAAGCTGAGAGATTCATATTGTTGTGTATGTACAAACTTCAGGGTTGCTTCCTGTCACATTGGGTGTTTTGAACACATCCTTTACTTCTTTTACGTAATGCTTGCTACTCAGTCATGATCAATATTTTAGGAAGAATATGCTGCTCAGAACTCTTCCTAACACAATTGCTGTTTGTTTGCTTAGATTGAAAGCTTTTTTGTTTGGTTTGTTGTTTCAGTGAATTCCATCCACAGAAGGAAAGAAAACTTTCATTTTCAGTAGCATTCTTCACCAGATATGAAGGTGGTTTGGATTCAAGGACTAAAAGTCTTTTGACTTGACTACTACTGTTTACCGTCCCCCCCATTTTGTCTTCCCTGGTACATGTGTTGTAAATATTTATTTTTTGTGTTGCATTGATTTCTTGTTATAGCTACTTTGGTCTTGAGCCAGTGTTCACTAGCAAAGCAAGAAAGAGATATTCAAAGATATTATCTAATAGATAATATTTCATCTTGAAAAGTAGCCAGTGCTTATCCTGAAGTGTTTGAATCATGTGCTTGAGGCCACAAAAGACCTTGCAGAAGCGGCTTATAGTCCTACATCTGTGTGCAGGTCTGTCCCCATAAGTTTGGTCATACATTAACTGGTCAATTTGTTTTCTGCTTAATACCAAGTGTTTCTTACTTTTCATGAAATTATTAGACCCTTAAACTGAACATATAGCTTATACAGCTTCTTTTTTTTCTGTTTGTTTGTTTGTTTGTTTGTTTGTGGTTTTGTCGTTTTTTAGTTTTTGGTTTGTTTTTTTTTTTCTTATAGTGCTATGTTTATATATTAGACTGTCTCAATTTGGTAGGACCAAACTAACTGATACTTAAAGAAGCATTTTTAACCTGCTAACTGATGTTTTGTTATGCCTCAAGAATGGAGATTTACTTTGTAAAATTTCCAGAAGAGGCAACCAAAATAAGAATCCACCAAAAACTGGGAAATTGTCCCAATTCTCCTTTTATTCTACTGGTGATTTTAACAAGAATACTGGTGCTATTTTGAAATCAGAGAAATTAGAGAAATTACAACACTTATGGGGCAACCAACTACCTTTCCCCGTCACATGAAAAGCCACAGATGGTTCAACAGTGATTTGGGGTTTGCTTTTTCCAGTGTAACTTTGCTGTGTTTATTTATCTTAATCTTAAATGTCGTTATTTATTTATTTTTCTTTCCAATTTGTTGCACTGTGAAGTATTTAGGCCTTTTTCATGTCTCTTCATGACAGTCTTTTGTCTATTTTCTACACTTCATCACACCATCAGTCTCTCAGAAAGGAGTTAAGTGGAACTTGAGCACTTTTCCAGTCAAAGTAAAAAACTATTCTTCCTGCAACCTGTATTTCAACAATGAGTAAAGTGAAGTTTTGTGGTCAAATTAAATAAAAACACATGGTTTCCTGCAGCTGGATTCTTAGTATTGCACTAGGCTTCCAACAGCCAGTGCCTGCAAGTGGCAGCTTTTAAACACTGGTGGTACCTCAACCCATGGTTTTGCAATTGCAAAACTCTCCTTTTGGTTACATTTGAGTTTATGGCTATCATTACAAAACTACCAAAATAGAAAGCACGTTTGAAGCTTCTTGCTTTTGGAATTGCTGATGGGAAATTATTTTATATGTACTTAAGGCAGAAAATCACTCGACGTTATTTAGCAGCATTGCTCTCCATTTAACTAGACCTCCCGCCCCCCTGTCCTGGAATATCTTCCTTTCTGAAATTAGCATAGTTCTCTAATAGTGGAGTTGTATAGCTTGTAAAAATTATGCTAATCTTGTTGTTTTAACAGCTGCATGTGTTAGTGTTCACTTCCTATGTAGATCTTTCAGAAGATGCCATAATCTTAAACCCTCATCTGAAAATGTTATGAGCTTGTCACTTTTTTTCTCTTGACTCAGATTTCAAAGAGATTTGCTTCTTTTTATCATCCTGTCTGCCTTCCCATTACAATTTTACATTATGATATTGAAGCAGTCTTTGATCGTTTTGTAGTTTGTGTAGGTCCTCGTGTAATGCGTTCACTTGCTTGTCTAGTAGCATGTTCACTTGGCTGTCTAGAAGGCTGCATGTCAGACACAACCTGCACAAGCACAGTCGCATCTGCCTCGCTTTTCTGAATAGCTGGTGTATTTTGCCTGATGTGCTATATAAATTGTCTGAGTGTTTGGCTGAGCCCCTTTTGATAATTAATATATTATTCACCTGGGATTTTTATAAATAAATTTACTTCACCTTCCCCTACTTTTCCTGAATAATAAGAATCGGATATGCACAGAGTACTGTCACTATGTCATCCCATTTTCTTCTCACCCCCTACACTGACATGATTTTACCACAGTGATAGAAAAATTGGTGTTTGTTATGCTACTGATAGTTAGCATATCATTGTGAAAATTACTGTTGTCAACAACGTTCACTCTCTTCAAGCACTCGTGTTAAGTTTCAGCATTCCTGTACTGTTCTATTAGAGATCTTTTGAAACAGAAAATGTGCTTATTATATTAGTAGAGGTCAGTTACATTTAAGTTATACGTTTGACTGAAATGAAGCAAGTTTAGTGAATGAGGAACAAGTGTGATTGTGAACCTGTGTGACAGAATCTGTTTCACTCTGTTTATGGGCAAATACCACAGACTGTCTCCCCACTGCACTCATTAGACTGAGTTTTAGAGGTTGTTGCCTTGTAAAGTTTATTTATAATACCACAGAGTGATGATTTTGGGACTCATTTTTTTATCAGGAATATGTGTGAAGTGAATTTATGTGTATTTGCATGTGTATTCAGAAGGAATTTAAAATTAATATAAATAAGACAGTTCTGCAAGCTTCCAGGAAAATGTTTGGGGTTTATTTTATATTTTATTTTATTTTATTTATCTATTATATTTGGAGGGGATGTTGGTTTTTTTTTCAAGGGAGGAGGTGGATCCTTTTGGGGCAAGGTGCGGGGGGTTTAGGGGAGGTTTTTTTGTTTGTTTTATGGTATTGCCTTACAGAAGAAAGGGTAGAATTTCTGGTTGCTGTTTAATACTTGGGACTAGTGATGGGAAACAGCCAGCAAAGTTCCTGTAGGGAGAGGAATGGGAATGAAAGGGACCTAAACTTTCATTTTGGCTGCATTCTACATAGCTTGAAGGCCTCAGGGAAACTTCGAAGTGTTATGGTGGGTAGGCTACAAAGTACTGATCCAGTCGGCAGATAACCAAAGCACAGCTGAGGGTGGGGAGTCTTGAAACTGATTAAAAGTAATCACAGCCCTGTGGCCTGAGGCATGCAGAAAACAGAACCATTAATGCTATCCGGGAATCCATATAATGTCCTACATAGCAATTGCCAGTAAAAGGAAGAATAAATTTCTCTAACACTTCTTGAAGCCAGGGAATTTCTGATTTCTGCCACTGTGGTGAATGAGAGAATTATCCCGAAGTGTCTCAAGTGTCAGCCCTGATGCTGGTAGGGAGGTGAGGACTCTGTCACTCAGAGTGAGCATTCCATATGCAAGGGGTGCCTTGACTTTTTGTGTTTCCTAATTTACAATCCAGTTTATATCCATCTTAATTCATATTCCAAAACAAGTTATACTGAGGGATACCAACATCTTATTTTGTGCTCAATGTATTGTCATGTATAGAATGACAGTGGGAGGAAATTGCTGAAAAATAATTGCAATATGATATTTCAATAATGGCTTGTACAGAACGTGCTGGGAATACCCAGATATTGTTGATTTCAATAAGAATATTTACTGTAATAAACACAGTAGAGCTATATTTTTAGTTTGATATAAAGATTTGTGGGAAAAAAAGATTAATTACATTACTCAGTTCTGTCTCTTGAATTATCTTAACCCTATGTGGTTGCTCTTAAAATTAACCAATTTATTATTTTCTAAAGAGCAGCTGGGGAACTATTATATATATAAAACTGAGAGCAATGTAATTACAAACAGAGGGGCAGAAGTAATATTGTATAGTCACAGTTTAGAAAACTGAGCCTTGAGTATCTTAATATATGCTTACATAAATGATTAGTGTTAGTTTGCTTCAGCATTTATCTCAATGGGATGTTTTTGCCATAGCACAATTATTCCACCTGTTGGTAAACCCATAAATCACTTCATTCATATTTCTTCTGTGATTTTTTCCTTCTAATATGTACCAGTTTTCATGCTTGTATGAAAGTAAGATCCTTATTTTCATGAACATATGAAAATAGAGCAAACCACAAAGGAAGTCAAGAGCACTTGGAATAGAATTTATGAAATGTAATTATTAAAAAAAACCCCCAAATATGACATTTTAGGAGTTTTTTCAAGTTCACATGTTTATGTATGCATTTGAAATATAAATCTGAGTTAGTCTTTGTGAAATATGGTTCAGCACTGAAAGATGTACATGTGTACCCTCTGAGTAAGTCTATGATTTTTGTGCTTGGTACACAAAGTAATTATGTGTGTGTTGGGTAATGATGCAACCATCGCCACTGGGTCTAATTAACCTACATAGATGCCATATACAGTATCTACCCATGTATTTTTAAGGGTTAAAACTATAGAGAATTATATTTTTTTACCATAGATGACCACTGCCTTTAAAAACAATGGTCATAGTTTTAGAAATTGGGGTATATTCACACTTCTTAGCAGAAATAATTCTGTACAATTGTCATAAATTGTTACTCTTTTGCATTATTTAGGGTAGCTCAGATAGCGTGCTTTGAACTAGAGGATTTTTTTCTCACTTTAATAAAAAGTACTGAATTTTCCTTATTTTTCCAGTGTCATACATTTTATAGTGCTTCCTTATTAATGCCTTTGTTTTAAAAATGGGGCAGACAGACTCCTGATCTCAGCAAATATCTTAGTGAGTATACTTTTGCTTTGGGGCAAGCACAACTTAATATTCATAAATCTTGAAATGCAGAGGCAAAACGTGAAGAGAATCAACGTAGATTCTCAAGCATTAGGTATTGGGGCTAAATATCTGATGTGAACAACTTATCAGAGGATTGGCAACATTATTAAAGCATCATGTAAGAACCAAGCTATTTCTAAGTTTCAAAAAAACTATGGAAAGCTCCATAGTACTAGTTGACATTTCAATAAAATATGGCTAAGAAGAAAATACCTCATATAAAAAGATCTCAACAGACTAACATAAAACGAAACAACAGAGTAGAAACCAGTGCAATAAAGTAAAAATAGTTCCTTGTAAAGATGCTTGAAATCTGAAAATCAATTAAAGCAGTTTTTTAAATTGACAAGCAAATAGTTTGTGTCATAAAAGACACAACAAATCATGTGGTGCGTGTATAGTTTGAAAAATGTTTATTTCTGATTGATGAAAATGTCTCAATAGGTCCCCATATTATGCTCTACTTGCTCCATAACCATGTTAACATTAAAAGTCATTGTCTCAATTTGTACTATGGATAACTATTTGAAGGCAAGTATAATAGAAAATAGTCCATAACAAATATCCATCCCTCTAACTGAAGCTCAGAGTTGCGCTAAAGATGACCCAAGAGAAAAGCAGGCTTTGTTACATATTGATGACTAGGAAGTCAAGACTGTGACAGATCAATGGCAAAAACCAGTTCCCATGTCAACATACCTTTGGAAAAAGCATTCTGCCAGCAGTTCTCTCTCTTTGATACTAAAGGGAATCTGCATTCTGCATTACAGAATCACAGAATCACAGAATATGCCAAGTTGAAAGGGACCCCAAGGATCATCAAGTCCAGCTCCTGGCCCTGCACAGGACCATCCCCAGGAGTCACACCATGTTCCCAAGAGTAATTTGTGGATGATATGGACACAGGATGGTATGCAGACGGTGGGGGGCAGTGTAGATACCAAAGTCTCCTTTAGGATAGGACACTTGATTATGGAGTTGTCTCAGCTACTTCAGAACCAGTGGGATGCTGGTTGGAAAAGTTCTGTGATTACACTTAAGTGACTTTGGGAACATGAGATGTTTTTCAGTGCATAATGTGTGTCCCCTTCTACATTTGATTCATAAAAAATATGTATTGCATCCAAGTCATTTATGAGGCACCTGTCCTGCAAACCTATTTGCAGGCACAAAATCCTGCTTCTTTAGCACAGTTCATGCCTGGGAACTTCCACATTTAATGACCTATGTCAACTAGACATTTTTTCATTATCATTTTAAAGAATTCTATTGAGGATGAACAGGAAGGAATGGAATCTATCTTTCTCAGCTGTGATGGTTTTGCAGGTCTAGCTGCAATAAAAAGCATTCAAACTTTTTTTTTTTCCTTAGTGAAGTCAGCAGGTCCTGCTCAGAATGCTCAAAAGGACTGGCCCTGTGGAATAAAACTGTGCTCAGAAATGGTAGCACTTCAGGATAGAAGAGGAAAAAAAAGACTCGAGAAGTGCAGGACTACTCCATTTTACCTGTGGCTCACTGATGTTAGATAGTGTAGTTTGTCAAACTCCTATTTCTTTGGTGATCACTAGTGATATTTTCTAGAATATATGGCTTTAATTCCTTTTCTTTGTGTAGATTTTTCCTTTTTTTTTTTTTTTTTAATTTACTTGAACTTTATAGAATAGTATTTGAGTAGGTTGATACCAAATGATAAACTACTTACACTAGTGAAAGCTGTAAATCTCTGAAAACAGGTTAAGTGAAATATGACACTGAAATGTGCATAGAGAGAGCCATATTACAACTTTTGTAAAGGTCTCGTTGTATTTAGCTTATAACTGGGAAGGCAAAACCTACAAAGTTGATATCCTGATATGACAGCTAATGGTACTAGAACTATGACTTGGCAATGTTTTTGCAGCACTCTAGGAGTATGACCATCCCAAATAAATATTGAAATTACTTTAATATTACTACTATTACTTATTATTATTATTATTATTACTTCTGAGAAACTACAGCTGTCTACATATGTGAACACAATTTTGCAAGATTATTCAGTGTTAATTTTGGAGCTGTGAAGATTTTATATTTTTATTTATTTTGAGTAACAGAGATTTGAAATGATCTTTGTTATGTGTGCTGTGAAAAACATCGTGATCTAGTAGGTAAAAGACTTCGTGCCTCATATTTCCTCTACATGTTTTTACAGTTTATTTAAACTTTTGGGGTGTGCTAGTGTGGTTTGGCCTACCAGCAAAATTCAGACCTTAATTTGTGAAAATATGCTTTAAGTAATTCCCTGGCATTTCAGTAAGGCGACATGGGCAAGTTTATGAAAAACATTAATCTTATTCTCGGCAGAAAATATTTTTGTCCTTAAATCCCCAGGAATGAATATATGTTGTTTAGCATATGGAAAAGTGCAGAAGCCTTTCAGAACAGAGTTAGGGAGACGAGTAATGTAACAAGGACAACTTTTAGCCCGGGGAGTGAAGAAGAACATGAAGACCTGTCAGTCAACCACGGACTGCCACCTGGTGCTCGCAGGGGTAGGAGTTGCCTGCCTGGGCTCTTCCTAGCCATCACCTTCCATATTAATTGAAGTCAGCAAGAGAGCTTGCCCATTTCCTTGGTTGTTCATAACTTTAGAACTGCATGATCCAAATTAATACATTTCCTAGGAATGTAATAATGTAAAATGACAAAGTTTGTTAAGAGTAAATTGTATCTTTAAATTATTTAGAGGTCTTAACTGTCCCTTAAAAAAATCACTTTCATAAAACACATAATTGTGTTTTTATAGAAGAAAATATATTTTTCTGACTGTGTGACACTGTAAAAGTTTATCTAATAACTGTTTCTGGACAATCCTTTTGAAAAAAATATGTGTGGGCATGATTTTACTTGGCATGAGTTGTCTCAGATTGCTTCTACCAAAAGAAGTAATCTGAGACAACTCAGATTACTGAGAGAACTCAAATTGCAACTCAGATTCAAAAAGAATGACCTAATACACTGAATCCTGTAAATATTTAAGATGATTCCTTTAGTGTGTCAGAATCCCATAGGTTGGATGGATACATCACATTTTACTCTTTTCGTATAAGTTGGGGTTCATGTTGTTTAACTTCAGCCATTACAGTGGGCAGCTGGCTCCTTCTATGATCTGCAGAAGCAGAGGGGCACTTCCAGAGAGCAATGTATCTTATATAAAATTGGTCTCCTAAGACAGAAGATGGAATCAGCTCTAGAAATGGTCATTTCTCCCATTGACTGTAGCCCTAGAAGTCAGATTAGAAAAGTAAAGTTAATGAGAGGAATTTCACTTAGTTTGACTTAGTTAGAAAATTCTACTTTTTGATACAAAGAGCATATCTCAGCTATGACTGGCTGATGCTACACATTAATTTTCAATAGATTTCCCTCCATGCTGTGAAATAATCATTTAATAAAGCTTTCAGGGGCAGTGTGAACCTTAGTAATATTGCTTTAATAGATCTGTTGCCTGGGAACTTAAATCAAGGCTTATGTCCAATGCCAGTATTAAGATAAAGACTCCCATAGGCAGCCTTTTCCCTTATGTAGGTCTTAGACAATATGAACCAGTTTTGGTCATATTTTTGTTACTGGAAAAGTTTACAACAGTGCTCAGTGCAGACCTGTGCTGGGGAAAAAACCAACATCCCAGTTTAGAAGATATATATTTTAAAAAAGGATAATATTTCCACTGATGAAATCTGTCTTGTTTGATCGGGTTACAAACCTTAAGAGGAATTATTGAAACATACTGTGTTATTTCTGCTCCTCCTGTTGCTTAACAATTTTGAAAGTGGTATGTTTTAATACAGGAAATACTAAAGTGCTTTTATGACCTTGTTATGTGAATTAATGTTAAGTAAGTTATGACTTTCTTGCAGTTTTTAGCCAGGGAATCAGATCCTCCTATCAAAAGGGTCTGGAGACAGGTCACTCTGTTGGAGCTTTAAAGAATTCAGCATGAAAACAGCTGTAGCACCATAGTGGGTGTTGATACCATGTTTTTTTTACTCTCTACTTACCTAGTGCTAAGAGCTATGTTGGAGAGAACCTTTGCATCACTTCTCTGTTTAGAGACAAGAAAAATAGTTGCATCTTTGGGCTCCATGAAGCCCAGCAGTTCCTTTGTGATGAGGTTTTGTGCAAAGTCTGCAAATAGATTAGGAAGACACATATGAGAAATACTATATGCTTTCCAGCATTTCTGCAGTGGAAAGTGTTAGCCAAAATGTTCATCACAAATTCTTGATGAAATAGGTTCCCTCATAATGATGCTTAACTTCTGATTGGATGAGAACGGTTAAATTCTGATTGGATGAGACTTCATTCTTATTACATATAAGCAACATACATATGAAAGTAGAAAAGCTTACCAAAATTTACTATTGTTATTTTTAATAGTATATTTTAAAATACCTGGACAGAACATTTCCTAGACATACACATCTTTAATAGCACTAGATTTGAGCGTGTAAACACACAAAAATTCAGCACTGTGTCTAGAATCCCCAGGCTGAGACTAATATATAATTAACATAATCAGTGTTTTATTGTTCTTGTAGCAAAACAAATTCAATAGCAGTGGAAAAGTGTAAAACTTGAAAGCAGTTTCCAACAGGACAAATTTAAGATTTGATCATGACATCTTAAAAGACTGTACAATTAGAGGATTAGAGGTGTAGGACTGTCTCATAGTTGTCCCAATAATTAGCAAATGCTTTAATGATATTTTAATCAATAACAAATAAATTTTAAAAATCCCTATGACTTTATTGGTCTTTGAAATCTTGTGGGGGGAAAAAAAAAGCTAATCTCAATCCTTGATTTCCCTTTTGACAGCCTCTGCAAGTGAGCTGGAAAGTGTCTGTTAAAAAGGTATATTTCAACTGAAACAAATTCCCCTTGCTTTTGTCTCCAAGTGAACTGCACTGTGAAAGGACATGAAATGTGAATGCACTGCCTGAGAGGTTTACTGTAAAAGATAATGTACAGTCTGAGGGTAACTATTAACATCTCCAGTGTAGAGCAAATACTTAGAATGGTAAAAGGTTGTTGTTCAAGAAACAAGAAGTAAAACAGAGCTTTAGTGTTTTTTAAAGGTTCTCTGTAGGCATCTAAATTTTTCATGTGAGTTGTCTTTGTTGTCCTGTTAAGAGCTGTTATTAGAACTGCGTGAAGAAACTCCTAGTCATTCAGGTGTGTGAAGTTGTACACAACAAAATATGTGAGAAGAGAGGAAAATGCCCTTACATTCATTAGTGATTATATTAACTAATATATTCTGATTTTTTTAATTATGCTTCAGTTTAGCAGGAGTTTCTTTTAACACTTTTGCGGATTTAAGTTTGTTTATGGATCAAACTTTCAGAAAAAAAATTTAAGTAGTCAAATTTGTATGAAACGTTGTATGTTTACATTTGTGCATGTGATTTTTCCACATGGGGGCCTGGATGGTTACTTCAAAGTTCATGGAAGTTAATGGTAAAGTAATCCACATTGTTTTCAGTGGATTAGGCGAGGCCTTATGTGCAGATATAGATAACTGCCATCAGGAATTTGAACATACAAACATTGAGGTAACTAATATTTCATTTGTCTTTATATATCTGTGCTCCTGGACTGGACTCCTGAAAAATATCAAAAATCTTTCTTTCTTGATACCTTCATGTTGTGATGATAGGCAAAAAAGAAAACTATATTGTGTATCCTAGTTAATCACCTAAGTGCTGACCCTTCCTTTGGGATAGAGGATGAACTGAATGATCTCTCCAGATCTTCTAAGTTCTTTTCTATTATTTTAATTGTATAGGTGTAATAATAGTTGATTAGTGGTGCTGAAAGGAGGTAAAATATATGTGCTAATTTATGTTTTTTAAGTTTGATTCATTCATCCATCTCTTTTTTACATATTTTGGTGGCAAAATACCCTTAAATTCTTTCATTAAGATAGCAATTTAAAGAAAGACATTCAAAGTTCAAAAGTGGATTTTTGCAGCAAATTTTTATGCATTCAGTGTAATGTGCCATAAAGTATGATTACAGATGGAGTCCTTCTACTAGGGGAAAGTTAGGGTCACAGAGTAGACTTTTATCATTTACTCTGGACTGAGTCCACTGACTTTGAAGAAGTCCATGTAAATTTAAAATATTGTACTTCATATGTGATTACAGATCACAGACTGGCATTTCTTGAAACTATTATTTAAAAAATATGAATATGGTTAAATTATTTAGAATTACAGAAATATATCAAAAGATACATGCTATATTTTATTATTTATTTCACTGAACTGATCATGGAAATTGAACCAAAATCCCTATTCAGAACAAGGATGTTTTGTTTTCTTTTACAAAACACAACTGTAGCTTTGATTGCTGAAATTTTGTGGGAAGTACATGGAAGTAGAGAGAAGAAATGGGACTGAAAATTTCTGTTTCACCACTCTTCAGAAAATGGTGTGAAAGTCTCCTAAAATAGATCCGTGAAATAGCAACAAGGCCTGGAAAAAAAGAGCACAGAAGAGATAGAAAAAGTAACTTTCTAATCCAAAGAAAGTTGGTTTTCCATTTCTTTTCTTTTCTTCCTCTAGAACAGTGTGTGGCTGAAGACCAGAGGCAGGACTGATCTTATCTAGTGCTGTAGATCCATGTCTGAATGAGTTACCCCAGCAATTTCTGGAGTCCTTAGAGAGAAACAGGCACTTTGGGTGAAATTTATGTGTCCTGTTTTAGCAGAATTGTGGCTCATAGGTGACTGCTGCTCCCACAATGAAGACGTCATGAAGACACATGAGGGGAGTCTTGGGTCAGAGGAGTGTGAGAAGTTCTATTTCACTATTTGTTTTTCTTTTCAGTGGCCAGCTGAGATAGTGACCTAAACCCATTTCTTCATTCATGGAAGAGATCTGGGGTTTGTATTAAAAAAGAATGTAAGAATCATGTGTCAGAAAGCTGGAATGCTGCTACTCCAGCACTTTTAGTACGGAGATTAGAAGGGCGGTAGGTCATCTTCCCTGTCTCTCTACTAATAAATGGACAGCTGCATTGCCTGGCTATATCACATCTTCTGGGGATTTTCTTCAGTCGTTTTAGCTAAGAAAAGCTACTATTGTATGCATGGCTTGATCATGCAACACTCTCCCAACAAAGGAGACTTGGAGGACAACTCTTGTCAGACAGTATGGCAGGATTTCCATATGAAAATATTTCCACATCTTACATTTTGTTTCCTATTTGAAATTTTCTGTGGGAGAAATTTTCTGACTAATTCTGACTACAAATATATTTCAGTGAATTTGTTACAGTATTCTAGCCTGTATCCCTATCCCAATGGGGAAAATAGTTGGAGTTGTCCAAAATAACCATGATGAATGGAACTTCAGGCTTATTAGGATATTAAAAATGCTAAATTCAGCCAACATAAATTATTTTATTTTAAACACTCTTTGTTTTGTACAATTTTTTTGTTCAATAAAAACAACTCGTATAAGTAAAACTGAATATACTTACTCAAAACTCATTTGATGGAAAAAGCAAAGCATTGTTTAGATAACTTTATTTTCTGCTTGATAAGCAAAGTTTTGACTTTTCATTTGACAACCAGGATATTTTAATGTAAATTGTTCTCCCCAGGGATGAGAAACATTTCCCACTTGTATGTAATTTTCTATATTTTAAACAGGAAAACAACCATTGTACAGATTGTAAGAACTGTGAAACAGTTTTATTCTTTTCTAACCCACTGCAGATTTCACTGCTGGAAAAGTAAGTACTTTATTACATTAAGTTAATTTAGATTAATCATATTGTTTTAAAGTTAAAGCTGTAGAACATATTACATATCTTAATTACACCTCCTGGTTATCATAGAATAGTAACAAATTTGCACTTAGCTCTCTCAGAAAATCTGGTCTCCCCAACTTACCATCTCAGAAGAACAGCAGGATGTGAATTTTACACACATTTGTGATTTGAGGGGATCCTCCTGATTTGCAGTGCATTGTTGCTACTCACTACTCTCCTTCACAATCTTCTTGGGCCATCGGGACATATTTCACCATAAATATGTTGTAGGCTGAAGGTGTTTAGAGGCCCTGTGCTATTCGAGTTAGCACACAAAGCACCTACTGTAGTGCAGCACTGAACAAGTGGGTAATGATAAACCCACAAATTGCATTGTTCTCAGGGAGGAAGAAAAAAGTGGATCTGTAGTATAAGAATGAAGGATACACTGGAAATATACAAAAGACATGCTCCAAGAAATATAAGACCAATGAGAAAATAACCATGGATTTCAGTTTCTATTGGATATGGCTCAGGAAGATAACACAAAATTAATACTATATAGAATATGATTTATTGCACTAAACATGTACTTTAATATAAAGAACATAAAAGTAAAAATGTGTATCATTGACTGACTTCGGTTTAGTTTTTGTGGTTTTTTTTTCCTTTGGATGACAGCAGTATTGCTTTTCCCATTAAAGCTGACTTCTAATCATTAATGTGTATGTATCTGAAACAGAACTGAAGTACGTATCAAATCTAGTTACACGTGAAATGTAAAAATCTTACGTAGTACTTCCAGCATGAGGGTAGAGTTTGTGGGAACTTTTTATTGTCAAAGAAGTGTGCAAGCAAACACAATTGTTCAAAAAAACCTTTGAATAAAAATGCTATAGATAATGCTTTAAATTTTTAAATAGTTTGGGGTGGTTTTTTTCTGTGATAGTTCTATTCTTTTTGATGTTAGTGATAACGTACATTCTATTGATCTGCCTCCCCAATGTACTGCCGAAGTTTGGTGGTATATCTATTAAAATGTTGCTTAAGTTCATCTACCTTGTTTTTTCTATACTAAGTTATCTGCTCACAAATCATCCTGTGTTGAGAGGTAGCAGGAAAAATACTCAATATTTTCCACTAGTCTTGAAAAAGCAGTTAAGAAATATTCCATTTATTCTTCCTGAGGCAATGTTTACCTGTTTGGATATTTTGTATTATTTTTCCTCTCAATTTATAGTATTTTTCAAATTTTACTTATTGCTTTTAAAGTATTTCTATGCTTGCTTGTGTTAGATATTTGTAATTTCCTGTGAATGATAGATTATACATGATATTGAAACAAATTGCTGGAAAAAAAAAGAGAAAAAATCAGGATCTGCAGCATCATTCACATTTTCACACTGTGTCATCTATTTTTTAAGGCATTCTTATGAGAAAAGTACATCTATGAAATTACATTATTCTTTTAAAACTTAAAGTATTAAAAACCATTTTTTCCTGAAATTGGTGAAATAGTTCAGGAAAAATCTGTATAATTATCAAAGGAAAAGGAATACAGTCTTTGTTGCATTTTTATTGTATATTTAATTGTGCTGCGGTAGGTCATAAATCTCCAAATCTCTTCCAAAAAAATGTTCTAAAATACCTACAGATTGTTTCATTTTACACTGTTTACTCTGAATACACAACCAATTACTCTCACTATGTGATATTCAGATAGATTTTTGCATGCTGTACTCAGATTTTTACAAAGTGAACATATTTGTTGTACTGCAAAAGAAAAATCCTATTGCAGGTTAATCAACACTGGAAATATGGTAAAGATTCATTGAATGAAAAAATTATTATCTACTGTAATTTAGGTAGGAACATTTACATTTTAAATTATACTTATGTAGGTGTGAATAACAGTTCTATAAAATCCTTTGGTACAGATGTATTGCAATAGAAAATATTATAAAGCTTTAGTTATGGACTGTGCATACTCGATATTTCTTAGAAATTAAGATTATTAAAAAACCCCAAACATAAAATGCATACATAAGAAACCTTTAGTATTATAAGCATTATAATAACTAAATTCTGGAAATTCAAAGTCTCAAACAGTTCTATAACTCATCCTATTCAAACCTCATACAGCACAATGCAATTTTTACAGTGCCCTTTGTGATAGTATCCTGGAGCGTTTTAAAATGAATAAAGTTAAAATTAGCAATGTAGCACTCAATTTCCTAAAGGAGTTACTTTAGAAAAACTAAGTAAAATCAATGCCTTAAATGTTTGGATTTAAAACACTGCCGATTGAAGCTCTTTTTATTTCAAGTAGGAAAGTATTCCAAATGTCCTGAACGAAATGTCTGAAGGCTCTACAGGTTTAGGATATCAAAAAAAGTATTTAAGAATTATAAACCCATCATCTATTAATCTCTGAGTGCATACTTTCCATAGGCATGAAAAGTACATATAATGGCTAGGTACAGCTATGCAGCAGTCTCTGCATCAAATAGTAAGCTAGTAGTTTATTTGCATTTCTATCACACATTTCACCTGAAGACCTCAAAGTGGTCCTCTGTTAATTCCAGCAGAAAAGCATAAAACACTTAAAAAATTACCACAGTGAACTGCAGTAGTATGCTGGAAAAAGGAGCTTTATATGAGCAGCAGGTGAGGTGCAACCCTCCAATGGACCACAGGGTCAATTGCACATCAGGTGGCATCACTTGTGCAATGGGCCTCTTTGTAAGTGATTTTATTGAACTATAGTTCTGAAGATGATTGTTGCAGGTCCTGTATTTACATATAGAATCACCATTTACAAGAAATGGTTTTGTAGAAAGTTGGCAATTGCAGTTGTAGCAACAAGCCTTTCTTAATTTTTTGGGTGATGAAAGACCACTAAAACTTTGGCAGTCTGAAAAGGTAGATATGAAACCCTTTGCTGATGGATCTTAGCCAGGGAGGTGGCAGGAGAGCTTGGGAGGGAAAAGAAATCAGACAAAAACTTTCCAGGAGAAAGAAGTTGTCTTTACATTGGAAAGAAATGGAGTATCAGAACATTTCATTGTCAGAAGGAATGACAAAATACATTAGTGTTGCAAAAGTTACAGATCCAGAAATTATAATCTGCAGATGTTTAGTGTAACAAGAGACTGCAGATGAACTCTTGGGCTGCTGAAGTTCATAGCAGTCTTGCCACTTACTGTTGTGTGATTCAAGTTTTCCATACATTTCTGAGGTACAAAAAGCTGTTTGAAATTTGATTTCTTTTGTCATATTCTGAATGACCAGAAAATAATCCAAGGAAACATCTAGAGAAACTCAGCTCCTCTATAACAAGAAGAGGATTTTAAAGAGAGGCCCTTATTAGTTGGTGCAATCAGAAAGAAGCACAAGCACTATACCCTTCTTCTTTACCTTCCTTGTGCAGCTGGGCTCTACAGAAAGGTTGCCTGGAAGAGGAACAAGCAAGCATAGTGTCAGTTACAAATGGAGTCTCTAATGAGTATCTCGTTCCTTATCTCCAGACTTCCCTCTCCAAGGGTATTTTGGCATTGTGCTTTCTTTATAAAAAAGTTTCTATATTAGGTTAAAATAACACAAAAGTTAGCTTATAAATTTCTGCTACATCTAGCAGAAGCAAACATATTAGCTTAACAAGATAGTAAGCATGGGCACTTTAAAACATTCATTCCAACTAGGGATTCCAAATCTTGTTTTAATTTTTTAGGCTTTTTCCCATTCTATCTATCCACAGTGTGACATCTTTCAAATGCAAGCCCTCTGTCACCTGTTCCATATCATTAGTGTTTAAGATGATTTTGTGTGTCTGGTTGTATGGGGTTTGGCTCATGAGAAGAGGCTATTTACACTTCTCCATATAGGCAATGATGCAGCATACTCATAGGAGAAAAGGATTGACAGGTGAAAAAATTAGGAATATTTTCAGCTAACTGGGCTTTCAAAAGTGATATATTTGCTGATTGAAATAATTTTCTGACCTAATCATAAGATCTTTTCTTCTGATTCTTGAGATTTCTGTATTGATTGCTGTTCTCTTATGTATCATCCCTTTCTCTGAACCATTCATAAAACAGCCATTGTGTTTTTTCATGGTATTGTTGGCCATATGTGCTTCTATCCTTGGAAGGTGTGTGGATACTCCATCCGTTATCTGGAATGTCCTGGTAATGCAGTTTGAAAATAAAGCTGTTAGTTAAAAGGAAAACTCAGTCATTATTTCTGCTGACTTTGGTGGGATTTAAGACATGCTTAACATTTAAGTGCAGGCTTTATATTTTCCAGAGTGGAGCAGTCAAGGAAGAAAATTAAGAAAACTATTTCAAATTTTAATGCCATGAACAAGTAAAGAACTGTTCTCCATTAAACAAGAACTGGATAATTAGTTATTTGACGAGCTTTTGTGTGCTTGCTAGGAAGGAAGAGATTGAAAAACAATGGTAGAAAACTATGAAGTACTCGACAGATGCTTTTTAAGTAATAATAATATCTACAGCAAGTATAAGATCGCATATTGCTCAGGGACGTTTACTGAACTACCAGGTATTCATTTGGCTATAGGCAAACACAGATCAATGGCAACTGACTGAAAAGGAGTAGGGGTAATACATTTTTTCTCACCAGTTCTCCTAAAATAAGTCTCTTTAAATTTGTGACACAGTCGGTCATGTGCATCATATTATGGCAGGTTACATCACATGATTTTATGTAGCCTGCTGGTAACATCACTTTGCATTATACATTTAAAGAAATATCACTTCACATAGGGTAGAAGACAGTAATCAACTGACAAGTATTCTCCCGCTACCCATGAGAAGAAGCGAAGTATCAGATCTAATACTTTCTACCCCCAACAAATAATTTTCTGTAAATGCTTGTGCATGACAGAATGCCAGCAGATAGTGGGTATTTCACAGCTGGTGACTCTCTTATTGTTTAACAGTGATGTCTGCATCTTATCACTCTGTGCAAATTATTTAGCAACTGCCATATTATTTATAGGTATGAATTGCACAAATTAATCTCATAAATAATTCATTTTTTTGCTGTGAATTAACATTCTGCCACAGTTAAAAATATGGGTTTTTTGAAATAGTATCAATTGCTATGGGCATGTTGTGATTTTTCAAGCCAATGGATTTTGAAAAACAAGTTTCAGTGAAAAGAAGAAGTGTTTTTTTCTTGAACTTTACACACACTTGGCAGAATCTTTCAGGTTGTGAAAAGTACCACCATGGTTTTTAATAAGAATTATGTCATGTTCACACATTTACAGAAAGAGGAAAACCACTGGATTTCATCCTAACTGTATGGCAGTCTTTCAGGACATGACACCAGTTTGTAAACAAAAAAACTAGCTTAAATGAATAATGATCCATTTTTATAAATGAAACAAAAAAAGAAGAACATTGTTTTTCTTTCCCCAGTAAGAAATAAGAATGTCATTGTGAACCTAACGGAAAGACAGTCGCAAGTTTGTTTGCTAGTAGACTCCTAGGGAGCTGAACACAAAAATCCAATAAATAATTAGCTCTCCTGTGACAGGCTTCTGAATTACTGTGATACATTAATTGGACAAAATTAGCATGAATTAAGGCAAATAAGTATAACATGTAATTTATTACTTACTAAGCACGGTGCTGCAGTGGAAGCCTCAGATTTCCCTTAAGATTGCTTTAACAGCTATAATGCATTCCTTAATTTACTCTGTGGAAAATCAATTTTTTCAGAGTTCATTAAGCACCAATATGTTACAATGCAAGTCCCTAGAGCATAGCACTACAATACGTTATGCAAATTCATACCAGTGTGTTACCAATATGTAAATAGCAATAATACTATTGTCAGCTTTCTATTGATAGACATACTGAAAAGGATAATGCTTAATAAAACTTCTTCAACTCTTTTGACTGGTTTCTGATATTAATCACTACTCCTTTTAAATGCTATTTCTTAGGAGAGCCATTATTTTAAAAAAATCTGTTTAATTTATGGTTCATTAATGAAGGTGTTCTGAAGTCTCTGTTTGCAAAGAAGTGGCACATAAAGCTTTCTTACATGTTCATAAGCATGAGCCTTTTCTTAATGAGAACTCAATATTTCCAGTAGATGCATAAATGAACAATGCTGACTGATAGTTATGGATATACCATACAATAAATGTAAGAGAAGGCATTCCTAAACTACAAGCTCTATAAATAAATAAATTTATTTAAGCCTTTTTCTTCCTTTTTTTTTTTTTTGACAAAAAAATGAATATAAAATTACACATAGTATTAATTCCAACTCTTGTGGTTTAACCTAGCAGGTAGCTAAACACCACATAGACACTTCCTCCCCCTACCTCTACTGAGCATGATGTCATATGATCTGAAATATCCCTTTGGTCAGTTTGGGTCATCTGTCCCAGTTGTGTCCCCTCCCATCTTCTTGTACCCCGCAGCCTCCTTGGTGGAGTGGTGTGAGAAGCTGAAAAGTCCTTGACTCACTGTAAAGATTGCTTAGCAACCACTAAAACATCAGTGTGTTATCAAAATTATTCTCATCCTAAATCCAAAACACAGCTCTGTACCAGCTACTAGGAAGTAAATTAATTCTACCCCAGCTGAAACCAGGACACCAGACAGTCAAATGTGAGCCACAGGAACTGACATTAAGAAAATTAAGTCCCAGACTGTTCGATATTCACCTAATCATATGACAGACTCCAAAGCAATAACTGCCTCCGGAGCTCTTTGGGGAGACAGATGTCACCAGTGGAAGGATGATTTCCATGTCTTGGCACTCTGCAATTGTCAAACTGAGGGAGGGAAAAGGAGCAGAGGATTCTGCAAGGGAGGAAGCATCCTTTGTGGAAGGAGGAGCCAAGTCTCATTCCTGTCATTCTCCCTTTTATCAGATTTGTTTTGAATAAAATCATTTCTGGCTAAATCTCACTCTGAAAAGTAAGGAATGATTTTGTCCTAAACTATAAATGCCTGCATTTAAATCCACAGTTTGGCCCTGACCTGTAACAATCAGGGCCAGGTCAGAAGAGTTGGTTTGAAGGTTTGGACCTGTGAGGGCAGGGAGTTTCTTTTGAGTATATAAAACTGATCCTTTGAGTTATGGTGAGACCGGTAGAAGAGCAAGACATTTGGTCATGATCTTTTCAGCCTCAGATGAATCAGCAATTGATAAACCAGTTTAGTTTCTAACTATTTCAGAATTTGGTCCTCAGAAGAATTTGTTATTATTGTCTAGGTCTAAAGAAACATAAAAGATTTAATTTGTTATAGGATTCTTTTTTATGAAAACAACAAAGTCCATGTAAAGTGAGGTTTGTATGTAATTTTGTTTACTACCATGTTTGTAGATTTTTTTACTATAAATACAGGAAATAATGTACTGGAGATATTGTGTAATAAATCAATAATATTACACAGTGGTAAAATACATTTAGGGCTTTACTCAGTCCAGCATTTCATACATTGTGATTATGGCACCCCACACCTCACAACTGTAATCAGAATGATCACACAACCACAGAATATGCTAAGTTGGAAGGGACCCACAAGGATCATTGAGTCCAACTCCTGGCCCTGCACAGGACCATCCCCAAGAGTCACACCATGTGCCTGAAAGTATTGTCCAAATGCTTCTTTAACTCTGTCAGGCTTGGTGCAGTGACCACATCTCTGCGGAACCTGTTCCAGTATCAGTTCCAGTACCTGTTCCAGTACTCAACTACCTTCTTGGTGAAGAACCTCCTTATAATATCCAACCCAAACCCCTGACACAACTTCAGGCTATTCCCTCAGGTCCTGTCACTGATCACCGCAGAGAAGTGATCAGTGTCTGCCCCTCCTCTTCCTCTTCTTGAGGAAGTTGTAACTGCAATGAGGTGTCCCCTAAGTCTCCTCTTCTCCAGGTTGAAGGGAACAAGTGACCTCAGTTGCTCCTCATATGGCTTCTGTTGACTCATCTTCAACTTGTCATCAACCAGGACCCCCAGTTCCCTTTCTGTGGCACTAATGACAGGTCATCAGTTTGATGTTACCCCATTCACTATCACCCTCTGTGCTTGACCTATGAGCCAATTGCTCACCCACCACAGGATGTGTTTGTCCAGCTGGATGCTGGACAGTTTGTCCAGAAGGGTACTATGAGAGACAATATCAAAAGTTTTACTGAAATCCAAACAGATTGCATCAACTGGCTTCCCTTGATCAACTAGGTGGGTTACTTTGCCACAAAAGGAAATCAAGTTTGATAAGCAGGACTTTCCTCTAATGTAGCCATGCTGGCTGTGACCAGTGACTGTGTTGCATCTCAAGTGTTTTTTAATACTTCCCAGAACAATCTTTTCCATAACTTTACCAGGCACTGAAGCGAGACCGACAGGCCTGTAGTTTCCAGGGTCCTCCTTCTTGCCTTTCTTGAAAACTGCTTCCAGTCAGCTAGGACATCTCTGGATTCCCAAGACCACTCAAAAATCACCAAGACAGGTTTTGCAATGACATCAGGCAGCTCTTTGAGGATTCTGGGACCATCAGGCCCCATAGATTTGTAGGGATCTAGTTGGAGCAGAAGATCCTACACAATTTCAGGGTTGACTGGGTCATTCTTGCAGTCGTGGTCCTCCAGCTCAGGGCACTGAGACACGCTTGGTCCATCATCTGTGTTGAAGACAGAGGCAAAGAAAGTGTTAAACACCTCTGCCTTGTCTCTCTCTCTGTTTGTGAGGTGACCATCTTTATCCTGTAACAGGACAATGATATTTCTATACTGCCTATTGCCATCAATATGTGTGAAAATACCCTTTTTATCGTCCCCCACATTTCTGGCAGCTTCAAATCCAGCTGAGCTTTGGCTGCACAAAGTTTCTCCCTATAGTGGCAAGTAGCATCTCTAAATTCTTCCCATGTCACTTGACCTTGCTTCCACTGGGCATACACCTCTCTCTTTTGCCTTGTTCCAAGAGAAGATCCCTGCTCAGCCAAGTCAGCCTTCTGCCTCCCCTGCTTGACTTCCGACATTTGGAAATTGCTGCTTCTGTGCCCTTAGGAGCTGACGGATCTGAGAATCTGGAAAAACATTTTCCCGGAGTACCTTACAGGCCTGAAGTCTGCTCTCCTCAATTGAGGTTTTGTTGGCATTTTTCCTCCTGTCAACAGAGATTTTAAACTCGATTGTTTCATAGTCATTGTGGCCAAGACGACCACCAATCTGCACTTTGCTCACAAGATCCACTCTGTTGACAATCAGCAGATCTAAGAGGGCGTTTTTTGAGTCAGCTCCCTTAGGACCTGTTCCACAAAATTGTCATCATACCCATCCATCGAAGAGCACTACTGTGTTCTTCAGAAGACAGATAAAGCAAAACCAATGCATCCTAAATGTTTTCATGTGTGTATGTGCTCTGGAATAATTTTTAAAATAAATGTATATTTGAACCTGAGCTTATAGTAGAGATGAACTCAGTCAGCCAGTTGAGATTTGCTTCAAACTTAAATCTTACACCTTGATATCCCCAACCATTCAACATATTGCAGTGCCGGTACTTGATGCTATAGTTTGGTTCTTGTGGAGACTGGGTCTCTCTGGAACTGAATCAGGTGCTCACAGACTCTGATCCCTAAGAACAGAAGGGGAATGGAGTAATCTGAAAATATTTACCTTTTGTTTATGTTAATGAAAACTTTAAATAAGGAGCAGAGAGCATCTCTGGCTCCATCTATGCAAGGATTGCACATAAGAGACATTCTAAATTGGTGCTTTCAAAATCCCAGTGATCATTCACAATAGTATCATATATGTTCTGGTAAAAAATAATTTTCAAATAGCTTTATGTATGAAAGTAGGTGGGCACTTAAAATCAGATTAGTGGATTTGTATTTTCTATGGACCATTAAATATCATGCTTTGAACTAGTCCCTCAGAGACTCTTAAAGAATCTGGAATGGGTATGAAAGGTGAAAAAGCTGTGGAAATTCTATTATCCTTATTGTACACGTAAACTGAGTAGCAGAGAACTCATGCAAAGAATTTTTGTGGTCCATATATGCCACATGTACATATCCGTTTCACTTTCTTTTCAACTGAGGTGGTGTACAATGCTGTAAGACAACTTAAAAAAAAATCCTGCTGAAGTAAATTCTGTGGTTAAAAAATAGTATAAGAACAATAGGGTTTTTTCTAATCTGAAAAAACAAAGGGTATTTTTTGTGGATTTATTTTTCCTTTAAAAAAGAGCCCGCTAAATGTACAGGGCACATGTGTTTACAGATAACATGAGAAAGAGCAGCAGCTACAGTGTTTGCTGGCTCTGAGTCAGACCAAGTTACAGTGACAGAAAGTGTGAAAGTTTAAACCTCTGAGGCTTCTCTTGCCTTGCTGCTGTACTTCACCACTAGTTTAAAGTCTCCTGGAGGCCTGCCCTGACTCACTGCTGGATGCTGAGGAGTGGAGCAGTCATGTTTGTGACATTTTCTGATTGGGTTTGGAAGTTCGTTGTTTTAACACATTGCATAGGGGCAGCAGTGGCTCAAAAATAATGTGTGTCAAGGATTATTACTGCTGTACTGGCTGTGAATCTGTGCAAAGTCTTCCACATTTTACTTACAATGCCACAATTAATGCTGGAAATATTTCTGTCAAAACCAGCTCTCAGATTCGGCCTTTTTTTATTCTGTTCATTCTTAACTACCTCCACATTCTTACCTGGAGCTGAGAGTGAAGGCATTTTTGTTACCATCCCACTGTTTATCAATTGAAAATAACAATAATAAAAAAAGTACAGATAGCGTACTGTAATTTTATCTAATTTTAAGCAATTTAAAAACTTTCAATTACCAAATGTTATGAATTTATAAGGCAATCAAACTAATTTTTCAGAAGAATTTGTCCCAGACTCTAGGCACTAATATGTCAGGTGAAGTTTTCTATCATCACTTATGACTCACTAATGGGGAAAAAAATGTCAATTTGACTAATTTTCTGATCATATATGTTTATTTTTGTCATCTTCCATCTTGCAGAATATTGAAAGCTACAAGAATGAACATTAACTTTTCTAGCTTTATCCGCCATATGTTTCACAAATAAATTTTAAAGGTGTTACAAATGGTTAGGTAGTGGACTCTACCTATCTATACATAGGTGGACCTTTCTCCACCTATCCGCAGTCTTCAAAGTTAGATTCTCAGTTCTGTATTGTGTTTTGACTTCAAGATTTTTACCCTTTTGTCTGCACAGTGGCCCAGCCTAGAAAGAAAGGTTAGAGAGAATCTTCTCATTAGCCTCTTTTACTCTTGCAGTTAGCTCTAGTTTGATTGCAGGACACTCTTGTTGGGCATAGCATTTTGGGGATCAAACCTCCTTAAGCTGAGGAGAATCTGGAACACAACTCTTCTCTGAGTGCTCTGGTCACTAAGATATTTTACAAAATGCCCATGCTTGGTCATGCATCAGGTCTGGGGCTGGAGCCTGAAGGCAGAGCCACAACTGAGCTTTTGCAAGAGGCCCAAGTTCAGACACAGTCCTAATCCTGGCCAACTCTAGCCAACCTTGGAGTTTTTGACCTCTCTTCAAAGTAGTTTCTCTCTGTTGATTGTAGAACATGTTCTATATTGGTGCCAGGTAACACATTCTGGATCTCCTGATGGGGGTCAGTTACCTACTTTTTGTAGCACTTAAGTGGTGTAATATTACACTTAAGTTATTGTGATCTGGGTTAATCCAGTTCTTATTGATTACATAGCAGCTGTGTGAAGAGAATACAAAAATACCAAAATACTTCCTTTTCACTTAAGACTCATTTGTTACTTCTCTTGTTGAACTCAAGTATTTAATAACTGGCTACAGCAATAGGAAATTTGACAGGAATTTATTCAGTGTATGGCTTCATGTGGAAATCAAAAGAGGGGTATGGGGTGTAAAAGGTTTGATTCTTTTTGCTCCCTGTTGGAATTACAGGTCATTATTTTCCTGCTTTCTTTTAGCATTGAGAGAATAGTGACACATACTTGATTTTATCTTTTAATTTTCAATCACATTCTCTCCAAATGTAACAATTCCCTTCTGATCTTTCTTGTTACTAAAATTGCTATAATATGTCTGCCCATATGTGTGCCTAATGGTTCCTCACTTAACCTGCATCTCTAAAAATGGCTTACTAATATATGTTTGTGTAAAGAGATAAATGTCACCTGCATTCTTCTCAACAAAGTCAAAACCAGTGATAGATAAGGCAAACAATTCAAATGCTACTGAACAGTGGGGGAAGTTGGCTACCCACGGGTATGGCAGGGTAATTATCTATCTGCCCACAATTTGTCCACAGCTGGAAATTGAGTTAATTTTATTTACTCTTCCAAAGAAAAATTGAAACCCCAAGAACAGAAGATTCTCATAAACCTCTCCAAATAATTAAAGTTAAAGCCCTGCTTCAGGGTTCTCTGTCTTTATTACGCAGTATACTCTTCTGCATATAACTTGTTAGGTCATGGTTATTTACATTTGCAAGGGAAATAACCCATGTTCAGAGTCATCAGCCCAACCTCTGAAACCTGTCCTTTTCTTTAAGAACTCCACATGAAGATACTTTGATAGAGTTAAATAAGTGGAATAAAATATTAAAGAAATCTTGTGTTGGTGGTTGTGTTTATGAAAGTGTTTATCTGGTACTTTTGGTGAGAAAATATTTTTTTGCCTATTTGAGAATATTTCAGGTGCCTCATTGTAGATGTCAAGTGCCATTTGAAAAATTCTAAGGTAATCTGTTTGACTTCATGTTTAGGAGTCTTCTGTCAGAAGATATATTATCCCAGATATTCTAATGAATTAGTAGTATGTAGAGCACTGAAGTTGCCTTTAATGTTTTGTTTCAGTTCTTTGTGTTTTCTACCTTTGCACGTTGAAAAGATTCATTGGATGAGTTAAGCAAAATGAATAGATGGTCCTTATATTGCTCTAGTACATGTGCTTACCATGCTGTGATATTCACTAAGCTCCCTTTGACTTCACCCTCCAATATTTTCATATTTCTCTTAGGCCTATGTAATTCTGCTTCCATTAAGCTATGGTCATTAACATATATTTGGCCATTTTTCCTGTTCTACTGATAAATTCAGCCTTCACACCACACTTCACCACTGTTATGGAGTACTTTTGGTTTGGCAAAGCACTACCACCTCTTCCTTTGCAGTAAGATACCTACAAGAAATCTCTTCAAGGAGAGAAAGCTGGAAGTTGTTTCTGTACAAGACTAACACTTAAACCTTGTGTAGTTAGACCTCTTCAGAAATTGGTAGTATTTTGATTTGCAGATAATTTGTAAGTTTAAGGAAGAAAACAAGATGCAAAATATTGCATAATCATATTCAAACATATTTTAAATCAATAAGACACACATCTGTGTTTTGTCTTTGTTGTTAAACTTTTAATCATTGCCAGGAATGTTTTTTTTTTGAATAAATTTCATTGTGTCACTTGTTCCTGCCTTTGGCCAAACTCATTTTGGCATCCATCCCTGTTTGTAACCAATAATCCCCTTTGCATGCTTCCCCTGCCTGGAGCCTGATAGGTAGATGGTGGTAAGCTCTAAGGAAGTAGAGAGGATGTTATCTGCTCAACACTATCAATCCGTTTCCTTTCAGATATTATTCCCCTTGTTTCTAATAATTGCCTTTGAATCTTTCTCTCTGATTACTGCTTGTGCTTGTTTTTCTTCTCTTGGATTATAAACAGTTTTGAGAAAGAATTTTGGGTTTCGGTGCTTTGTACTCCATTTCTACCTTTTAGGTACAACTGTAATGTAGAAAATATCTCTAAGGCTGCCAACAAGGTTTGCAAGTTCTGAATGTCAGTTGCTTTCATTCTTTTTTTTTTTAAATGGGGTATTTCTATTCCAAATAGACTATCATTACAAAAGTAACTTTAAGGCTTCATAAAGCCCAAATCCTCTTCTTTGCCTTCTCTGCATGGTCTCCAATATCAAAAGCTTCCTTTCTTGTATTTTTGTCCCCAAAAGGTCTTTAAGAATGAGACCTCTCTGGATCCCACATGAATTTCTTTTTTCAACACCCAGAGTTGGTTAATAACCTGGTCAAGTCTTTCTTTTGTGACTACTGTTTATTTGCTCCCACATATTCTATATATTGATGGGAACCTCAATATAATTCAGTCTGTGCAGCATATGATTGTAACAGATTGGTTTTCACTCCCAGAAAGCAGCACATCAAAGCAGACACAGATCAATAATGCTTCCCCCTTCCTATCTGTGGATAGTGTTGCAGGTTTCTGTTCAAGAGCCGTAAGAAAATGCCTACAAAAATCCAGACAGTGATCACTAAGTAGCAAATACAGAATCAAACAACTGGCACAGTACCTGGCACATGAAGTATCACTTGAAGTGCAAGTTGTTGGTTCTTAGTAAAAGAAACTTGAAGTGTGTATCGTTAAGAGCCTTTTTTCCCCCCTTCTTATTTCTTCCCTTTTACTTGGCCTCCTTCACACAGTGCTATTCTCCCTTTTTATACCATAGCTCTGATAGTAAATGCTTCCAGTCCCAGCTAGTCATCACAGGATGCAAACATTAAATGAAAACTTTTTCAATTAAATTTTATGTTGGTTGATCACCCAGAAGTGGGAAATATTTAGGTGAATGTGAGTAGTGGGTATCTGGATGGCAATTAGTGTCAACTTCCAATATCCTGAGGCAGGGACTCATATTTCACCTGTGGAGGAGGGGGTCAGGGCTTTTTCATCCATTCTTTTCTTTTTCTTTTAATTCCCTAACTCCCATAATCTGGCAATGTATTATGCAGCACAGACCAGGAAGGTGGGCTGCAGTAAATGCTGCTTTATGGATCAAGCAGTAGGAAGTGCTATACTCTTCCCCCCAGAGACTGAAAGCTTTACATCAATCAGCATACTGACAATGACTGCTTTTGAACTTACCTGTAGTATAGCAGTGTGGAAAATCATTATCCAGCATTCAATTTTTTTAAAGAACACACATAATTTGAACACTGAAGCACCATACGGCCATTTTGTCTGACTCTGAGAGCCTTTTTGATTGATCAGCTCTCTCTGTGCCACAAGGAGGAGACAGGATGTATTCTTTGCCTTTTGCATGTGGCGTCCAAATAATCTCGCATACTGTAAAGAAGTGTGAGAAAATTTGTGCCATCAACATTTCTGTAAATTTAAATATAACACGAGATGTTCCAATTCTTGTTAAGCACAAAACAGTGATGTTGGGAGCTCTGTACCACACAAGCTCAGTGGGTGGCAAATAAAAAGTAAAAAATGTAGTGCAGTGGTACAAATTCAGATCTTAATCTTGTTTTTTTGTGAATGATGTGATGGGATATGGTCTTGGGAATGATGTAAGGGTACAAATATGGAACCTAGTGCTTATTGATCAGAAGCTTTCATAACAGATATTTAGTTGCATATCCAAGAATGTTCTCTGTCTACACCTGAACTCATTTCTTTGCAGGATCAAGACTGTCATAAATAGGATCAATAGCATAGAGAGCTCTGTTTAGCTTCAGTTTCTTCATGTGAAATAATATTGCATGGACTTAAAACAGTGGTAAGAATCCAAAGGCAATTATACACTGATCTGAACAGAGAAAATCCTGCTTCAGTCTTCATGGCACATATGTAGCTTCAGCTTCTTTGAAAAACAGATTATTTCACATCTACCTTTTTAAATAGATTCTCTCTTGCTAGCTATTGGATCTGTAAATAATGGGAGTGCTGGCTGTAGTCACTCCTGGTCCTCATCCAGACCAAGATAAAAGAGGCTCCTAATTTCCTATCTTCTTTTCTGGGTGTGGTGAGTTAACCTTGGCTGGATGCCAGGTGCCCACCCAGCTGCTCTATCACTCCCTTTCCCAGCCAGACAGGAGAGAGAGTAAGATGGAAAACAACTCGTGGGTTGGGATAAGGCAGTTTATTAAAGCGGGAGCAAAGCAAAAGCTTGCATGTACAAAAGCGAAGCAAAAGATAACACGGTTTATTCTCTACTTGGATCACTTCCCAGAAGCAGGGCCTCAGCACATGTAACGGCTCCTCAACCACTGGAGACAATGAATGCCTGCCTTCCTGCTCCTTGCCTTAGCTTTTATATCTGAGCTGACATCCTATGGTCTGGAATATTCGTTTGGTCAGTTTGGATCAGCTGGACTACTTGTGCCCCCTCCCAGGATCTTGCCCTTCATTGAGGAAGGAATGTTCCAGTGCTGATGCTGTGCTCAGCAGTAGCCAAAACACTGGTGTGTTATCAATACCCTTCTGGCTACCAATGCAAAACACAGCACTGTGAGGGCTGCTATGGTGAAATGAACTCCAGCTCAGCCAGACCCAATACACAGGGACAGTCACTGTATTTCTTATTCTTTTTTTTTTGTTTCTTTGAAAGCATCTGTTGGTATGGCTCTATATTGTTGAATTTCTCTGTATTTCCTTACTTAATTCAGTGCTCTGGTCCTGCAAAGTTTGACTTTTCATCGCTGGACTTAAATGTGAAGAGAGAAGATATGCTAATGTTTAGATTTAAAAAATAAAATACAACATGGAAGCATGTTTTCTTTATTAGTTTCATTTTTTTCTGTGGTTGGAATTAATGTTTTTTTCAAACAACCTCACTCTAATAGTCCAGGACTATGCCTTCCTCTCAGTATTTTGTATCTCTGGTCTAAAGCTGTACTTTAAACAAGACATTATTTCTGAGACAAATCTAGTGGCAAATCTTCTAGTGGTCTGCATTGTTCTTTGAACTTCACCTAGGCAACTGTTCAGATCAAACTGCAAAGCCTACCTCATTACTGATACTTGCTCCACTCATCCCATAATTATTTCTTGGTTCTGCTAGAAATAGGAAGGCTGAGGGAAAAAACTGAAAAGGAAGGAAAGAAAGGCTGAAATATTTCAGAGCAGTGAGTTGTGAACCATTTGTATCTTAGAAGGCAGTTTCTGTAAGTTTTTTAAGTTTTTGCATTGTATTTCAACCCTATAGAAGCAAGTGATAGAAAGAAAGCTTCATAGGCTAAGATTTCCCCAATTCAGAAGAGGCTCCTGGAGGAATTAGTTCCACACAGTCCTGAAAACACCCTTAAAGGCCTACTACTCATTAACTCTCCTTTTGACTGAGGAGACCTTAAAATCACTATTATGCAGTTGTCTGTCAACACTGTTTTGTGTTTCAGCCAGAAGGCATCATCCCAGAGTGACAATGGACTTTGTCTATCTGAGGTCTTCTTCTATTGTCTTCTTTGAAGGCAGTGGCAGCAATGTCTGCCTAAGGACTACAAGATTTTGCATTCCTAAAATCTGTGAGCATTACTGAGTTTTGATTGTCTTTATCACATTAGATCAAAACTTTGATCAAATACAAAGTGCCAGAAAATATCAGACATGTTTTCTAAATATGATATAAGACTCTTGGCTGACATGTAAACATTAGGTCTTCTTTCTGTTCTCACTTTAATGCTTTTTACCTCAGAGCTGAATGTGTGCACAGATGACATCAGAGTGTATCCTATTCTGTCTTAACCTGGCATAATAATGGCAAAGGTTTTATTTAGTGCTTTTCACTTTGTACTCAGCAACGCTGAGAATCTAAAGTAACAGAAATTTGTTAACAAATGCCTTTCTGTAAAATGTCAGACACAACTCTCCCCACTTCATTTTGCTGGGAAGAATACCAGCTTTTTGCAAGGCATGTGTGTTGCTTCGTGGCTTAACACTGTTCAGCTTCATTTGAATGTGTGAGCACTGACACTGTAGGAAACAGAAGAAAGACTATTCTGCCCTCAACCTTCTTTTTTTTTTTTTAATTTTTTTTTTTTTTAAGTACAGGTACACAGGATGTCTAATTGTTTCTTGAAGGATCTGCAAGGTCTTTGTGGAATGAGATTGTTGTCTTCTGTGTATAGAGGAACATCCACACTCTATTCATTCATTGTAACCTAATTATAGGATGCATGTAATAATTTGGAGACAGTCAATGAATTTGCTTCCCATGCAAGTTACCACAAGACTCTGGGAAATAGATGCACATGTTTATTTTGTGTAAAATACTCAGATTAATTATTTCACCTGATATTTGTACTTGTAAACTGCCACTTAAAGCTGAGGAGGACAGAGAATGAGCAGCAGATACATATATTAGTTATTGTCTAATATTATACTGAAAGTGTTTTGACAGTATGTGAGTGGAAGCTGGGTAGAATAGTTAGAATTAAAGCCCATTTTATGCTTGCCAGTTGTTGTGTTCCTCTTTTCCATGATATGTTAAGCTGTTTTTTTCTGAAGATGCTTTTGGTCACAAGTGACAATATACACTCTATAGTATTTCTCTGTTGTTCCTCCCTGTAACGTGAGATAGAAGAGATGTGTTGGTGTCTGTAGAACTGTTGCATTTCATTTCAGAAGTACATATTGTCTCACTTGCTATTTTCTGTGAAAAACATGATTCTCTCTACATTTTTATGAGTTATTAGTAATGTAATCCCGATCCACTAGAAACAGTCAGGAATGTGTCACTGCTTTCAATAGGTGCAATCTTGCCTTCATGTAAAATGACTATGTTATGGAGTAATGTAGGGTCTGCTGAAGAGCCCTTTTGCTTCTGAGTATTTGTAGTGCTTGAAATTACTGGAGGCTGGGCTGGTTGTTAGTTTTTAACGGTTGTTTTATTTGTGGATTATGTAAGAGTTGTACATGGTTTATATATTATTTAGTCTGCAAAGAATATTAAATTTAAGTATCTCTTTAGTGCCTCTTTAAATGCAATTTGATTACTTTTTGAAATTCAAAGTAATATTTAATAACTGTTAGTTTTCTTTTAGAGAGTTCTTACCAAAGAAACAGGAGTTCTTACAGCTACATGGATAATTAACTTGAAGCTTGTCTGTCTCTTGGGGAACATCAGATATGTAAATGAGGAATTTAAGTCTGAACAGGACATGCCAGGGAATCACTAGAAGTTTTATTGCACTAAAATATTGGTATTAAAGTCCTAAATGTTATAATATACTATTGTAAAGCACTGCATTTTAAAAAGCAAATATGTGTGGGGATTTTTTTTTATAAATTTGTTCTATAAATCATAAAAGTATGTAGCTTTCATTTTTTTCAGGACATCCAGTAAAATCTTGAAACCTTCAGTAGAAAGCATGTACTGTTATGGAAGAAATATAGGTTATATTAATACTTTCAGTATCAACATTTTAAAGAAATAAATATATACAACAAGCAGTGATCTCCCTCCCGTATTCCAAAACTGAAGCTGGTTGTACTTCAATCTATCACATAATGTGTTGTGCTGTACTGAGAGCTATCCCTGATAAGGAAACCTTACACAGTATTGCACTGCCAAGAACAAAATGGAGGCTATTATTAATCAGAAAAATTGCTTGATGCCCTTACAAAAGTTGCTTATTTATTAACAAACTAATTCAACATTCATCCAACAAAAGCATAACGAACTTCACTGACTTAGCTTTTGCAAAAAAACCCACATTTCCATAGAATCTAGTAGTGTTTCTTTAACAGTGTCATCAGAATCAGCATTGGAGCTAAGCAGTAAGTGGATATAAAGATCACTGCCCTTCCACCCCTTGGGAGGTGGCCTCTTTTTTTTTGGACTGCTGGTATGAAGAACTACGAGTGTTATTTCTACAGTATCCTTTCTAGAAACAGGGAGCATCCACTTTGAATGACTCGAGTATAATGTCTCTTGTACCTGCAATTCATGAATCCCACATATTCCAGATCTTAAGTAGGTTATTGACTACTATTAATACGTTGTTTTCTTTCTGGCGACTTAGTTGATCTACGTGCCTGCAATGCAAGTGTGTAATTCAAGCATACAAACAATATTATTTTTTTAGCAGGGCTATTTGTGTGTTTAAAGATATGTGCTGCAATGCTTATTTCAACAAAGCCCAATGCAGGAGGGAAAGAAATGTTCTAGTAGTGAAGTCATCACTCCCCTCTACTGATTCACCAGCACTGCTTAAATCGGCAGTGAATAAAAGATTCAAAATCAAATGAAATTTAGAAAAAGGTTCCAAATTTTCATGTATTATATTTGTCTTCATCTGTGTATAGAAGAACATCCTATTTTCCCATCAGTTTTATCTTCACTGAGATCAAAGTGACCATGTCTGCTTTCTATATGATATTGTAGTTTAGCCTATCTCTACTCCAAATGCAGGCATAAATTTTTTTAAAATTTGGCTTAATGTGCTACCTTTCACCTTTTTACCAAGTTAATTTAATTTTTTTCTTGTTTTTTATTATTTATTCTAACAAATGTGGTTCAATAAGATTATAGGGCATATTAATTTCATGGACTAGAGACCTGTAAACATTAGGAAATCTTCACATTTAGATGCATTTAAATTCATCAGGAAGAAAGAAAAATATTACACATTTGGCTGTTCTAGTTAGGACTAAGATTTGTATCAGATTTGCATGTGTCACTTTCTGACTAGGTCTCTAATACTTTTATTCTATAATTTATCTGGAAAAATTGGGTCCATTTAAGAAAATTATGCCCAGTGAGTTTGGGAACTCTTGAAGTGGAACATGCAATAGTCGATTATAAATTGTTTTCAATATTGGTGAATTCCAGGTATGCTACGTGTAAAATGTGAATTTATTTACACAGTGTGTGAATTTTGCTAGTGGAATTCAAGAAAGTAAAAGTATTTGTTAAATGACAAAGTACATCCTAAACATAGATTTGTATAGGGTTGAAATGCAAGATGAAGGGTCATAATGTCTATCATTTATTTAATCTTATATTCAATTAATTTACATCAGCTTTCTCCAAACATGAAAAACATTGTAACAAGTAAAATAGAAATGAGCTCAAGAAACTGATTTATTTTTTTATCCATTTTGTTTGTATGCTCTCAATGAAAAATATTAATAAAGCAAAATATTTAAATTGTGCTAATAATATTAAAAATAAACTAAGAAAAATCAAGTGCAGGGCTATTTATTACTTTTATGCTTACTGGTAATTTGTAAAATACATCTATGATACATATTTTCAATCATATAAGCTGTTCTAATGTAGTGTGACTTAACTCTACGTTCTTTAAATTTGGTTTTAAAGCTTGTTTTTTCTTTTTGTGTGAACAATCTACCTTTGATTTAATTTTTTCTGACACTGTACCCACTGCACAGTAGAAAAAAAAAAGTGTAATTGTAGTTTTGTCCTTTACAGCACAGGACAAATAAATGTCAAAATCAAATGGTGGTGTCCCCCAAGGGAAAATATACTTCAGTTATGAAATATTCTTCCCCAGCTCCCATTGCTATTCCTATGAACACCTAGGTGAAGCTGCCTCAGGACCTAATCAGATGGTGCTCGTTTGCATATAATGAAAAATTGTGCAATGAGGCTTTAGCCCATCCTGAGGAAAAGTGCATAATGTCTCTTTAAAATGTTCTGGTTTAAAAACTGGTGCAACTCTGGTTCTGAATGAGAGGTTTGAATGGGATAGACCCAGTGAGAAATGAACACCTGCTTTGTTGTTTGTGTCTTGTCAGCTTAGCACTGTATTAGTAAATCTCTTTGGAGGTGGCATGGTGGTATTTCTTGATATATATCAAAATATAATAAATATTGAAAAGGTGGTGATATTGATAAATTGCCAGGCTGTCTCAGGAATTATAATAATAATCAAATATATAAAAAGTCATTAAGATATCTTGAAGATGAGACAGTTTTAGGGTAAAGACTCTCCTTGGGCTTTATTAGAGCTCTTAATTATGTTATTACTCAGAGTAAGTGAAACCCATCACTGTAGGTTTATAAATATGTTTTGCTCCTTTGTAAGTCCTGATATCTGATATAAAGTACTGAACAGCTTGAAGTTGTGAATTGTCATCAACTACCTTTAAATTCAGGAGACTTGATAACCCCTGGAGTTGAAAAAAATAGTGATTGGGGTAAAATTAGACTGGTGACCTGTCACTAGTGGGGTTCCACAGGGCTCCATCTTAGGCCCTGTGCTCTTCAACATCTTCATACATTACTTGGATGCAGGGCTGGAAGGGATTCTGAGCAAGTTTGCAGATGATACAAAACTGGGAGGAGCTGTTGACTCCCTCAAAGGCAGGGAGGTCCTGCAGAGAGACCTTGACAAATTAGAGGACTGGGCAATTACCAACCATATGAGGTTCAACAAGGGGAAGTGCCAAATTCTGCACCTGGGATGGGGCAACCCCAGATGTTTGCACAGAACTGGGGAATGAGGTAGTTGCTGCCTTCCCAAGCCCAGTTTTCCATCTGTTTCCAGCCTTAGGCATTGCATCCGTTTAAAGTCTGTTAGCATTTGCAGGCCTTCTTCACAACTATGAAAAAAAGAAACAGTGTTTTTCTTTTCATGGAAAAGATTTTATATGAAAGTTTAGAATATGCAGAGTCTCAATGTAACATGGGTTGCAGAAGTGAAGTCAAGTCAATTACATGAAGCAAGTCAATTTGGCCTATTGACTTAAACACAAGTGGTCCTTCGACACCATCGGACCACAAGCAGTGGTGTAAATCAGAAAATCTGCGTACCATTGAGTCATCATCTGTAATTTATGTTAAATGAGACATTTATGATAGTGATGAGGTAAAATTTGATTACGTACTTCTAAGATCACCATTTTCTTCACCTAAAAGGTGGTCAGGCATTGGAACAAGCTACTCAAGTGGAATCACTGTCCCTGGAAATGTTCAAAAAAGGTCTAGATGTGGCACTTGGTGATGTGGTTTAGTGGTGAAGATTGCAGTGTTAGGTTAACAGTTGAACTCAGTGATCTTATAGGTCTTTTCCATCCCTAAAAGTTCCATGATATTATGGTTTGTTTAGTTGCTGAAGGTATGGCAAAGATGGATGAAAACCTTGCTCCTGAAAAGGAGTATATTCTGAATAGGCATGCCCCTCAAGACAGTGTAAAGAGTGAGGTAAAATAATTCAAGGGCTGATAAACCACAGAAGAATAGTAGAGACAGGATTGTGGAAGTGATTCTATTGCCTTTGCATTGTTTTCTACAACTTATTACTACCACAAGGTTTCTGATTTTCCCGTTGTTGATCCGGAGGAAGGAAGGTTACATTTGTTGTTGCTGAGAAGATATTTTGCTAGAGCAAAAGTTAAAGCTTGCTTGGAGGAGACACCAGGCATTACTACGTTTGCAAGTTTTTATTCATGTATCAGGTAGACAAGCCACAGATACCACGGCTGAACCTTTCAGCCTTCCATGTTTCAGCTCCTGTGGTACCACTGCAAGAAAGGGAGATACTATTGTGCCTTTTTTACAGTGCAGACAGAAGGACTGTGAAAACAGAAGTATTCCTCTTCCTCAGTTCTGCTAGGCACAGCTGAAGTGAGTAGAGACTGTCTTGATTCACAGCAATAGCTCATGTATGGGACACAGGCTACTAGTTTCACTATTTGCCCAGCATCTTCTTACACAGACTGCTCCCTCACTGTAGACTACAAAGTCAGGTATAGAGCCTAGAAAAGATCAAATGCTGAAGTGAATATACTCAAATCCAAGATTAATTTAGTTCTACAGGGTGAGTTCTCTTTCCTGAAGGGTAATCGTCTGCTATGTAATTATTCTTGTTAATTCCATTTTTAATGAGAGGAACATTGGAGGGGCAGATTTTCAGATGTTGCAGATGGTCTTTTTTCCTTTGTCCTCTGTGGACCAGCAACAGTGAAAACTCGCTGAAAACTGTTCCTGATTAATGAGCGCATAGTCTTGGTCGTGGTGATGCCAACTCTCAATACTTGTGCTCTGTACGATTGATTTCAGAGCTAATCCCTGCATCTGTGTGGGCCAGCAGCCTCACAAGCTCATTAGTTCCAGTGTGGGCAGGGCTACCCAACTGTGGAGAGGGGTCAGGACTTTCCCCTACAAGTTTAGTGCTGTTTGCTTGCAGTGAGTAATCACTGAGCCCTTCAGTAATGACTATTATGCTTTGGCAACAATTATCATTGTTCCTATCTCCTTTACTTAAGAGATGAATAAAATCATGCCTGTTTTACTTTGTGATATTTAGGAAATGTTTCCATAAATGAAGAGTGTGTTGGAAAAACAAGTGCATCTGGTCTGCCTTTGTCATATGCAGGCTCATTTCTCAAAGGTATTGCAATAATGGTGAGGAGTTGACAAAGGCAGATTTATTGAAAGTTATACATATAAATTGTAGGTCAGTTCTTTTCATGAGTAGAGACTATGTGGTTCTCTGCCTCCTGAAAAATCCATTTTTTTTCTGAAAGCTTCTATTGTACTAGATGAAGTAGAGATTAGAAACACTGGCTGCCTTATTCAAAACATGTTTACCTTAAATTACAACAAGTTACTTAGCAGCCAGACATCTGAAAGCCATGTGCTAAATAAACTGTACATTATGTAGAGAAGGGTGTTAAAAATCCCCTGAAGTTGTAGAAATATGAGAGGCAAAGAAGAAGAATATGATTTTGGCAATTGTAGTCAACACATTAAGGCTGAACTGAGCTTTTCTTACAAGGTCCTTCTAACAAGAAAGACATATGTCTTGAAAGTGGTTCAAGAATATTGCAAACACAAGCTGCTTAAGGAGGTCATTGGTTCTGGCAGACTATTGTGGAACTGGACATAAGTTCCATATAGAGAGCTGAAGTCTGCTTACCATATAGGCACATATGTTCTGGCACATTTTAAAATCATTTAACTGCCGAGCCTTAGTGGTTCCTCTGGCAACTCCATAGAAATATGCTGGAAGTAGCAAATGACAGTCACTGTACCCGTTTTGCTCCGGTGAATTCTGCTAAAAGCACTTTGTCAAAACCTGCACAGGTAAAGGCCAAGGCTGTTACTGTTGAAACAATAAGCTGGCATTGTAAAATTGAAGCACATTTCTTTTGTTAACATCCTAGCTGATTAATATTTATATTAATTCAATTGATATGGCTGATATTTGCAACTGTATTATTTGTCCTGGAAATAGAGAACTCCATAATCAGCCCGAGTGAAATGATTTTTACTATACAAAACAATGCTACAAGGTGGTGCAAATCCTTAAAGAAACAGTGTGGCATGGCCAATTATGCACAGAGTACTCTAATTTCTAAAAAGGGTCTAGGTTTTCAAGCACTTTACTTGAACAAGAAGATTTAATTTATTTGTTATTTTATGAAGCATTTTTATGTGTAGAAAAAGTGCTACTTGTTTGCACATGCTGGTTATATGGCATTCTTACATGATTTCATGCTTTGCTGATGGAAAATTAGACCCTTGTGTATTATAAAAGAATAGACGATAGCTATAGAATCAGGATGCGATTGCCTCAGGACATTCTGTTGACAGCTAGAAATATATACAGACAAAGCAATGTCACTGGATGCTAATGTGAACTATACAAGTTGATGAGTACTGTAAATCCCTGTAAAAAGAAATCTATAGCCTTTTATTTTGCAGGTATTTGCCTTTAAAATTACTACTAATAACACTTTTGTAATTTTTTTATAAATAATCACTATTAAGATTTTATAATTAAGGATACGATAAAGCATAGATATATCTTTTTGATAATATATCTATATGCAGAAGGGAAAAAAAAACCACCTTTCCGTGTTTACTAAACCTTTGCGTCACATTTAGTTGAAGCTGTTATTAATTTAAGGGGGAAATTTGAATGTATAAGGAATGGTAGACTGAACTGATATTTGGGCAGAGAAACAGTGCTCAGTTTTGAAACTAAAACGAGATACATCAAATTAGCATTTCCTGGCCTTTTGATGTTTTCTACAACATTCCCTACAATAAGCCTAGATGTTCCAAATAGATGAAATCTCAGTAAAAATGTAAGAATTTATTTCTGCTGATCCTAATTCCATTGGATAGGCTGCATTATAGTATCATTTCCAAGGTATATTTGGACTATTTGGTATACTGCTTCCATTTTCTGAAAGGCTCTCTTAACAACTCACTCAAGTAAAGCTGTTTTGATAGTGCCTCCTTCTGTCCATCTTTCTTATTTGTTTAATCTTTAAAAATATAGCAGAAGTATAAAAAGACTGTAACAATGCACTACCTATGTACAAATCTCAGTCTTTCCCACCTATATTAGCATGATAGCACTTTGGACATCAAATATTTATCCTAATTAAAATTCTGCTCCAATCTGAATATATTTTATATGTCAGCAACACTGTCTGAGAGAAGGAAAAAAATATTTTTATGTCAGACACATTGCTGGTGAGGCAGAGTGACTCTGGGCTCTGTCCCTGGGATCAATAGTGGGCAAGAGTGGGCTCTAACCATAAAGTTTTCATTCAAACTAGCAAACTGAATTTACTTATATATTTATTATCTGTTTGTTTAATTGTTCATGAATCCTGTATTTGTTTACGAGATAAGTATTTATTCATTCCAGCCATTTTATTCCAACTACTTTTGTTCCACATGTGAAAGTGTGACACCTCTTAATACCTTGAAGACCTGAAGTTGGCCCAGCATATGGGTGAATGCCATGCCCTGTATTTGGAGGAATCCTCTAAAGCTGGAGAGAGTTTGAGTATGAACTGACCAAATGGCTAGCACTTATATTGTCTCCTATTTTTGTTAGGAAAAAATTATGGGACTAAAATTTGAAATTCATCAAATGTTATATTTGTGTTCAGAGAAAGAATTAAAGGCCAATAAAAGCTCCATGAGCTTAACTGGTTGATACAATGTAGAAAAGAGTAATAAAGTCACTGGAAAATAGTAAGCAGGGTCTAGTAGGGCAAGCTTTACAAAGCCACTCATATATTTTTCAAGAGGAGAATAAACTTTTATATTTTAAATTTTGTATTTAAAAATACTTTTACAAGCCTTCTGTGAGGTGGGATATTAAGGTCTCTAAGTGGTTGTTGGATGACAGACAAGATCTGTTTTAGCAAAAATGTCTTCAAGACAAGGAAAAGGAATGGGAAGAAACTATTTCTTTTTCCATAAGAGAGGCTAGCAATAGATTAATGGATTAATCTGTGGTCCTGTATTATGTAATATAGTTATTAATAAATTACATTTGAAAATATATTATAAATGAACAGAAGATTGCTATAGAATCAGGTTGTGATTGCCTCAGGGGTAGTGTAAAGCAAGGGAGCAAACTTAGCAGAAAATTAGTAAAGCTTGTGAGGAATTTCAAGAGGACCTATTTTAAGTAGGTGATAGGAAACAGCATGGCAAACAAAACTCAATAATTTCAGAAACCTTGGACACTTTATGCACAGTTCAGGAAAGTTCAGTGTATGGTGGTTGTTAAAAAGGGAAGTAAATATTAATGTGTTAACAAGGTGGAGAAAGAATTGAAAACTTACTACTGCCAAGATATGAAACGAAGGTACGACATCATGCAAGATACTATGCAGGGTCATTGTTGCTCTTTGAGAGAAGTGAGGAAAGACACTGAGTAACAAGAGTGGCATCTTAAAATTGTGCAATTGGAATTTAGTGTTATTTACTTTTGAGAAGAGAATAGCAAAGAACAATTTAGAATCAGATAAAAGGAAAAGAGATGATGATGGTCTGTTCTTGTCTTGCAAAGCAGAAGGATGGTCAAAACTGAACAGCAGTGAATCCAAATCTAGCAAATACAAATATCTTCACAGATAAATTAAGCCAAAGAACTGATGTCAGGGAGGTTACAAGTTTAACAGAAATCCAGTAGAGGATGGAAATTTATCAAATTAACAAATGTATCCAGATTTATACCACTTAATCCTGAAAGAAAAAAACCCTGAAACACAGAACTGCATTCATCAGAAAAAAAATCCAATCTTGGAAAGAATATAAACTCTACAGATTCAGACTTTATACCAATCTTTATCTATCTGGAATATAGAGGCCATTTTCCTGGGGACAGATGATCTACCTTCTGACTAAAGAGGAGTTTCTTGCCCCACTTTCTAAGGAGGCGTGTAGTGCTGACTACTGTCAGATAGTAATTGTTGCAGTAAACGAAGGGAATTGTTTGGCAAACTATTATCTACTAAGACATGTCTTGTGTTCCCACTCAATTCTTTCTAGGTGACAAGCTCTCCTAGTCCTCTCAGAGTAAGGCTGCCCTGGCTAGCCATTATTAGCCACTTCTGAGCCTACCGACCCCTGCTGTTCTGGGCTTCAACTGCAGAGGAGGAAGGAAAATCTGGGCAAGTGTAGCCATGGTTACCAGTCCGGGAAATGAAAAGATTTTAAATATGCTAATACCCACTGATGCTTTTATGCAGAAAATACTGAAAATCTGTCTGGCAAATGCATTCTAATACCCAGTTTTTCCAAGCTGGTAGTCACCTATCCATTGAAAGTTACTTGCATGTACCTCCACTTTTGCTATGTAGTACTAGTATTCTCATCCCTCTATGGAAGGTCCTCACTGTGGATAAGGGCTTGAACAAATTGAATATGTAGAAGTGCATTAATAAATAAATTTTTCTTGTACTGCATTTATTTTATGTAGTACTTCATTAACACAAACCATTTTTCTTCCGAAATTCCCACTTCCTGATTTTTCTCCTCCATTCCATTCTTTATATCCTGTAATTCATCAACAAGAACTTCATGATACTGTTATGAATAATTTAGTGAGGTGTGGAATTGAGATATTTTATACCATCCACAATAGTTCTATATAAAAATAATCATAAGCCATAAGAAAAACTCTTAAATTAGACAGCAGCAGAATTAAGGTTGACTCTGCATGCATAAGCATGGTATCACCTTTTGTATAGCTTCAAATAAACTGGAAACCCCTAAACAGTACTGCTCCAAATTAGTCTGATTCAGGTTGGTATTCCTTGGATACTCAAGCTCCCATTTAATTAATGAAAGATTAATTTAAAATGTGGAGTAAGAATTTGGAAGCAAAATTGTCTTTTCCTGACACAGGTATATTGGCAGAAGTGTTACCTCTAGAGTTGGAAAATACTAGGAATCCTTTTAGGAACAATCAGATAGTAATTTTACTGGCTGCAATTTTTAAAATAAAAGCTATAAGAACAAAGCAGCTGACATCTAATTCTCCTTTACTGTTTCAAGAGCTACTGTTTCTGTTTAAGCATAAGGAAGTGAGTAACCCCAACTCTCACCTTCAACCCATCTCTTCCAGCTTAGAATCAATTTCCAAAGTTAGTTATCAATCTCTTCAAATTTATTATATAAAAATAATGTGTCATCTGAAAAATGTTATTTAAAAGACCAGATAATTTCTTTATTGTAAATCTATAGACCTCTAACTAAATAGATCAGAAATACACTTTTGAATAATTTCCATTTTTGGGAATAACTTTAATATATACTACAGACATATATTAATACAAAATACTGTGTGTATATATATATAAATACTTTTAATTTACTATTCTGCATCAAGAAACAAATTTCCAGTTGAAAGAGAAACTTGCAGTGCTTGAGAGGAAAAAAATAAAATTAATATATAAAAATCTTGTACCACTATATGATTAAAATGTAAAGACAAAATGGTAGAGTTCAAACTGGTTTTGGAAGAAGCAAAATTTTATACAGCTTTGTGTAGGGAGAGCACTGTGTCAAACCAGATATTGGAAGATAGAAGGCTAGTGGAATTTCTCCTTTTCATCCAGGATACTGACAGTGTTCCTAACCATGCCCCTTAAATCTGTAAGATGTGGTGACAACGACCTATTTAAATTAAACAGTTGAATTTGTGACTTGCTCATGTTAGGTGAAAAGATTTACCTATATTCCTAAATGGCCCAGGGCCAAATTCAGCCCATACATATGCCCATTTCCAGACCACTGAATGCCTCTAAAATCAGAACATGGCCATCACACTTGATAAACTGTAAATGGATGCAAACCTTCATATTCTGTGTGCAGTTATGCATTCTTAAAGCAAAAAATGAGCTGAATACTGGACAGAGCATACACCCCTGGAGCCACTAAGAAGACATATGGCATAATCCAAGGCAGGTGTTTGTAAATCCAAAAGATCACATTAGATCCCTTAGGCTACAATCTGAATGACAGCAGTGGGATTTTGTAGTTTATCTAGGACCGTAAATTAAGTTGTCACCCTTAATTTGTGGGATAACATCTACCAGGGGCAAAAGCAAGTTAGAAACTTTTTCTTCTTTTGCAGGTTGAAGTATTTTCCAGTTACTGAAGCCTATCTCTTACTTGTATGTGTAAATCATCATTTAACTTTTAGTTATGCAACTCACTTTGTCTTTTTTTTTTTTTTTTTTTTTTTTTGATATTTTGAGAACAGAAATAGGTGTCCAGCAAACAGTCAGTGATTATGAGACTGTCTTGGACATGCAGTAGTTCTCTTCCAGCTGGATCAGTCAAACACATGCTGAATTATGGAAACTCCCTTTGATTGATGAGTTCGGATCGGCTTTGGCAGATGCACATTATAAAGGAGGAGGTTAATACATATAAACCAGTGAGCTTAGCAGAAAGTACTGCTCAACATTGTAAACTGCCAACTTTATCATCTTTAAGTAAAAACTACAGTTTTTCTTCCCAACAAAGACTTCTTATAAAAGCAATAAGGTAACTGCATGAAGTGTGCTTATCATGATATAATCACACCCCAGGGGGAATGAGAGGTGCTCGGCTGCACCTCATGCTTTGTAATGACCCAGGGGTGTGATTATCTTATGATAACCACACTCCCTGTCATGCCTTATTGCTTATATATTCCACATGTCATAATGAATCCTGAAGCACTTTCTAGGCCTCGTAGCAAAGGCAATGACTTTGAAGTATAGGAAGTAGTCAGATTTTCTAGGTACATACAGATTAATATTGTATACATTAGGAGGAATTATGAATGACTACTTATCTGTACTAGCCAGACCATAGTTTTTTAACTGTTTCTGGGTTCTGTAGGTTTCACGAGGTGAAAATTGTGAATGTGCCTAAATTGTTCTCTGAAAGTGCAGCACAAGAACTCTGAAAGCTTGACCACCATACTTCAGGACCGTGGGGAAAGATAGCAGAGGTGACATTGTCACCTTTGCACTCTCCTGTTAGGATGATTCTATAAAATCATATAGGACTATAATAATCTGATTCCACCACAGAAATCTTTGTATGTTTACAAGCTATTTAACTGAATATTGAAGTAACTGGGCAAAAAACCCTGAACTTTGATATGCAAAATTTTGTCAGAGGATGGAAAAGAGCTTTAAAGACCTGTATTTACAATGTTCATTGAATATGCCATCAATTTCTTTTTTACTGAAGTGATATGAAGGAGTTGTGGGTTATTTGGAAACATGATTTAAAAAAATTCTGCACTTTAATAATAAAAATAGTAATAAATCCTAATGAAAACAAATGGGGTTAATAACAGGTCCATAAGGAACTGTGAGATCAAGAGGCTTCTGAATTCACAATTAGAGGCTGACATAAAAGACAACAGGATAATAAACTAAGCAATTATCTTTGATATACCTTATGGTGTAATAGCACCAGAGGGTGAATCTGCACCTCAGGGAATGGGATTCTCAGTAACTTTGTAACCTTGTTAATCTGATGTATGTAGCAGTCAACATTTAAATACTACTCCACTTGTCAGGAAAATCTACAGTACTGTTTTCTGCCTGTCATCATAAACAGATTGATAAAGGTGATGGCCTATCATTATGGCCACTGATGAGTTGATTCATTGCAAGCGTCAGCTAAGGTAACTACAGGCCACCACAAAGAATTCTATGTGTCGAAAATAAAGCTTATTTAGTTCCAAAGTGTGCAAATGGAGTATTACTGATTACCATAAAGGTCAGACATGCACATTTTAACTGGTGGTAATGAGTAGTTTTAAAGATGTTTGAGTCTTTTCTCATCTTACCATGTCACAAGCCTTCCATTGTTATGCACCAAAGAATGTGCCTTTAATTGTACCATTTGCCCTATTTTATCTTGATCATAGAGTGGGTTGTGTGATGTTAGTGGTGATAAACGCCTACCACATCCTAATAATTACTAGCCTTCAGTAAATTGCTTAGTGAAGTAACCTGAAGTCTGGTAAAACAAAAGGCTCCAAAAAGTTGAGAGCAATGTTTAAATAGTTTCATGTACTGTACCAAATTGCACTAAACGTGAACTCTCTAAAAGCAGAGTGTAAAAAAAAAATAAGTTTCAATTCTGATTAATAAAAATGTATTTGACAGTAGGATGTGCTCTCTCATATGTAACAGTTTTGAGCAAGTGGTTCCTCTTTTATTTCATAAGAAAGAGCTGTGTTAAAAAATCATAAGATCAAATAGTTCAAAATGGCTATAACCAGAAATATTAAAAAAGTTATGTAAAATACTATTTGTGTGTGTGTGTGTTTAGAAGACAATGAGATCTACTAGTTCTCAAAGTCTGAGTGTTATCAAGTCAGCACCACTGAAAATTTTTTAAAAAACCAAACAAATCATGTAATGATATCCATTAAGTTTTGATTGTTTAAGGTGTTGTGCATTGAACCTTTTCCTCTATATGTTGACAGAGTTGATTCAATTTCTGGAACTAAAAAATCAGTTGTGAGGGTAGAAGTGTAGAAGTACTGGAACATTTTCATCAGCTGACTACTAGTGATGACATTTAGTAAAACTAACAAACTGAAATAACCTGATATTATAAAATGCTGAGAATTTTTAATGAAGTAATGAAATTTCTTGATTATCATCATAAGCTCAAAGCTCTTCAGAATTTTTTGCTTTTTCTAAACATCCCCAAAATGTACAATTCCTGCATTTGAGAAGAGAAATGCCTGCCTAGGTCTTAGCATTAACAGAGGGTCATGAGCTGTTTTCCAGAGTGAATGAATATGTGAGAATGGCTAATTAGTGAGAAAGAGGTGGAAGAGGGTAGATTTGCTTGTCTCATCTGTAAAACAGTAATAGCTTCTGTTAAAAGTACCTCTCTGGCATGGTAGCAAATATTTAGTGGTCCAGAAGCTCTCTGAGGTTACTGAGGGACAAAAGACACGTGGAGAGAGCCTCAATAGCCACTCAGCAGTAAAATTATTCTGACATTTTCTCTGCATTGGGTCCTTGCTCAGTGACTGACCTAATCTCCACATTTGATAGAACAATTCTTCAAAACAATTCTTTGGAAAAAAGGTAGTTGCATTTTGTACAAAATACTGTGAAAGTCCTTTTCACAGAGATCTTACAAAATGTTTATAAATTTTTCCTGCTTTCATAATCAAAGAACAATTAAGAAATTAAGTAAGAAATCTTACCTTTCTTTATAAGCACATAGGGTTTTTATGTAAGTATACCTACAGGTTACATTTTAAAATCAAGCACAAATTCCAGCCTGCTTATCCAAGATTTAAGTTGGTTATAACTAACCAGCAGAATTGCTGTTACCACACGGTCACTTTTTTCTTTCTCTTCTTTTTCTTTTTTTTTTTTTTTTTTTTTACCTTTAAACATGTTTTAAAGGAAATTTAATTCTCATTTCTCATTCTGTGGTGGAGTTCCCCAGGTCAGTGGCATTAAGTGTCAAAGGAACATAGGACTTTCACACCAACAGTTGAGTTAGTCATCTGGGAATATTTTAAGAACAACACAGATTGCCTGACAAACATATTGTGCTTATTGCAATCTAAAAAAAAATTTATTACAAAGAAACTAAAATCTGCCATGTTTTTAAAAAGACAACAACTCTCCCTTCCCCCAGGTTCCCTGTCATCTTTCAGGGCTATGTCTTTAATGTAGTTATGTATAATAACCTGAAATCATACATTCCCAATTCCCCTCACTCCCTATCAGATAAAACCAAACAATATTATCAGTGGCTCCACAGAGGTGAGAAATTTTACAATCTAATGTGTTTGATCAGTGTGATGTGCTACTGTATAATTTTTGAGTTGTTCAGTTTCAAATACCAATGAAAAGCTCCTTGAAAAAGTAGAGACCTCCCCTGTCTTTGCATTTTTTATTTTAAGAGAGTTCCAAAATATTGATGTTGTCACCACAGGGGTTATCTAAATTTTTTTTATCATTATTCTCAGCACTTTTTTTTTTTTCCAGAGAGGGGTTTGGTGTTTGCCGAATTTAACTTTTCTTTAACTCCTTCTAAGTCTTTTGTAGCATTCTAGTCAAACAATAGGCAAAAATGCAAACCTAAGTGAAACAAATGAAACTTTTCTGAATTCTTTCACAAGCAAAAATTCTCTAAGATGAAACCATCTAGGTTCATATACCCCTACCTGATATATAAATGTCCTGAAACCAAATAAGAAAAAAGGAAAAATGCGTTGACTTGTTTTCTGTTGGATTGCGGTTTTTATGCATATCAAAGTCAAATGAATAGCAAATTGAGAAGAATTCACTTATGGTTAGAAATGCAGCGATACTCATAACTACATAATTGTGTAAATCTGTCCTTATTTATGTGAACTTCTTGTAAGATTTACTTCAGGGTATAACCTGTGAAGTGTTAATGATCTTACACTTGCAGTCCTGACTGTCATATCAAATTATAGTACTGTTGGGTTTATTTTTCAAGTAGTTACAACATGCATTAAACTTCTGTTAGATCTACTATGCAATTCATTAAATGGGTTAAAATCATTGCTGATTATTAAAATCAGTAATCAGATATCAGTTGCTGAAATATATGATGCTGCTGCCAATACCTAATTAGATGCCTTTTAATATTGTTATGGGTAATTTTTTTTATTAAGTTATACTGTGATTCAAGCAATTTTATCCTATCCTCTAATTTAACCAAAAATATGTATACTAAAATTAGTAATAAATATAAGCAGCTATCAGCTATTTATCTTCCTCAGGAAACAACAATTATGTTAATTTTTCAGATAATCTTGCTTGTAAAAATGTGTGCTTTCATATGCACTTAATAGAAGTGTGTGGCAATGCAAATAATGACAGATTTTTAATCAGGAGTATTAAAGTTTATGACTGATTCTCTTTTCATAGACTATTTCTGCTCAGTGAGTGTGGTATAGCTCAAGTTAGAGAAGCATCAACCTTTCTTTATGACATTCTTAATAGTACAGTTGGAAAATTTAATTAATTGAGTTATTTATTACTCTGTTGAGATGTAAGATTGATTGTGCAGCAGGAAAATTTTTCACAGAAAACATGTTCTTCAGGAGAGGAATAGAAACTCACCAAGTGAAACCATTTTTGGTGCTTTCAGTTTTTTCAAGGGAATGTCTTCTCATCTCTATCATAAGCAGTCTCCTGCAGAAATCACTGAAAGCATAATGAAGGTAAAAGAGAAAAGATATTGACAACCTATTAATTTTTCTACAACTTTATGGAATGCTTTTCCTTTCCTGTGCCAAGAACAAATGTCACTCTTTACAAGTGCTCCCAAACCACTGCTCTCTGACTTTGTAAGAGGGTTGTATGCCCCCTTTTTTGCTTTTTGTCACACTTCTGCCTGGAAAAATCTGGTTAGACTATAATATTGCTAGAAAAAGACTTCACCAGTTTCTAGCTTCATTGAGAAAGGGAAACAGTTTCTGATTTGCAATTAGAAATTATTTGTAAAATTACCAATAAATTAATAATTTTTGAAGAGAGAAAATAAATCTTTTACAGGGAAATCATCCTAAACAATGGCCTCAAATCCCATGCAGATGCACTCTGATTGTTTCTTCAGCCTTTGGGATATTCATAGCTGTCCATCTCACCCTTTTCACTCTTCTGAAGGGTTGTACAGCTTCTTTCAAAACTCCAGCTTAGTTAGCGAAAGCCAGGAAGTACTTACTGTATTGTGTTCCTTATATTTCTGTATGGACAAGGAGCAACAGCCCAAGTTTGCATAACTGTTATCTCAGCTAAACCTGTCTTCTGTAGATGATTTCATAAAGATGAAGAGGTTGCTGGTGATTTTCAAATAACATAGATTCATAGCTTTGAACTTACTCCTCAAATCCTCCTCCTTTACTGCTTTACTTGATGTTAAGAGCTGTTTGAAGGCCTGACAGTCAAAGTATAACAGAGGTTGGTGACTGCTATACAGAGGCATTTTAATAATTTTGAAACATTGTAATGAAAATTTATCTTTTATTTACCATCATTTATTGTTGGACCATACAGGTGTTCAGGATGTATGGACATCCCATTATCCAGGAAGGATAAAAAGGATTTATTCTCCTTTACCTCAAGTAGTAGTATCTACATGCTCTTTTAGCCAACTAACTTAGAATTTATTCCCACCAAGGACCCATGTGTGTATATATGTATATACTGATTGGCAGCTGACCTTTGGATAAGAACTTTTGTGAAACTTATATGACAGTGGAAAGGGAGTTTCTGGTTCTCTGTGTGTGTACTTGTATTGCCCCAAGTGAATGAGTGTCCACAGAGAAGGCAAGTACTTATTAATGATGATAGGAAATTCTTCCTTAGTTCTGATGGCATGTATTAATCACCATTTTAGTTTCTGTTCAATCAGAAATGAAAATGGTGGGTAGCTGGTTTTTTTACAGTTTTTTTTAATCCTGACAGTGAATGCTCCTTACATAGCTAAAAGTCAAATAGTTTTCTGCGTGCTGCTCAGATCCCTTTTGCAGGACAACTTTAAAAAGGGAAATTACTATGAAATTATGTGCAAGAGGTGTTCAACCACTTTGCTGTCACAACATAGGCAGGAGGTACCATAAAGCTGTGAGCTTTTATTAAAGATGATAGCAGAAAGTCTATCCCAAGAGGGCGGTATCCTATTGAATATATAGGATCCAATGAGTGTTCCTAAAGTAGAAGGCTTACCTTTTTTTATTGATTTCTGGACACACCTAGAAGAGAAAGAAACATGCAGTTACAGTCTGATACTTATTGTGATTTTGCATTGCAGTATTCATAGTCCTTTAGGCTGAACTGACCTATAGCACCAAAGCGCCCCAAACCTGGTGCCTGACACAGAAGGTGCATAAGGGATGCAGAAAGCCAGGGCTGGAGTGGTGGCTGTTGTGTCTGAAACTCTAAACCACACGACTTGTATACTGACTATTCAATTATTATTGTAATTCCTATAGGAACCCTGGAATAAGAGAGTTTTTCTTTTGTCTGTATGCAGAAGTGTATTTCCAGCATCCTTCTGCTTCATGTACCTATTTGTGAGCACCCTGCACCGGTAGTATGCTCTTATAACAGCTCAGATAATCTGCCAAGTTTCATTGCACAATGTTTTTAATTCCTTTGAAATCTTTCAGTGGTACAATGACAATTATTACTGGTTAAAAGTAAATGTGTTCTTTACCATTCACTTATAGCTACATTGTAAATCATTATTTTAATATATTTTGTTAAATGTGGTGAGATCTAAGTGTATGGCGTTAAAAATATTTTACTGCTCTTTTTGCTTGAGGCATTTCTAGCAAGCTAAGAGATCTTTACAGGCATTGACAAGTTGTACTGTGTCTGTGGAGAAATGATTTAGAATAAAGAAAATATATTTTTAATATACCATAATAAAGATTTTTTCTGTGAATTAATAGAATTAATATTTTATAAAATCCCTGACTTATTTTGTTTACGCAGCTTCTGTTTCTGTCAGTTTTGTCCATTGCTCAGTGCTATTGCCAGTCAAAGAGCATAAAAGTGATTTTTTTTTCTTAGAAATCCTGCAATTGATCAAAGTCCACATCTTTTACAAACCTCTCAGAATTCATAATACTGTTGGTAAGACGTGGTACATGGGGGTTTTTTTAAGCCAATTTTAATTTTAATGTTTTATCAGTCCTTTTGTGGCACTGTGCAAAATGATACAGAGTGACATCAAAATCAGCAATACAGATTGCCTTTAAAAATAATGTGTTGCCTCTGTCTGGGAGCTAGTTATGTCTCACATATAACAGAAGGCACCTTTTGTTCTTTAGTTAATTAGCTCATTATACTGTAGGTACATAATTCTTTAAGCAAACTCATTTGAACAGAAATCACAAAAAAGTTATGGATGATAAATTCAGACAGTGCAAAAATGTTAAAGATGTTGACTTTCCATGAAAAATGCATGTGGTGGCATGAAAGAATTTAAGCTTGTGGAACCAATGCTTCTGTAATGTTTTAATTCCTATCAGCAGAAAGACTTTCTATTGTTTGTAAATAAAAAGGAAATATTTCACTGTGGCACTTCCATCTGTTACCTTAACAATAAGTGAAGTCATGCAGTTAATCACAGCATTTTCTAAAAAAGGATTTAAACTCAAAGCTCTGCTCTTATATCCCCATGCAGTTATAAAACACTTACCCACCAAGAACAACAGATTCTGACTGTTAGTGTTGTGTTTTAATTCTAGTATGGGCTAGTTCAGAACTCAAAGACATGGGTTTCCTACTGAGTGCTGAGATCTGCTGCCAGGAATGGCTTCTGTCCAAGGAAATGTGCTACCTTTTCAAGATAAATGTTCCAGGGTGAAAGAAGGGCTGGACTGCAGAATCTGTTTGCGCACAACATATTTAGCGAAATGTAATCTTCGAAGTATTTATTTTAAATGTGCTATCAAATATAAAAATAATGGGGAAAGAAAGATCTTGAGGCTAGCTTGATGGCTCAGACCTCTGATTCTTTCTAGAACTCATGGTTTGCTCTTCTGAGGTCTGGGATTCCCATCAGCTCACCTTGGACTAGACAATAGGCTATTTTGAAAATGTAATCTCTCTGGGGATTCTTCGCTGGTGAGTTTACTAAGTCACCTAGTCTAAGCATCCCTAGTGGTGATGTAGAACCAGTAAAGTGTTACATTCATTATAGAGAATTCCTGAAAGAACTGTTCAAAGGCAAACAGCAGTTTAAAGAATGTCAGTGACACTTCATACTGCTTCTCAGAGTAGGAGCTGCTGCAGTGAAACCATTGCCTAGATGAAGCTTACCTGGATTTAAGTGAGGACAATTTTGTCCTCTAAAAACCAAACAAGTTAAATGCAAACTATGAAATCTTTACCTTATGACACAACACACACAGATTTGGGAAAGGAGATGTATTTTAAAATATGCATGTGATCAACTCTGCAATCATCTTACGATTGAAACCTCCAGTTTTCACAAAGAAATGAAGGATATCTGAAGTAGGGTTAAATATTTTAGCAAATGAATGATAGGCAAAGGCTTTTTTTTTACTCCTGTGCCTGAGATCCACTCCTATTCCAGCCCTAAAATGGAAGCACCCTCTGCTGGCTCCTGTGGTATATTCTTTCTATGCCTTTACACTGTGGTACCTACAAGGTGCTGGTTAAATTTCTCTGACTTAGGTTCCTGCTGATCATTTCTGATCTGCATGGTTCAGTTTGCTACTCCGAGTAGTATCCATTCCAACTAATTGCATAGAAATTCCTTCTCTTTTTTACACTTCAAGGCTGTTAAGCCAGGATCAAAGACTTGATGAATTATCTTTAAATTAGTCTTGGTGTTTCATAAGAGCAACTTACATTCGCATCCCTTACTGAAGGGTTGTTGTTAATTTGTAAAACATGTTACCTTGAGCAGAAGTACAAGAAGGCATTTGGAAACTTCTCCAAGCATTAAGATACAACAAATGAGTAAGCAAAAACACGGTTTCGATAGATAGCCGAGGAGGTTATTTCACTGTTTTTTGAGTGAACGAGTTAATTTTTTGCACTGCGTTTTTCATGTTCATTTGCTTTCCTGCTGTAACTGAAAGTACAGCATGACCAGCCATATGTTTCTACCAGGTTCTGCTATCAGCAGAACGTTTTCATATTTTCTTCTTTCCATATTTTCTTCCTTGTATTTTTTTAATATAATCAAAAACAACAACAACAATAAACCCAACCCAAACCAACCAAACAAAAAAAAAGAACTGCCCCAAAAAAAACCCCCAAAATAACCCACCGAAAACCCAATCAAGTGATTTTCAAATGTATTCCATATGAACTGTTGTGTTAGCCATATCAAAGGAGACCAAATTAATACGTCAGAAAGTATCATAGAAACAAGTATATTTCAGTCTAAAATATAAAATGGACAGGACAGGGTAATAAAAAGGCTGTTCTATTCCTTTCAAGTTGATTTTTTTTTGCCAGCAATGACCTTCTCTTGGCTTGAGCCTCTGAAATAGAGTTCAATTATACAACACTGCATGGTGGTATATATTTTCAAATTGCATCCTAAATGAGGAATAAAAGGGCTTGATCCAAGATGGCATTGGAGCACATGCCTGAGAACTGAATGTGTTCATATGTGCTCTGATGGATTGAGCTCCTGAGTATTAGAATTTCCTCAACCCAGTTTCTGCAGAGATTTCATTTGTTTGACACAGCTTTGAATATTATAGAGCACATTTTTAAATAATGGTAGCAGGGCTTTTTGAGTTCCTCCTGTCATTGAGAGAATCTATCAAACAGATTTGCTGTGGCAGACAGGGAACCTAACCTTGGCTTTGCTTTTTTTAGAGATTAATTTGGAGTACAAAGTGAGAGAGGGAGCTCCTCCAGGCCATCAGCTCTCCGGCAGCCCAAGACGTACAGCTGTGATCAGGGTCTGGGATGAGGGGTAGCTGAGGTAAACCAGAGTATCCTTCTCCACAGCCTTGTCTTCCCATGATTGAAATTACTGTCAGGATGGAGGGAGAGGAAACCACCAGCATCAGCATTTCATCCTGAAATGTGGTCAGAGTGCCCAGCTGGATGATAGAGCTTGAATCTAATGGCATATATTCCTTTTTTCTCCTCACATGGAGTGCTTAGTACCTAAATTCTGTTTGGAGCACCAAAAGATTTTGTGCCAATACAGTGTTAAGTGAAGAGTGGGCTATAATGTTTAACTTCAATTTTAATATTACTTTAATAATGAGAAATAGGTTCAGTTCTAAAATATCATCTCTCTTAAAATAATGCAAATTATCCCTCGACAAAAATCGGAACAGTAGCTGTGAAGCTAAGTGAGGGAAAGCTCAGGAAGTTTATGTTATAAGAAAAAGAAACTTTGCAATGCACAATTCCAGTTAATATGGGAATATAACTTAAAAAGGTAGAATATATATAGTAATACAATATCTGATATTGTAGGGTTGGTATAAACCTTCCAAAATCAAATTTACTGTGGAAAAGTCACCAGTCTGACATGGAGCTGGGTGGAAAAATATTAATTTTAATGCTTTAATAAGATTTCTGTCAAATGCATGGTTTCAAGACAAGTTTTACTATTTTGACATTTGTTAGAATTTTTGAAATCACTATCCTTTGATTACATGATGAATTTACATCCCTAAAGTCTTAAAAGTAATGCAGGTTATTTATATGAAGACAAGCATAAATCGAACAACAGAGGAAAGAGAGATTTTTTAAGGTGAGACAATGAGTAACACAGAGATACAAAGACAGTAGAGAAGAGGCTCTTTCCTCAAATGTGACAGACATTGCTTAGAGTGCAGATGTGTGTAAGACTTACATCTGTTTGTTTACTGAAGGACACTTAAATCTCATTTCTTGCTCCTGCAATCCACTTCACCTTACAAGGTCCTCTTCTACAACTCCAGAGCTTTGTATTAAACCTCAGTTTGCAGCATCTGGATGTTGAAGAGTTACTATTTATAATTACATCTGGCACCTTGGCACTTCTCTGAGGTGATCTGACAGGAGTGACCAGCACGCCTAACTGGGGAAATTTCAGCAAAAAGCCCAGCACCCTGATTTTTGTATGTCAGTAAACGTTAGTCACTTTTTCAGTTTTCTATTGCATTTAGGACCTATTTTACTCATCTAGACCACCCTCTAGAATAGGTTTGAGTCATTTGAGAATGATGAGAAGCTGAGGGAGCTGGGGTTGTTCAGCCTGGAGAAGAGAAGGCTCAGGAGAGACCTCATCACTCTCTACAACTCCCTGAAAGGAGGTTGTGGCCAGGTGGAGGTTGGTCTTTTTTCCCAGGCAGCTATCAATAAGACAAGACGGCATAGTCTCAAGCTCTGCCTGGGGAGGTTTAGGTTAGATATTAGGAAGAAATTCTTTAGAGAGAGGGTAATCAGGCATTGGAATGGGCTGCCCAGGGAGGTGGTGGATTCTCTGTCCCTGGAGGTGTTTAAGAAGAGACTGAATGTTGCACTTAGTGCCATGGTCTAGTAACTGTCGTGGTAGTGAATCAAGGGTTGGACTTCATGGTCTCAGAGATTCTTTCCAACCCATCTGATTCTATGATACTATGATTCTATGATGTGTAAATATATTAAGTCTGGAAATTACAAAACATGCATGTTGAGGGTAATTTTTTTTCCAGTATATTTCTCCTGACTCATGGCAGTGGCTGGATGTTCCCGTGGCTTGTGTGTAAATGGACCTATTTAGGGTATATTTGAGAATGGAGGTTTAGGGAGACGTTGGATGTTTGACTGTATTTGTCATGAAGTGGGTGATTATTCCCATGACATTTTCTTAATGAATCACAATAGAGCACTGAGAGAACCCTGAAGTTCTTTATGTAGAAATATTTCTGTGTCTTTTATACAACTGTGAATTGTGCTTCTCTTCATTAAGTGGTGGAGGCATGAGAAAAATCAAAAAGGAAGTCATGTTGAGTGAATGAATGTTGGAGTAGTTATATGGATGGTACTGTTGCAGCAACTCTTTTCTTTCTGCGAAACTATCAAGCCCAAGGGAGGGAAGATACGTCGAATCATAGGATTCTTTAGGTTGGAAAAGACCTTTAAGGTCAGCAAGTCCAACTATTAAACTAGCACTGCCAAGTCCACCACCAAACCATGCCTTTTCCTTCAAACTTTCAAGTTTATCTTAGGAGATAAAACCTAAATGCTAAGGAACATCTTATAGCTTCAATCTGTATTCCTCGGAACTTACATACACTCTCCAATGTTGTAACTGTGTCTTCTAGATATGAAGACAACTCTTCTAAAAGTTTCATAATGGGAGTACTCTGCATATTTAAGGTGCTTCTGCATTTAACTATCTTAAATTATACTATTATTTGCAAAGGATATTTTTTTTGCTAAACAGGAGAGACTGAAAGTGTGTATAAATGGAGTGCAGTTAGCTTTCCAAACAGAAATGTTTCTGTTAAAAAATTCCATACTTAAAAAAAGCCCTGTCCATAAGCAAAAGTGGAATTTAAATCCCTGAAAGGTATGAAAACTTGAAAGAATATTATGTACAAAAATAGGTAAGTTCAGAGAATTAAAAAGAATAAAAGCTACAGGGGTACACACGTATTTCTAATTTCATGTTCACCACATGGTGCTTTGGGACTCCTCATTTTTGCACAGCAAATATGGGCCATGATAAGGAATATGTGTGAGGACTAACAGAGCCTGGGGCAATGCTATGTGATGATGCTCAGTCTGAGATTCTGCTCTGTGGAGCCAGGCAAGAGCAGGACTTGTTCTCCACTGTGGTGTGCCTTACACCCCAGCTTTGGTGTTCAGGCCTTTGCAGTACTTCTACAAACAATCATTGTTCTCCTGACACAGTCGGTGAAGATGAGGCAGGGAGTTCAGTAGTTCACTGAGGTTCAAACTGTGTATCACTTTAAGAGCAAGAAATAAAACTCCTAAGGCCCTATTTCCATTCTATTTCCCATCCCACTAGATTTTGCTGTCTTACAGCACCACATAAAGGGAAAAATAACTAATTTCTATTTTTATTTTTTCTACAATGGTACTACCCAGAAATCACTAAGATTATTGTTCTATAAATTAGATCTTTAAAAGTGTAACTATAGACTGAACAAGTAAGAATCATAAAATACTTGTTATTTTTTAATTGATTTATACCACTGATGAAGTTGTAATTTGTTGCAGAAATACTGAATTACTAAATTCTTCATATTACTATAATATTGACTTTTTGTACAATCTACTCTACAATTCATACAATCTGTGATTTATCTTGTCACTGGTGTAGATGTATTGTGCTTATCTTGCAACATAAACAGTAACTGCTACTGTATCTTCCTTTGTTGTACAAAGAAAATAAACATCCTTTTTACCTTTACTAATGTATATTGAAAGTACAATGGAACAGAATTGCAAATTATCTGGTTTCTTGGGTTCCTGTTTTGATGAGCAAGCTTATAGCTGGACTAAAAGGTTCCAGTAGCTTTACAGTAAGAAGCTGTATTACTGTTTATCTGCACTAAAATCCTAACCTAGTGTAATATTAAGCCTCTGACGGTGCTCAGCTAAGATGGAAGTGGTGTTCTATCTTAATGTGCTAGTTTTTAAAAGACAAATCACTGCATCTATCCTAAATACTGTGGTGATGAAGTGGAACCCTAAAATAGTTGATAGGTTTTGATACCAAAGGAGAGGGTTTCAGTATTTTATTATTATGGGAGTTTTTTAAATTTTGTTTTATTTTAATTTAATTTTACTTTTTTTTAACATTACTCTTCTTACAGAAAGCTAGCCGATACCATGATTTGATAACATTGAACCCAGGGTATGGCCTTTTCTTAGATCAAAGAAGCAAATATTTCAGTTCAGCAGTGTGGATTTGAGGACATTTTGTTCTCCAGCTGCACCTTCTGATACCAAAGAATGTCCCAATGCCCTGTGCAAATCTGACAAGCAGAAGCCACCAGAAAGAATGAAATTGCATTCAAAAGAGGTTAAAATCTTCATAGGAGGACCTTGTTATCACTACTTCTACACCTTAAGATCTGAAATCATGTGTTTTGATGGAATATAAACTTATGGAAATCATTTGAAGAGACGTTAAGTGTATAGCCTTACTTAAAAAGAGGAGCACTGCTTTGCAAAATCCCTCAAGAGAGCCTGAGCTTCTTCATAGTAATGAAGAAATGTCAGTGGAAGTTGATGGTGCGTGTGTGCATGTGTATGCATGTTGCAGGGAAGGGGAGAAAGGAAGGAGGCAGCCTCCAGAATTTTTACATTTCAAATGTCTTTTGGAAATCACTTGTGTACTCTAACACATGGTCCCAAACTCTTTCTGTGCTATTAAAAACGGTCTGCATACAAATCAGTCTGCTGTAAAAAATTGCTTTGACAATAGCAGTTATAAGTGGTTGATGGTTTCAAGTGTGCAGGATCTCCCTTGGCTCTTGATCCAGTGAAAAAGGGAGGATGTTTATCTGTTATACATGCATTCGTGTGAAGTAAAATAGAGCATATTTGACTCTGTTATTTCTCCTTCAATTTAGTCTCCATGTCTTTAGACTTTTTAAGTAAGATAAAAGAATTGTTCAGTTTATACAGCATCACTATCCATTAGAAATTGTGTAATGTCTCCTCTGAAAACAGAATTGAAGTGTCTCAGAAACTCAGGCTTTGAACCTCACATATATTCCCTTCCTCTGTTTACTTAGTAGTACTTTTCTCCCAAAAAATGTAATTATTTTTGTCCGTAAACAAATATGTAATCAATTTCGTCTGTACTGACAATTTTCTTTTCTAAGAGCCCTGTTCAGGTCCTTAATACAAGATGGTAAGCCAAAGGCAAAGGCTGCTAAGCACCTCAGCTATAGCCATAAATAGGAGCACTGTACCTGGACTCAGGCCCTTAGGTTTGTCTGTCCATTGACAATAAGCCAGAGCTGACTTCTCAAATTTATTGTGCCTTCAAAAACACAACATCATTGAAGTATAAAAACATTTACTATCTGGTGACCAAAGTCCTACAGTTTTTATAGAGTAAGCTATGTTTTCTACAAAATAACTAAACCATTTTGGAGTCACAAATATTTGCTTCTAAAGAAGCAATAAATACACACTAAACTGAGAAACTTACATTTTTTTAATATGAGAAGAATCTGTGAGAATAATTGGAAGAAATCAGAATTCAATTTTGAGGAGCGAGGGCACTTCACACTCAAAGCATTGGATTGATTTTCCAGAGCTTGATTCTGATTTTTCTTGTTGTTCCACAGAGTGCCGTTTGCCTCACGGTGTGAAGCATGCTACCGTACCATGTTGTTACCAGGCACTGAGCAGTTACTTGCATGAGACAGCTGCCGAGAGTCACATATGAGTGCTGCTGGCTAACACTGCAGCATAATGTGGCTGCTTCCCTGCTCTCCCTCCCTTACAATTCTCTAGGTGCCTGTTCTCCAAAAGAAAGTTGAATGTATCGTTAGAGCTTTTGCTGCTGTTGCTTTGGTTTTTAGAAAGTTAACTGAAACTTACAGAGCCTGTACTACTTTATGACCCTTAAATCCCTGGTATTGACTTTTTGTACTGCCTATTCCAGACCAAAAAATTTTGAATAGGATTTGCACCAGGGACCTTTAATACATCACTTTACCCCTCTATATTACACCATAGCAGCCAAGCATGTCAAGTGTTATAATAGTAGGATTGGTAAAAAAGGGAGCTATAAAGTGGAAAGTAGCACTATTTTAGTAGCCGTTGTGAAAGAGTTTTAGGAAGATGGAGTGAATGACCATTTTAATTTATTAATCTTGTGTTGTGGTTGCTCAGATAGCTTCTGGTACACTGAAATTATTAATTTTATGCAAAAAATAGGCTCTTTCCTTCTGCAATTTATTAGTTCTCATCCTCCTATTTTCTCCTTTAAAGATGGCTTAACTTAAGGCAACATTAAAAGATTGCTGGATGTGGAAAGGACTTTGTAGTGCTCTGCAACACGATTGTTCAGACTTCAAAGCAACCCTTAGAAAAACTGTAAATAAGGACTAAGGCATAAAAATATACCAGCACCTGGGAATACTCAGCACACTGCACACCAGAACAGAATCCAAACCCTGGCAAAGAGCCAGACACTGGGGATAAATCTGGAAGGGTTTAATACATGCTGAAGAACCGATCCACTTGGAAACAAACTAGGTGGGTGTACTTATCTCCTTGTCACATACTATAGCAATTTTGCTACTCTGAATATAAAATAGGTCTTGTCATCATGTAATAGACCACAGTCTAGCTCTCTGGGTGCACAGAGCTAAAACTCTGAGTTTATAGGTAGAGCTCACACTCATCCAGAAAGAATTTTTCTTGGTTTTGTAATTTTTAATGGGCAGCTGGATAGGGACATGAATGTAGTTTAGAGTAGTTTCAGTACAGAAGGATACTGTACTGGAGGTTGAGAGAGGTAATTAGGTGAACACTAATAAGACTGAGTCATAAAATAACAAAAGTCCTGGATGAATAATTTTTAGAAGTTGCCATAGTTGTACAACAAAACATGAAGTTTCTGCTTATATATGGACAAATTAGCTGTTTCTTGATAACTGTAACAACAGTGAATTTTACAGGTTGCCTTAAAATGATTTTCAGCCATTAAATCTTATGTAAAAAATTGGCAGATGAAATGTTGCTATTTGAAATTAAAAATACTGCCTTGTGTCAGAAAACAGATCATATGTATATTTTAGAATCTGAAGCAAGTTAAAAATCTGGAGATTTTCAGCATCATAGCTGAGCAGTAAAACTCTGAGATATAAAAGCTTTCTGAGTCAAAGGGATCTGTAGAAAGTAATTATTAAGTACAAAATGAAATGTTAGATTTGTTAGGCTTGCTCAATATCCCAGTTTCTCTTTCCCTTCAATATATATTTCTCTATTGTTGTACGTTTCACTGGGGAAAAGCCAGCTTCAAATTTATCCCTAAGCTAAACCCTATAAAATGTTTGACAAAATATTAGATATCTTGAAAACTGTGTTAAATATAAACTCTCTCGTTGCTGGTGTATATTCTCTGTGCATTGCACGTGCAAATACTGTGCAGATATAATAAAAAGATAGTATTAACCAAATATATATCTTTTAGATCTCAGAACCTTTTGAAGAGTTGTACAGTGAATGCTTATGTGTACATGTAGACCCCTGCAGATTTTTCCTTGGAACTGTGAGTTTCGCCTCTTAAACAGCCCCTGTCACCCACTCTACTTCTCCTGTTTTCTTTCTCCTCTCTTCCTCCATTTACACACACCCATTCCACTGTTTCAATTTTTGGCCTGTGTATGAAATTATTGATAACTGTGCAAATACTATGTTCAATAAAATCCTTTTACTTCCGCAAACTGTGCTAGTAACAGAGACTGTTGGCTAACAAAAAAGCACCAGTGGTATTTGTATAGAATTGCTATAGAGGATAATTTGCTGCTCCAGCTGGTAAATGAACCTACCAGGGGTGGGGCCCCACTAGACCTGTTGTTTACAAACAGAGAGGGGTTGGTGGGAGATGTAGTGGTTGGAGGCTGTCTGGGGCACAGTGACCACGAAATAACAGAGTTTGCAATACTCAGGGATACAAGGAAGGCCACCAATAAAATCTCCACACTGGACTTCCGAAGGGCAGATTTCGGCCTGTTCAGAAACTGGTCCAGAGTATACCCTGGGAAAAAACCTTGAAAACAAGGGGTACAGGAGGGTTGGACGTGCTTCAAGAAGGAAGTCTTGAGTGCACAGGAACAGACTGTACCAGTGTGCCCAAAGGCAAGCCGGCAAGATAGACGACCAGCTTGGTTGAACAGGGAGATTCTGAAGGAAATCAGGGATAAAAAGAGAGTTTACAGGCTATGGAAAATAGGGCTGGCTGCTCAGGATGAGTTTAGGAGTAGGTCATGCAGAAAGAAAATTAGAGAGACAAAAGCACAATTTGGAGTCAATTTGGCTACTTCTGTTAAGGATAACAAAAAGCACTTCAATAGATACTTCAATAACAAAAGCAGGGGCAAGGAAAACCTCCATTCCTTGTTAGACTTGGGGGGGAGCATAGTTAACAGGGATGAGGAGAAGGCTGAGGTACTTAACACCTACTTTGCCTCAGTTTTCACCAGTAGGACAGGTGGCCCTCAGGACAACTGGCCTCTGGAGCTGGTAGACAGGGACAGGAAGCTGAATAGCCCCCCTGTGTTCCAGGAGGAAATAGTTAGTGACTTACTGAGCCACCTGGATCCTCACAAGTCCATGGGACCAGATGGGATCCATCCAAGAGTGATGAGGGAGCTGTCAGAAGAGCTTGCCAAGCCGCTCTCCATTATCTTCCAACAGTCCTGGCTCTCTGGGGAGGTCCCAGAGTTGGCAAATGTCACACCAATCTACAAAAAGGACTGCAAGGAGGACCTGGGAAACTCCAGGCCTATCAGTCTGACCTCAGTGCCTGGCAAGGTTATGGAGCAGATCATCCTGAGTGCAATCACACAGCACCTACAGGATGGACAAGGGATCAGTGCTGGTGAACGGGGCTGCATCCAGCTGGTGTCCAGTCACCAGTGGTGTCCCCCAGGGATCAGTGTTGGACCAAGTCCTGTTTAATATCTTTATTGATGATTTAGATGAGGGGATTGAGTCCATCATTAGCAAATTTGCAGATGACACCAAGTTGGGAGGGAGTGTCAACCTACCAGAAGGCAGGAGGGCTCTGCAGAGGGACCTGGATAGACTGGAGAGTTGGGCTGACTCCAATGGGATGAAGTTCAACAAGGCCAAGTGCCGGGTCATGCACTTTGGCCACAACAACCCCTGCAGCGCTACAGGCTGGGCACAGAGTGGCTGCAGAGCAGCCAGGCAGAAAGGGACCTGGGGGTGCTGATCGACAGGAGGCTGAACACAAGCCAGCAGTGTGCCCAGGTGGCCAAGAAGGCCAATGGCATCCTGGCCTGCATCAAGAACAGTGTGACCAGCAGGAGCAGGGAAGTGATCCTTCCCCAGTACTCTGCGTTGGTGAGGCCACACCTGGAGTGCTGTGTTCAGCTCTGGGCCCCTCAGTTCAGGAAGGATATTGAGGTGCTGGAGCAGGTCCAGAGAAGAGTAACCAGGTTGGTGAAGGGACTTGAGCACAAGTCCTGTGAGGAGAGGCTGAGGGAACTGGGGTTGTTTAGCCTGGAGAAGAGAAGGCTCAGGGGTGACCTCATCACTCTCTACAACTCCCTGAAAGGAGGTTGTAGCCAGGTAGGGGTTGGTCTCTTCTCCCAGGCAACCAGTAGTAGGACAAGAGGGTACGGGCTTAAGCTCTGCCAGGGAATGGCCTGCCCAGAGAGATCATGGATTCACCATCCCTGGAGGTTTTTAAGATGAGGCTGGATCTGAGTGCCATGATCTAGTAATCACAGTGGGGTTGGATCATGGGTTTGACTTGATGATTTCGGAGGTCTCTTCCAACCCAGTTAATTCTATGATTCTATGATTCTTACAAAATCTTTCACAAGAGAAGGATGTACCTCATTTATTTCAGGTATCTCTTTGAATCACACTGATTTTTGCTTGTTAACCCTTTCTGTGAGGATAGCTGTTCAGTAAAAGTCAAGAGATGACCTTCCAATATGAGCTTCTGTGACAAGCTAATAATTTCCTATGTGGAATGGTGGCTTCCTTCTGAGTGATCGGCAGGTAGAGTAATACCTGTTGAACAATGCATTAAAAATAGCATAGCCCTGACAATTAGTTCATATGTAGGATCTAACATTCAGCTCTTAAAATCAGTCAGCGTACTTTAACCTGTACATTGTGCATATGAACAGGTTTTGAGGGGAGTGGGTAGTATATCAGAATTTAGTGGTGTGACATGAACAAGATTTGTTATCTCTAATGCAACTGTTTGTGTATAGCATGTGTCATAAACTTTTTTCCTAAACTTGCTCCAGAATCCAAGACTAGGGTTGCTTATTAATATTTGCTGCAAATCCCTACCTGTGCCTCTTGACCCCATGATAGGGATGAATATTATGGGTTTTTTATAATTACTATTTACTGTATTTGCAAATTCTAAGTCTGTAATACGTAATTTTTGGTGTATAAATGCTGTACAGCAACATCACCTCACTATGAGACAAAAGAAGACAAAAATTCTAATAGGAATGATATTGGCTGTTCCTAAATTTATCTATCCCCTGACAAAATATTTAGCTCAAAATGAAACTTCAGGGAACTAAATAGAACTTAGGTTGTTTTCATTTAATAGTTTGAGGGGCCAAAAAAGGAGCCAAAAACTATACAATAGTCAAATATTTTGCTCTGACATGTTTCAAATAATTGATTACAAATTTGTCAACAGTCATGTCTAATAAGGACTTAAAAATGAAATAATTAACATAAATCTGAAATATTAGTGTTTCTCAGTGTAGAGTAAATTAAAGAGAAATCAAAATACTATATACACACACACATACACAGCCTGTTCATTTATGTTTGTTTGGTTTTGCTTCAAGAGGTCCCAAATTAATTTTTATTTTTGATATCAAGGCATAAAACCAATTTATTATTTGTACAATTCTACTTATAAGGGAAATTCACACTTTAATCTGTGTTACCAGGTCTAAGAATCCAGAACACCCAGATAAAACATTTAGCCTTTTATCTCTTTACATGTTATTATGTATTATCCTTTAATAATGGTAGAAAACAAGTTGGTCTCTTGATGTAAAGATGAAAGAGAGAAAAGACAAGGACATGTCAGGTTGCCCCAACCTGCCAACTTGTAGTGCTTGATATTAACCGCAGAATACTGTCTCAGTGCAAAGTATTTAACTTTCTCTGACTTTCTTAAATTTCTCTGGGAGTAGTAAGAGAGTCAAAAATGTGCTGATAAGGACTAAGGCATTTTTTAGGAATACGTCATTTAATATAAGCCATCAAAATATCTTCTCCTTGCTACCTTCTGTTGGATGATTAACCCAGACCATAGACCTCATTTACAATTCACTTAACCCCTCATATTCCTTATGTAGTTTTCACCATGCTTTATTGCAAGGTTCTCACAATTAATGTAGTTGCGTGTGGCATTACTCTTTTTTCCTAGTCATTTAATAGCATTAAAATAACAAATACAATGAGACATTTGGAGTTAGTGTCCTCTTTTACTTCTCAGAAAATAATATAAATGAGCTCACAGCTCCTTTCCAGCAGTAGAAAAATTATGCTTTTTCTGGAACCATTTATGCTCAAAGAGGGATTTGTGCTGCTCAACACATCTGTGTTGGCCCCAGTTAGTTTCCAAAACGATGCACAGTTTGGCAAAAAAATCCTTTTTTACTCAGTGAAGCCTTCCCTTATCATGATAGGTACAGGCAAATTCATAACATATTCCACTCTTCTGGTCAAATAACAGATGTGCAGCAGTCTCCTTCAGATGTGGAACAACTAGAGACATGAATGGTCTTACAGTTTCTGCCCACACAGCTTCTACTGTAAAGACATTCCCATATTGGCTTTCCCTTCAAAGGACATTAAGGGACTTCGGAACATTCCCCAGTTCATTCCCCTGTCAAGCTTTCCCTTACCTTTAGCTATACCCCTGCAATCTCATATACTATACAGATGACATTACTGGTGTGGCAATGTAAAATTCCCACTCTTAAAATAAACGCTCTTGACTGGTCCAGGTTCACTGATTGCTCCCCATGAGAAAGTGAAACTGCACTCCTAACTCCGGCAAAACAGTCCTAATATTTCAAAAACCAAGAGGTATACATACCCATAGGACTGGTGAGGTGCCATACGTCATCACCTTTAACTCTCCAGGCAGGCAAAAGTGGAGTGGCTTGTAAGTGGGGCAAAGATTTCTCGGTGAACAATAAATTCACTGAGCAATGTAATTTGGGGGTTATTTAGCTATCCATGGACCTCAGTGGTGCTGGATGGATCCAGGCTGGGTTCAGAAGTGGGCAAAAAAGAGAGATGCAGCTGTGGGAGCCTTGGGTTCATTTCCTTACTCTGCCTAAGGGTATCTGAAATCACGGCTCCTATGTCCCAGGAGAACGCCTTAGATTCTAGTCAAGCTTAAAGAGTCATTCACATTCTCTTGCTCAATTAATATTTAAATACATTATGGCAAGTGCCACTACTCCCACAGGAGAGATTTCAGGAGCTCCACACTCAAACACCTAATAGTGTGATGGTTAGGCTGCTCTCCTGAGTGGCACAAGACCCTGGTCCAAACCCACTCTTTCTGATTCAGAGAGATGCTGGGACCAACAGCTCTCTCGGGAAAGTTGTTCCAGTTTGTCTGGGGTACCTAAATATTCATGGAGCAAAGCAGGGAAAAGAGGGCTTTCTAGCATTGCCTACAAAATGCATTGCAGAAGTAATTTCTGGGTTCCAGCCTCTGCCATAATGAATATAAAGTGGATCAGTGCCAGGGAGCTGGCTTGGCCCTGGCTCCTTGGCTTCCCCCAGCTTTGCTGTGGCACACTGATCACTACAATCTCCTGGTAGGTGAGGGTTCGTGATTGTATCTCTTAGTTGGAAGAGAGGTCTCACAAAGCTTGGGTGAATTTCCTACCAACAGGGTTATTAATTAAAGTAGCTGTTCTCTGGAACAGTTGCAAATTTATCTCTTTCTTTGATCTGACTTTGGTGGATGTGCCCAAGCTGCTGGGTTTTGAGTGGAATGTTTTGTATTGGTTGAAATGAGATTGTGCTGTTTTCCCTCTTCTTTCAAAGAATATTATTGCATATTCTTTTGAGCTGAATAATTTAGTTTAGTTCTTGGATAGTGCTAATTTGTAAAACACCTGTTTGCATGTAGGCAGTGATTTAAATAATTGACCCTTGTGTGAGTGTTGGTTTTATGGCAGTACTCACCATAGTGATGAAATTTATGCCTGTGGGGTGAGCCAAACTGAACTGAAATGGAACAGACTGTCAATAGAAGTAGATCTGTATGTTGTTGACAGGTATGTTAATGAAGTGAAAGGCACTTCACCAGTTCCCCTTCTTCTTCACTCTCATTCTCCAAGAAATGTCATGCCAGAAGCAGCAGAGATGTGGCACAGACAGAGAGCAAATGAGTGACTTACTTCTCATTTAATTTTGTAGACAGCAATTTTGTACTTCCAAATAGGATGGCCAGACCTGAGGTTAGGAAGATATATCTAATAATAAATTCTCTTTGCTGTACATTGAAACCCTCAAACAAGTCTCCCTTCCTGTTTGCATTTTGTGTAACTATTTATTTTGAAACCCAAGTATTATTTACTTGGGTTTACATATTTTATGTAAGTTAGTATACAAAATCTAATGAAAGACAAAAGTTTTTGGTTTCTATAAAACTGAAATCCAGAGATACAACTGTGCTGTTGTTATAACGCATTCTGTTAGACCACAGTCAGAAGATCATGCCCACAGTTCAGGTGATAGATCTGGGCCAGGATCACATAATTTATGAATCATATGTAAAGTCTCTAAACTGTTACCTAGGTCATGTTATAGCATTGATTTTTTAAACAGAGCCTGCATTGAAATCAATGTGCTGCTGTGTTTAAAAAAATTGATGAAATATAAGAAATGCTAAGTGCACTGTGTAATATCCTTCATTTTCTGTGGTAATATACACCTTTAAATCCTCTCTTTGTTTGAATTTAGAAGGCCATGAAGTAAAGTCCTCATTTTCTCTCTTCAATTTTTAGTTCATTCAGTGTAGTAGGAATAAATAGGTTTGTGCAGTATCTGAAAGTAGAACACTTTTCATATTTTTCTGCCATTTACTGTACCTCTACACTTATTGCCCATTCACAGTTGCATGACAGTTCCTACCAACATAATGAGACCCATGGTTGGACTGAGACATTATTAGAGATGTCTCTGAACTGGTCAGACAGCGTATTATTATGAAATAATAAAAAAGTGTGCCATTTTTAACATGGTCAGTAAATAAAAGACAGTGCTTTCTGGATGCCTGCTGATGTGAAAGACCAGAAATATTTCAGTCCATTGTGATTTATAATCGTCAAATATGTATGAATAATACAGATAAGATGAACTCCCTAAGCAGTTCAAGTGCTTTCAAACACACCGATTCTCACCTGATGACCTTTAGTTTAAAGGTGAACTGCAAAGGATTTGCTAAAAAAATTAGACTTGTGCCTTCTTTTGCTTCATTCTAGTGTTTAAAACAAATGTAATGGTTTGTATTTTAGATGGTTCTACTACCTCTTTTTTTTTTTCTTCCTTCAGACTAGAGAGAGAAAAAATATAGTTTGAGGTCTACTTTAGATTGGAAACTCTTTTGGAGCTCATAGGGGTGTTTATCAACTCAGAATTATAAATGGAGGTTTTTTTGTTAAAAATGTTGAGATAATAATTGAAATTAAACATTGCTAAAATGAACAAAAACCAAATTTAACAGATACCATGGACAGACAAAAGTAGCTAAAATTTGGGCTGTTCACACCTCATTAATTGTGATTTGTCTCTGATAATCACAGGTAAGAGATTACATTTCCTGTGAATTTGTACAGGGAGTGGAGTAGTGTTCTCATCCATTAGCACTATGAAACTAAATAATAATAGTAATAATAAAATCTAGAAAAAGGAGAAAAATATTTCAGGAATAAGACTAATCCTTAGACAGGGAAGGCTGACTCAAAAGTAAAAAAGAGTAGGTATTCAATTGTTGGTAATAACAAAAGCTCAAAGAGGAAGGAAAGTATCTATTATTATTGCAGAGATGGTTACAAGGGAAGCTAGGGGCTGCATGGCATCTCCTTGTTCTCATACCAAGAGGAGTGATAGTCTTAATTACTTGTAAATGAATCTTTGATTATTTTAATATAATGGTGGTGTGATCATTTTTCTATTCAAATTATAAGGAAACAGGAACTGTTTTCCCAACACTGCTAAACCTCAGTTTTTTACTCATAGCTTTAGTGTTACAGCAAAAACTGTGACAGATTAAACCTGCCAAATACAGATGCTATTAAGCAGCACAAAAAACCTCCTTTAAAATTAAATTTCTAATTCTAATATTTCTAATTACAGGGTCTTACTCTTCACCTAAAGATTAGATTCACCCTTCAGTGTCTTTCTGTAGTTGGTCAGTAGTTAGTAATAATTAGTCCCTTTTCTTAAACAAATTAAATAGACTTTACAATGATTTCACTGATTCTTTGCTTGGCATTTTAGTCAGTTGTCTCCTAGGCGTGGAAGTCAGGACTGTTAAATGCTGATATGGTATCATGGGATTCATGATCAGAATTTTTGCCGCAGTGTGGCTCCTCATCCAGAACTGACATTACGTCCCACTCAGCGGTGTCAGAATCAGCTGCGCTATCATTATCTGTAGCAGCAACAGCAGTGTCTTCTGGACATAAAAGTTTTCCCATTTCTTTCTATGGATGTTTTTGATTCCTGATGCTTGCACAATTGTTTGTTCCTTGTAATCACTTCCCCAGGCATACAGGAAGTATAATATTAAACAGAAAAAATCTTTTTTTGATTCATCTTATGGAACCTGTGGTTCAAAGTCTTTGAGTTCAATTTTCTATTATGCCTTAGATTGCTTAAGTGGCTTTCAACAAGTCATTTAATGTCCCTATTTCTAAGAAAACCCTACCAGAAATTAGTGTATTTCCCCACCAGAGAATAATGGTTAGAGGGCATATTCTAAACTGATTGTGGATTGTTCAGACACTGTCTTATGGGGTGCATAATTTTTTTAAGACCTCATAAGTTATTGTGTCCACTTTTGCTAAGGAATTGCAGAGCTACAGTGCTTGTATGTTGCTGTACCTCAGTGTCTGCCTAATGACGATTACATAATTTGCTTATATTTCTATTATGACAAAGGCCTGGTGGTAACAGTCTCATCAAGCTGAAGCATATCAGATCATTCTGGTATAGCTGATGTCAAGATTTTTTGTTTTTCACTTTTTATTTGCTCATTTTTCAAAAAACAGTGGGAAAGTATACATTTTGACAGATCTTATCATAAGAGGGGTACTAACCTACTCTTGAAAATGGTTCAGTGTGTTGAAACCCAAAAATGTTCAAATTGCAGACCCCTTGACCTCTTTATGATTCACCGGCAGATATTGGCAGATGGCACATGTGGACATAACACTTCTGTTATGGAAAAGTTTCTCTTTGCTTTGCCAGTCTTCAAGATACAAAGTGTGCGATTGTTGTTTGCTATCTGAGTTTCATGTGTGGATTCCTTGAGAAGCATATGTATTTCATATTTCATCACTCTGAGGTCCCTGGTGAACATCTTGCTGCATGATACGCTGTTCCTCCATGCTGAACACTGTACTGAAGGACATGTCATCAGCTGTCTGTAACTTCAGTTGATAGAAAGAATGTTATGCTTTCCATGCAGCTGTCTTAATTTCCCGCATGTTTATTATAGAATATCTGAAATGTCTGGATTTTATGTTGAGCAGCCAACATGTTGTGAACATTCCTTGTGTTATGCAATAAAAGAGAGTTTTCCAGGTTGAGTGTGGGTGAAACACACTATGAGAAAAGACCCAGCATCCTGGACTGCACTTCCACTGTTCAAAACAGCAAATGCTGGAGAAAAGGCCACTGATTTAGCTGTAGCCTTTACATTTCTCAGAGATCAGAAGCTCCTTAGCAGGATGACTTGTCTCTCTCAATGTCAGTGACAAATATTAAGGTAACCAGGGTAATGGCTCTGCAAAGGAATGATCATGGAAATCATAACTAAAGATGGAGAGGAAATTTGTTTCCTGCCATTTTTGAATGTGTTTCCAGTCTTTAAGTCTGCTCCTTTTTTGATGTAATGCATGCCATATGATTTGATATTTTCTGGTTGTTCAGCTTAGGCCTATGGATACATCTGCTCCAATATTTGACTGCAGTATTTCAGTTGATGTGTAATGTAATGAAAATGTCAGATTTAGTTATGAGATGGATTCTGTTTTCAATCGCTACAACTGCGATTGAAATCTGCCTTGTTTAAAGTGAGTCCTGAAAAAATACATTGTAAGCAGAATTATCTTTCCAAAGGATCTTATGGAGCTGTTACTGCAAATAAATTCCAAGAACAGAATGCAAAGGGTGTTCCCAGACAGTCAGCAGGGTGCTCATTTACAATAGTGAGATCATTCACTGATCCAGTACAGGCCATATTTTGCATGGTGGTTTTCTCACTAACTTCTAACTTACTATTTATATAATGTTTTGGCTTTTTTTTTTTTTTTATTTCAGAAACTGTATTTACCTCTCTTTCCTGCTCATCAACAGAATACACAGCATACGATAAAGAAGAAATAGCGTTCATGCTCTAAGGAACGATGTGTCATTAAAGAAAGGGATCATATAGTCTTTGCCTAATGATGTGTGTTTATATCCATTTATGATGAAAATACACTAACTTTTTGTTGAGTTCTTAATATTTACATTAGGTCACAGCTTTTTTATATTTGATCTAAAATGAACAAACCAAGACCTTTTTATGATTTATGGGTCTTGTACACTTAGGAGGATTCACATTGTATAATTTTATGGTAAGTGGTAGTTGTAGTTCTAATGATACTTTGCTGATTCCTTCCCAGAATAAGTGACAAGAATAAGTGACAATAGATAGTTACACTTTTAAAAGCTTTAGCTCCTTGGTAAATACTACGATTAAAGAAAAGACTACTTTAAATATATGTTGACTATTGTGAAAGAAGTTTAGAGACCACTATGGCAAACCTCTTCACTCATGAACCCAATGGTTTCTTTCTACATTCAAATGCCCTAGAAGAGAAACATTAGTGGTGAATGATGAGGTGAGGTAGATTTTATGTGAAGACTTATTACTAATTAACACTTGATAACAGACACAGAATGAGCTTGTTTGGAGTAGGGGAAAGTAATTTTTTGGGGATTATAAGCTTGAAGTTCGCTATTAAAACCAAGTCAAAACAGACAAAGCAGGATGAGTATGTTTTTCATGAGTTTTAAGATTACATAACATCATACTAAAAGACCAGGAAGAAAAATTTTTTACTTAGCAAATTTCATACCCATTTTTCAATGTTTGTTTAAAACTTACTTCTTTCCTTCCTTTATTTCTTTTTTTTATTCAGAGATTCTAGTAATTATTTTAATAAGGCAGTAACTGTTCAAAGAAATAATCAATTTTGGCTTTGTTCTTCATGGAAGATTTTTGATTAACATCCCCATACTGTTCCACCTCCCTGGCCCCGTCTGCCCGTTCCCACCACCCCCCCCCCCACAGTACACGTTATCCTGCATTTCTTTATCTGTAAACAAACTTTGAACAAAAGTATATCTGCTTCATTTAAATGTTCCATAGGAAAACCTCAGAAAGGGCATATGTCCTGGGTTACACAAAAATTGTGGTACTCACCTTTCCTTCTCTCTTTTCTCCAAGTATACCTGTTGGGCTTTTTGGTGTTTTGCCTTCTTTAAAGAGATTGAACTGCTATTGATTAATGACTCAAACATTCAACCACCTGCAGTGACTGCCCAGGTGCTGTGAGAGACTGGGCTATTGGTGCTCATGGAGCAATCAGCAGTGTGCTTTGTAACAACCTTCAGAGTGGGCACCCAGGTGCAGAGGGTGTGCACATCCGACACTTCAGGCTACAAGCTGAGAGTTAAACAAGATAAAGGAGAGAGACAAATCCTGCTAGATGGGGTAGTGTTTCTTTGTCCTTACACAAATGACTCAGCGGTGATAACTCCCCTCCCGGGAAGTACCAGGACAATTCACACATAGTTTGAAGATATTCTTCTCTGCTGATGGGCAATAATGGATCCACCTGTGCTGACATAACAGGCAGCTGTGATATCTTAGAAGATGTCAAAGACTACTGCAATGTCTTGCTATCCAGTATTACATCATTAAGTATAGAATTCCCTGTCCCCTTGGAAGTATTGGGGTCATTCCCACTGAGCCTAAGCCCAATAAAAAGACCACACTGAGACTTCACTCAAAGCTGGGTTTTCTACATTAACCACACAGGTCTTTCCTTACACCTAGGCTTCCACCACCACCTCAACAGACCTGGACCATGACCACCACTTTGACAGGCCTTCAACCACCACTCTGACCAACGAACACCGAAATTGCAACAACCAGGTGTCATCACTGGATCCAAGAAGTGTCCTGTGGGTCCTTCCAGTCACCCGGAGGGCCTGCAGCCCTATTCTGACTGCCTGTGCCAGCACTGCACCTTCCCTCCAGTGCTGATTCTCCAACTGTTCCTGCCAGGTTTTATGGGTGTGGGGGAGGCAAACCACATGGAATGGTGGCCATCTTGTCTCTGTGCTGTAGCCACGTGTGTTTTTTTCAGGTGGGGGAGGCTGGCTGCCATCTTGATTCGGTCCAGTGGGCAGGACTTGGGAAGTTTCTACTCATCAGTTTGTTTAACCCAGTTTTATCAGTATTGTTATTAGCATTTCTTCTTGGTAAAGTTATTTTTTCACTTACATCCAGGTGTATTTACTCTCCCTCTCTGCATTGAGGAAATGGGGGTATTGAATCCGAGGCAGGAAACTTCTTTCCATGGTCTCCACCCCTCCAAATTGAGACAGCATAGTTTTCTTCCATAGTAACTTTTAAAATACTTTTTTCTTTCAGAATTCTATTACTTTTCTTTTGTCCTTTTGAACATACTTAAAATCACAGAATCACAGAATATGCTGAGTTGGAAAGGATCCACAAGGATCATCAAGTCCAACTCCAAGCCCTGCACAGAACCATCCCCAAGAGTCACACCATGTGCCTAAGAGTGTTGTCCAAATGTGTCTTGAACTCTGCCAGACTTGGTGCACTGACCACTGCTCTGGAGAGCCTGTTCCAGCACTTCTGGGTGAAGAATCTTTTTCTAATAGCCAACCCAAACCTACCCTGACACAACTTCTGGTCCTGTCATTGATCACCACAGAGAACAGATCAGTGTCTGCCTCTCTTCTTCCCCTCACGAGGAAGTTGTAACTGCAATGAGTTTCCCCTCACTCTCTTCTTCTCCAGGATGAACCAATCAAGTGACCTCAGCCGCTCCTCATATGGCTTCCCCTCAAGGCCCTTCACCATCTTTGTTGCCCTCCTTTGCATACTCTCCAATAGCTTAATATCTTTCTTTTATTGTGGTGACCAAACCTGCACACAATATTCAAGGTGAGGCCTCACCAGTGCAGAGCAAAGTGGGACAATCATCTCCCTCAACCATCTGGTGATGCTGTGATGCCCCCCAGGACATGGTTGGCCCTCCTGGCTGCCAGGGCACTGCTGACTCTTATTCAACTTGCCGTCGACCAGGACCTCCAGGTCCCTTTCCATGGCACTGCCATGCTGACTGTGACCAATGACTCCCACGATGATGTCAACATTATTTGTTTGCCCCTTGTCTCTTACCCAGAGGCTCTCAATTGTGCCATTACCAACTGTGAGCCCATACATTCTAAGCCCTCTCTTAGATACAGTGCCACCCCTCAACTCTTAAATAGACACTTACAAGAAGAAAAACATGATATCTTACAATCAGCAGATATATTTAAACAAATAAGAAGTGCATTTTTATTATCAATATTGTCCCTGGTTAATTACTTGCTATTTTTTTCATATGCAAGATTGTTCAACAGATTTTTTTGTTTTGGGTGGAGAGTAAAACCTCAAAATATTATAAGAGGAGTGTTGTGTAGTTTCTCATAGAATCTGAGTGGTTTATTTATTTATTTTTGTTTGGCCTTGAGAGTTTTGACTGGTTGGCACAATGACTTGGCTTTTTCTAGTTAGAAAATATTTGACTGTGACAAGGTACTTTTGGTTGGTGGATTGTGTTGTCATCTCCTGTCTGTGGGAATTTGATGGCCATCAGAGTGCTCTAAAAAGTACAGGCACAGATCTCCTGCCAGCACTCCCTGACAGAGTTTAGAAGGTTTCCTCTAAAAGGATCTTGTTCCTTGGGTTCACTAATTTTGGCTAGTTCTGGTTTTGTTTGTTTGCTTGTTTATTTCAGTCTGGACACGGACAGATTTTCTTTAGAAACCACCTATGGTAATGAAATAATTGTCACGATAGCTTTAAATTTCACAGTGGATCCTAATTTCTTGTGACAAAAGCAAAATAATAAATGTTATACAATTTCAAAAAGCCTTTTTTACAATTAATAAAATGACAGACTTACTTGGCTTTTCTGTCTCCTTAGCCTTACTACAAGAAACTTTAGGACTAGAAAAGTAGCTTTTCTCCAAAGGTTTCTGACCCACTTTTAAATTATGAAAGGGGTGGAAACTGTGGTTTATAATTATTCTTCTCTTTTACTATTATAGGGCAGCTCTTCGTCCTTAGTCTTTTCCAACTTTGCTGCACCAATCCACAAAATGTTTATGAATATTATAAATATTTCATTCTTAACAGGATGGAAAGCAGGTTTGGAAAGAGGCTTAAACATAGTTACCTACATCACCCATGCACCCAACACATGTTGCTGTGAGTTGTTTGGTGTTATAAATTCATATTATAGCCACTAAGGTACTCAGTTAAATGAAAGCCGTGTCAGCATCCTTGGCTGGAATGTGGAGGCAGCACTCCCAGAATTTATAGTGACTCCTGTAATATCTACTTGTCAAAGCACTCAATGTGTCTAGACTATGTCAGTGATGAGGTTTTTGTTGTACCCAATGTTTGTTGTACCCAGAGAGCTCTGAAGCTTGAGCAAAGGTTCTCCTTCCGAGAAACCTGGTAGGGTATCAAAACTGTACTTCACTGACAAGATGGATACAGCTTTTCCAGAGACAGTTGGAACACGCAGAGCAGCAAGGGAAGATGCAAACCAGCAGAAAGGTGCTCCTAAAACCCATGGGGTCTTTGGTACTTATTTGATATTGCTCCACCTCATTTCTTTCCTGCATGCCTGCACAAAAGGAAGCTCCAGTTATTTTAAACACTTGTTCATCTTGTATTGGATCTTCTGGTACAGAGTCCTTTTTCAAGAGAGGTCCTTGGGGTTATTATAGAACTGTTACTTAACTCAGTAAAACAGAGAGGGAGGCTGGGCAGAGAACTGCTTGAGCAGAGAAACTATGTCTTATGTAAATAATCTAATAAAGTTTTCTAATCTTTTCCTCAAAAAAGAAATATCTGGACGCTAACTTCTTTTGCTATTTATCAAATAAATGGAACACAGACATGAGGAAAGCTTGCTGGATTCTGTTCTTGATGCCTTTCGTCCTCAGGAAAACAGCTAGACATATGTATATGTATTTATATATATATAAAATACATAACATAAATAATCTATATTATATATGCACCCACACACATATAGACTTCTTTCTAAATACACACAAATGCATGCATAGTTTAGAGATGCTTGGCAGTAATTAGCTTTGTAACTTTGAGGTTTGATTTCCTACTAACATGCAGTAATACAATCAAACTTTTGAATAAATTATAGACAAAATCTTTCTGTTGTCTAACATTTGACCTAGAGCTTCTGTAACCTGCTGTTTATTAAGACATATGGTACAATTAGAAGGTCTAAACACTTACAAGGATCTGTTGCCTGAGGGAGTATGTACACAGCATCTCCATTAAGCAATTTAAGTATTGTTAGTGTCAGTTTTAGCTTCCATTTTTTTCACTTTCATTTCCTGTTCTAAGTACATACTGTGCATCCCTCTGCGTATTACATGATAGTGGATAAAGAAAAATTGCCAGTAGAAGCATAGTTTATTTGAAACTGCATTTTGTCACCAGTGGTTTCCCTTCCCCGATTGTATAACTGCATTCCTTCTGGCCATGGACAAAGGTCAGGTGTTCAGAGTAATTTTATTAGATCTATCAACCTCCTTTGATACCTCACATATGAGAGATTGCTGACCTGCCCGCTGTTGGCGCTTTGTGCTTTCTCTTGTGGATAGTTTAGTTTAATGTGTTGCTTACTTCTTCTGTGTATTGTGGACTCAGATGTTAGGATGACTGGGTGTATAAAGCTCATTAAAGGCAAAATATTTTTATCTGGGCAGCACAGTATTCTTGTGTACAGAAACTTGTCTCTGTTGTGTAAAGTATGGGGAAATCAGGGTTATACAATGCAAAACTAATGGTAGAAGAGCCCCTTTGAATTTTTTTTCTTTGATAACAGAATGTCTCGTTTGAGTTCCTCTGACAGAAAAGCCAAATACACAGGGCACTTGTGTAGCAACTACACAGGTGCTAAACTCTAATACCAGTCCTGCAATCTAGTTGTCTTATGGTGGTATTTGGTGTCATGGTTAGTCTTTTCCTTGTGCCCATAAGAGATTTTTTAGAGGGTTTGGAGCAGCTGTTATCCTGCTTTTTAATTTTATTTGTAGATCGTTTTTCTTTAGCTGTGGTTTGCTAATCGAGCAGTTCATATCTGTCAACTGTTAGAAAAATTTCTTTGCATTATGGCCCAATTTTGCAACAATGATTTCTCTCCTTCTGCTATATTTCTCATTTCTAATTAAATCTGAGCATAGGCTCAAATACATCCTGAAATGCCTCATATTGAACACAATTCATGTTAAGAGTAGGATATTAAATTAATGCTGGCAGATCTGAAGGAGCCACAACTACAAAGGCAAGATGTTTATTGTGTTTTAAGTAAACCAGCATAGTCTGCAACCCATATTCTGTCTTAGTTACCTTACCTCCAGATTTCCTACTCTGTGTTGCTTAGCACAATTGTTCTTCACAAAACATTTTATAGTTCCATCTTTAGTGTCTAATTTGTGTATATTAAGGGCATATTTTGGTCTAGGAGGCATTCAGTGGAAGATTCTAATTTTTTTGTGTATTTGAACCTACAACCAGACAGTCTGTTCAAAAACTTCATTATCTGGCTTTCAGTGTGTGCTAAGATTTTGGATGTACTAGTAGTATTTCACGTGTTACAGAGCTATTGCTGTGGCAGACTTAGTTGTCTGCCAGCCAACATGCATGGATTTATTTGACATGGAAAACAAGATTTGAGGAGGGGACAGATGGAAAGGAAGATAAGTTCACCTGCTGGTGAATCAGTGCAAAGTATTGTTAGGACAAAGCTAGGATGAATGCATGACACCAGGGAGCACCTCTGAGCCCTGTGACACAAGGAGAAGGGCTAGAGTCCTTAAAGGGACTTAGAAGTCCCTTACTCATGTATGAAACACATAAAAAAACATGCTCTGAACCTGTCTATATGTACATATAAGAACCTAGTACAATTCAATTACACTCTTCATTTACAAGACATTAAGTCTTCAGTAAACACAAAATGTATTTAAAACAAGTAACTTATTAATATTGAAAGTACTAAAAAGGGTATTTAATTTAAGTACCAAAAAATTAAATAGTCAGGAGTGAGTTAATGATCTGTTCTGCTAGGGTTTTAACCTTGAGGTTATGGAACAACTGCAGAGGTTGGAAAGAGTTAGGTACACTGGCTCCCTTGGATCTGTATACTAAAGAAATGGCAAAACAATATTAGGGGATAACCATCTTTTTTTCTTTTAAATTCATTTTCAAGCCCCTTAAATCAATAAAATAACACTGGAGGCCCTATAATACTAAAATCATTGGTCTGCTAAAACTGGCAACAACATCTTAGCATCTGCTGACTGAGCTGACACACCCAAGGCATTCAATTATCTCAACAGCCACACGCCCTGTTGTGTTTTGGTTTGCACTTAATGTAATCACTTGGTGACATTTAAATGCGGCTAATTATAAACATTTTTCATACAAAACTGCTCAAAAATCTAATTCCTATGCATATTCCTGTTGAATCTGGTTTACATAGTCGTCACTGGAGTCACTGTGATTAAAAACTATGGCACAGTTATTATACTGATTAGGTATCCATTAGACACATACCCATTATACAATAGTTCTTGATCCCTCACAAATATTTTTTCTTCTATATTCTATTTATTTTCCAGCATGTTATTTGATTAAACCTACACAGATTTGTGAACTTTTTAGAATAGGAATCTGTTTAATTTATGTTCCCTCTATACAATATAGATTTTAACTGTTGCTTCTTTCTGGTTTTCAAATCGATAAAAAAAGTCAGCTATTAAAATTTGAAAAAGTAGAGCACTGTGGTTTTTTTAGAAGCCAAAGCATATCGCACTTTCAAATTGTTTTTACCTTTGAGCAAAATCGCTGTATATTGAATGAAAAACAATTTTTTTTGTGCAACAGTATTCTTTGCAATCAATGCCAAAAAATAAATCAGCCAAATTATTATCTTTCGTCTTAAAACTTCTATAAATCATGAAGCCCAGATGCATAGTTTAATAACACGATGCTGCAACTTTAACAAGGACTACATTTGTCTTTAAGTCCACATGATAGTGAAAGCTTAATATGAAAAACTTTTGTCTAGCACAAGTGATTTGAAGATGTTTTGCTCCATGCATGTGAACTCAGCAGGTGATTCTTGCCTATCTTTGATGTCAAACAGCACAAAACTTCAGTGAGTAGTAGCTTCAGAAATGCAATAGACATAGCTGAGTCTTCATATGAAGCTCATGCTTGAACTACATCAGAAGAACTGACATCTATTATGGTGAGCAAAGACAAGTGTTTGAAAAGAGATTCAAACAGAAGTGTCAGAATTTACAGTGCATAGTTTTATATAAGTTGATTTTAACCAAGCATATCTCTATGAACTCTGCAGGATAGAAAAGAAATTTCAAAAGGCAGAGAAATTGTTGTCATCTAAGGGCATGGAATGTTTTAATAGCTTAAGGAAGAACATTTCTGAAAGGTTATATGGTGATCCATTTACTTTGACTGAGTAATAAGGCTCATCATTGTCACAGTGAAGTTTTTAACCCTTAGAACAATGGAAATGTTCCAAATACAGTGCTAGAATTAAAAAGCTGAGAGTAATTGGCTGTTGCAAAAAAAAAAAAAAATCTTTCAGAGATTTTTAGTCACTTGAAAGATGCATTTCACATTAAGAGATATGAATAAATAAAATGTACTTTTCCAGTTGCCATATGTCTGATGTAGAGTTTCTTACTTTAATCTAGACTAAGACATATCTAGGATAAGAACTTGCACTTACATATTATCGCTTTTAAGGGGAGAACATTTAGACAAGAGTTCCATTAAACACCTAAATTCATTTATTGTTTTTCTTCCATTTATTCATTTTATTTCATTGTCCTGAATAGATACATCTCCGCATGCATTACATGGCACAGTGAAAGAACCCTTTTGTAGAAATGCAGTTTGTTTGAAACTGTGTATAACAGGCATACTTTCAGCAGTGCTCCGAAACTATCCCCAAGGAGTCCAGTGTCACAAACCAGTCTAATTTTTCTTCTGGAAATGTTGCTTCTTTCATTAAAAACAGGAGGGGGAAAAAAAGGCAGAACTATGTGGCTGAAGCAACACAAAGCTAGAAAGTAATGAATTTTCTAGCTGGTAATCAATGACGTAGAAATGTGATGTTGTTTCTAGGTTTTCTTAGTTTGCAAGTAAGATATATGTGGAGAGTTGCTTAATTATTATGCTCTAAAGTTTAACGGCCGATTTTTTATGAATTTCCCTACTTTTGATAAGCATATAAAATCTCTAGATTTTAGGAAAAAAAAATTAAAAAAAGACAAATTGAAATGAACTTTGTCTTCACTTTGGATTATAGGTCTTTGCGGGTTAATTTGTTTAAGGCTCTGATCTATACTATATTCAGATGCTGAACTCCTCTTCATTGCATGAAAGAGCTAATTATATAATTACAGTTTAAGTTAGTTCATAATACATTCTTTAAAAAATTTTAAGAAATTTTGAACAAGAGGTTGGACAGCCATAGGATATATGGAAATAATTTTCTTATCTCCTCTACTTGGAAAGTCATTTGAAGGTATCTCTCATTTATTGAGAGATACTTGGAACTCCTGCCTGGCAAGCACAATTAAGGAATGGTATAAGTATTCATGCTTTAATACAATCTATATTACCCTTGTTGTCTTTTCTTTTTGCTTAAATCTATGTGTAACATAAGATACAACAAAGAGTTTGAATCTCTTGTATGCTTAAAGAGTCTACCTTTTATCTAGCATGCAAAATTATGTAGTAATTACAATTCCTTTGTTTTAGAATAAACAAATATACATTTGGATCAGAGTACAAATCTGTACTGAGATATAATTTTTCACATTTTCATAGATTGCTAAATAATCCTCACAAAGTTTTATTAATGATTTTAACACATTGAAGACTGTACAAAATGCAGTAAGGACTTTTGAAATGATTGGGGCCTGTTGCAAGATGTTATATTTTTTTGCGAGACTCTTCCTAGGTATAGACAGCATGGGCCTTGAGACAAGAAAGTGTACAGCATATTCAAACCATACAAAGATTTTTAAAAAGTGAGGCTAACCCAAGAACAGGTTTTTTAATAGGAGCTCAAGATAAAGCCCATCACAAAATTTCCTCTCTCCCTCTCTCTCAGGAAAACACAAACAAAAAGTAACCCTAAATGACTCCTTGGGCATATTTTGCAAAGTAACACCAGAAAAGAAAAAATTACACAGTTGTCAAATACAGCTCATGTGCCATGTGCAGTTTTAGTTCTGGCTTAAGGCATGTAGCCTTGAGGAATAAATAATTTTTAAGCTTAGGTAGTAATAAGAGACTCTTTAGGACAAGAAGACTTGCAGTTTCTATTCCTTCTTTGAAAAGCACAGAGAGAAAAGTGTAGTCACCTCATTGTTTTGTCTTTGTGATTGGGCAGCACCATTTCTTTTTTCAAATGCTCTCTTCTTAAGAAAAGTAAAGCTGGCTGATTTGAAGTTATATCAGTTTAAAAATGTTGGTTGGAAATTCTGTCATGGGACTAACTTCACAAAACTACTTGAAGAACATTATTACATTCCTGGATAGCTTCTGAGTAGGTACAGGTAGACCTGGGATCTGTCTGCTCCTTCCCAAGATGGAAAATGTTTCCTGACTCCGTGGGAGCATTCCTAACCACCATTCTGTAAGATACCTTTGGAAACACTGTTCTTTGCCTTTATTTTCACAAATATATTATGCTATAGGGAAGAGTTATGCGAGTCATTTAGATCATGCATACATATTCATAAATAGTGTGCTAAGAGACAGACTCTGGCACCGGTTGGGTGCTCTTTCCTTTGTTTTTGCGCATCTGAAATAGAGACCGAGTACAATGTACTTGTGTAATTTTTTTCCTTATAAACCAGAACAGCACAGTACAATTAAGTGTGATGTGGTTAACAGCCATACTGACTCAATTAATGAGAGGCACTTTATTTCTAACAGCAATTATTTGAGAACTTTCTAAGTTACCTAAAATTCAATAGATGATGGATAATCACCAAGCCTGTCCTTATGGTTATCATGTCTGTTCTTTCTGCGAATGGCCTCTTACCTGGAAACCTTGCCATAAAAGCCTTCAGGGAAAAAATTCACCCTCTTGGACTTGAAATACTGGCTGTACTGGTTTTCTCGGGTTTTCTAAAATTATGAGTGCATTATCTGATCTACTTATTGCTGTCTTGCAGATCCTTGAATGACAAACACCTTTCAGGGGGAGGAACACTCTGTTTAGGAGGTAAATATCTAGACAGTACATCATTAACTGAATCCAGGTCAGTGTCCTGTATTCAACAGAAAGAGATATTCAAAAACCTCCAATTACAGGAATGTTATAGGTAAAAACAATGTGTCCTAAAATGAAGTGTTCACATTTCACTATTAGGCCTTTTCATTTTTAGTAGACCACATTTCAAGTTTTATTAAAAATAGTAGCATGCTTTAAATGTCTAATAATGTATGCCTAATTATAATGGAGGGCCTATAAAAATCCTTCTGACAGCCACCTGAACAGCAAAACATTTATACTCAGTATGATTGCAATGAATACTAAAGGAAATAATAATGAAGTGAATCTTAGAAACAAAATTGCAAATAAGGATGTTCATCTTAGTCTACACTGAGTCAAATAATTAAAAAAAATTGGAGCAATTTTTCATAAAAATAATGGGTAATTTTGCTTTAAAGTGATGATAAAAGCTGTGACACAATACTTTCAATTGTTTATGAGAAAACTTTAAACTGGAAACCCAAGCAAACTTTTATTTCCAGGAGAAAGGAAGCTAAAAAGTCAGAACATGGTGATGAATGTAGGAGATAGTTATGTTTTGTCTGCTTCCATATCCAACAACAGTTCTTTCCAAGACTGTGTCTAGAGCAGAGAAACATTTAAAATATGTGATAGAAAAACATACTGCATGACACATTAAACAAATTCAGCTATAAGTGAAAAATATACGACTAACAAAAATTTTAAGGGAAAAATACAAATGAATTTATGAATAAATTAAGGAAGTTAGTGTGGGTTTATTATTGTTTTGTTGTTTGGTTGGTTTTCTTTGGGTTGGGTTCTTTGTTCTGGTATGGTTTGGGTTTTTTAGATAGTATTCAGTACTCTAACCTTAGAGGTCCTTAGTACAGATATCTGCATATCCAAGAATAGTTTATATAGTTTAATTTCCCCTGCAATCAGTGTAAAGAAATACTCGTTCTAGAGTACCATGAATCTTCTCTCAAGACAGGTATGAAATAGAAGTCAAATGAATCACTCTCTAGAATATCCATTTCTCTCCATGAGCATACAAGGATTCCAGTTGCTCAACTCAGGTGGAGAACTGTCACAGTAACTGAGATGAATCCCACTCTCTGTGCAAAAAAATTTACATGACTAATATATGTCATGCTTTTAGCATAGTCTTGTTAATTTTGACCAAGAAGAATTCTTAGGAGAGCAGTGAGTCCTTCTGGACCTCGGCTGAGGATTGAATGGAAAAACCATGGCAAAGAAACTTGTTTGCTGGAGGAAAACTCCCATCCATATGAGGATATGTCCTACTGGAGAAAATTTCTGTGGGCCTTCTGAGGCAGGAGGCACTGAGTTCATGACTTCCCTAAAACCAAACCATTTGAACCAACCATATGTGAAATGTGATGGATGAAGAGTTTAAATTATAGTCTGCACATTTCAGCCTGTTTTGGTGTGTTTTCTGCTAGACTTCAACTGGGTCTAAACATGGATTATTTGCATAGGAATAGCTACAGAAACATTAGGATATTAATATGATGTCATTATACACTCCAAAATGCTAAGGCAGGAAGATGTCTTTTAAGGATAGCCATCTAAAAGCTAAGCATTTACTAAGCTAGGCTTTACTGTCAACAGGCATATTGCCCTACCATAAAATAGATATTTAGGTAGGTGGAATGACTTGCTTTCCAAATGTGCCCATCTCTCACCTAACAAAAATTCTGTAGGAGTTTCAAATCAACATCTAATACAGTGTCAGATTAATAATTTCTAGATGCATTTAAATGAGAGGAATGAATCTTTAAAGAAACTTAATAAAGCTAAGGTTGCAAACGAAATTTTTTTATAGGTACTTCCTACAGTCTTCAGAGCCTTCTCCTCCTGATTCTCAATGAATCATGATAGTTCCCATAGTTTTGGGTTGGAATATGAAGAACTTCATTAATTCTGTCTTTATTGTAATTTTTATTGTTATTAAGAGTTATTAGTTATTAATAATAACATTCTTGTTAACTATATATTTGCTTTTCTTTACTACTGAGAAGAAAAATTAAAAATAATATAGTAAGACCATCATTACTGTCAGTTTCAAAGCAAATGCAGAGGTTCAAGACTGGTAATTTTTTTAAAGGATCAGTACATATTATGAATGATCAAATATATGGCCAGTAAAAGAAAGCAGCTTCTGAAAAAAAAAATACTAATCTAAGCAGTGAACCAAATAACAGATTAAAAAAATGAGCTTGGTTATATATTTATACACATTATTGACTTTTTGTCTATGGTTTTGCAGTAATTTGGGGGATTGGGTTAATTATCAAATCAGAAAATTTATTCAGATACAATAAACATAATAAAAATAAAATAGGAAGCTGCTTTGCCTACACAAATACCAATTTTCACACTTAAGTAAGGACTTTCAGTTATTCTTAATACTGAAATAACGGTATACATTTATGAATAATATGTTCCCAACATTTATTAGTGAAAGACAATGCTTGTTTTGGTAAGGGATGTTAATATTTATCCAAAACTGATATGCTTTCTTTCAGTAGTCACAAAACATTACATCAGAATTTACAAATTATTTTTTATTGTAATGGAAGTTACTTCATGGCTGAAATTCTTCATATCAAATGGTTGACCAAAGACAATTTTTACCACTAAGATTTAACAGCTGAAAATTGAAGTTTACAATCGAAGTTTCACTATCTACTTAGTGACAGAAACATGAACAACCTATTATAATTTAACATGTAGAATGAACCTCCATGTATCTGTGGCAAATACAGGCTTTGCTGCCTCAAGGGTTTGGCATTTTTAGATAAAAAAGAATCAATGTCATTATAAGCAGTCTCTCTAGAGCATCATAATTATTCTGCATGCATACAATATTTATTTAAAACTTAAAATTAAACTTCAAGAGGTGGTCATTTGAAAGCTGGCAGTCAGTGAACAGATCCTGTCTTCATAAAAAAGAGAATATTTCTTCTAAAAGTTAAGAAGTAGATCAAAACGGTCTTTCCAGTAACTGACACTTTAGTCATACAGATGCTTTTTATGTGTCAGATTTATTAATAAAGAAGGTCCAAGGGAATGAACAGAAGAAAATCTTGAGGATGTGACTGTCAGTTTTTGATATGTCAGGTATAATTTTGTAACTGTGATTTTTGGATAGCAGTACACACACCGCCTTGTACTGATGTTTGTGTACTTCTTTGTACTTTTCATTTGTGATGACTGAGAAGGAAGATGAGGCGGAGATGTTTTGATACAGGATTGAAACTTGAAACTGCAGTCCTTCAATTTGAACAGCATTCCTTTTTCATCTTTCTTTTCATGTTACCTTTTTAACTTTTGCCACTGATGTAAAGAAAAAAAAGAAAATTTGAAAAGATGCCAGGTGTTGGTTCTTATCTAGGTGAAAGATCACAGAAATTGAGAATAAAGCATAGTTTTATTTTGTCATCATAACAGAAATATGAGACAGATCAAATTGTTGTCAACAACAACTGTTTGTCCTCCTAAAGCCAACACAGAATAATTTAAACTGTGATATCCCTTCCTATTGCTCACAGAAAATATGCACATTTTTATAAGTAGCTGAAAGTGGAATAAGTTACTCCTGCTATTCTGCAAATAATAGCATCTTTTTTGGCTACTCTTTGTGTAAATTTGAGGTATTTTTAACTTATCAAAGTGCATGCAGCAAAGAACTGCAAAAGAATATAACAGTGAATGAGCTGAAGGAAAGGAATTGAGTGAAATGGTTTTTCTTCCCTGTCTTATGTTACTCACCTCATAGAACCTGTTATATCAGAAAAAGACAAAAGTGAAAAACCTTATTTTCAATAAATTTGGAAGTTACAAGTTTGATTTATTTTGATTAGAAAAGTGCTTATAAACAATCCTATTACTCATGGATTTATTAATACACATAGAGGATGTTGTTTCATTATCCAACAGCAGTACTCAGGCTTCTGAATCGAGGCATCTGCTTTAGGGTTTTATTGTTTTAACTCATAAACAGAGGCAAGGGCCAGCCCTGAAGGAAGTCTAGTGATCTGAAACCTGCTCCTTGATCTGTAGCAAGAACAACATGAGAAAGAAAATGAGAATGAGAATGAAAAGTTCCTCTCATTACCCAATAGACTTATATAATTTATGTTTGAATGCAGTGAAACTGTTCATTGTGGTGCATCAAAACTGCTACTTCTTTTCACATTCTTTATGGTTTAATTCCTAATTTTCTCATGTGCCTTGCATAGAAGTTACTCCTTGTTTAGCTTATAAGAATTTCTTTTCTGAAAAGGATGACATATTTTAGAGTTGATGTTTTTCCACTTTTGTGGGTTTTTAAGACTCTTCCTTCTTAACCCTTAAACTGTTCGCAATTCTCCATGTGGTGCTGCTTCAAACATACCTACTTTTGTAAATATCAGTCAGAGCTCAGCTTCCCTGTCTACTTAAGAAAAGTCAAAGTTCATTCATTCACTTGTTCCTTCCTTCCTTTCTTGTGAGATAAAGCAGACTATTAATTCACTTCTGTCTCCTAAAATACAAGGTATTCTGTTCCTTTCATATGGCTTTGTCAGCCAAACAAAGATAAACAAACAGGATGTCTTGGAAATTTCTTAAAATTGCACCAGGCTACTGTCCTGTCTCCTCAGAATCATCTGGTTTTTTAGGATTTGAATACCCAAAACAATAAGAATTACGCTTGGATGCAGACCACTTTTTTTTCTATACAAAAATTGAGGTGATGCTTGCAGTCTGATCAGTCTAAGTGACTAAGGGGAGCATCATGAGCTCCCCACAGAGCCTACTGAATGGATATAATGGATATTAAATCATGGGATTGAGCAGCACTTACAGATCTACAATACTTATCATTTAAAGTAGAAACCACTCAGCCTTCATGTGTACAGGTTTTTCCCAGGTTCATTCTTCCTTTCTTCCCTCCAGACTTACAGGGAGAGCTTGCCATGCATGAGGGAAATCTTCTGAGTTGGCTGCTCTTTTCCATGCCTCCACAAAGGATGCACAGACAATCGAAGCTGCTCTGCACTCCACACTCTTCCTCTGACAAGAGCTCTTCTTCATTCTTAAATGTCTGCTTTCCATTTTTAGGAGCCCAAATGCCTTTTCCAGTTTAGCCCTGACTCCATTTCAAGATTATTTCGCCTCTGGCAGTGGTGTACATGAGTGAGTAAAGAAGTGCCAAATTTGTGTTGTCACGTGCAAAATGAGTTTCTCTTGGCTCCATGGGAAGCAAAGTCCCATCAGTTTTGACTCTGTGCTTTCTCTCTCTTCCTTCAGCTACTTAAAAATTTTCCTGGCTATCCATCCCACCCTGATTTGGGCTTACCACTCTGCCGAGGAAGGAAGCTTGAGGCCATACGCATTCTCATCCTTATGCTTGGTGTGGAGACACACAGACATCTGCTAGAAGAAGCCGAAGCTTCAGTACTCTCCCTTAATTTAACTAACTTAAAGGAATTAGTGCCATCTCCTGTTCTTCTGATGTACAAAGGGTGATTACACAGACTACACAAGATGTCCTCCAAGAGCACCTGTTTGCATGAAGAAATGTTTAGAGGGTAAGAAGTCAATATAGTTGAAAGAGAAGGAAAACTCTTCATGGAACCAGCTTGTACTGATTCTTAGAGCAGGTGCTCACCTGAAGTTTACCTCTCTCTACATTTGCCATATGAATAAACATAATTAAAAATGAGAAAAACAAAGCAAACCTTAAGTCAACGAACAGCAAAAATATCTTGGAACAATTTTCAAACTGTTTTAGGTATTTCAGAAAGCATTAATTTCTTACCTGGAAGGAAGTCTGACCTAATATTTGAATAAAACCAGAACTGCTTGCTCTAATTGCAACATTGTCTTTAGAATATCTGGGTCTGTGTGTCGGGGGAGCATATGTGTGTGTAACTGCAGCCTTCCTGGCAATTGCCTTGCTGACATCCCTGCCAGTCAGCAGCTGCACATACCAGCCAGCCATCTTTTGTGCCAATCTGGAGGTGAGTGGTGCAGAAACATTTTAATTAATGTTGAGCTTCTTAAAGTTGAAGTGAAAACAATTACAGCTCAATTTTACTTTGCCTCCTCACTTTCATCACTTACATTCTCTCTTCCTCCTCCCTCTCCATTAGAGGGCTTAATTTCACAGACTGTGAATTATAATCTAATTATTATATTTTAAAGAGGCAGACAAGGCATTGTTTCTTCATCCTTCGATTAAAAAGCTCTGAAATAACAAAGGAAAAGTTATTTCCTTCTTGAGTGCCAGGAGCATAGACTCACTCCCACCACAGACATCTCATTCTTCCCCATCTGTAATTTTTTTTTTCTTTCATTTTTATACAGATGGGATCACAACTTTCCCTTAACAACTGTTTGCACACCAGACTCAGAGAAAGTTCACAGCACACATCACATGTACGTTGGATATGTAAGTGAAGTGATCTGTAGCACAGCTAATTAGACCTAAATTCTTGATTTACTATTTATAAAACAAAATTGATTATTACTTCATCAACAACATTTAAAGCATCATTAAGAGAGGTCTGCTCCAGCAGCCTCAGGTTAAATTTTTTAACAAGCACTTTAGTTGCTAATCTGTGTTATTGCCAACATATGTAAACTTCCTAATGCTAATTGCATTCAGCTGTGAATCAAACAATGTCTAATTCTCTTCAGGATTAATTATGCACATGTGCTGCCTGCATTCCTAAACATGGTTCTCATAAATAATAAGAGATATATCTAGGCAGATGGGATTTTTCCAACTAAATGATCTGTTTATCATGAATAAAACAATTGACATATACTAGGCGTCTAATGTAAAGTCACCACAACATTCCCATGTTTTTTAATTATAAATAATTGCTACGACAGTTGTTTGTGTGAATATTTTTTTGTACAGCCAAGCACTAAGAGGTATGTGCTTGTTTTCCTTTTCTTCTAATCTTTTTTTATTTAAAGGTGCATAACAGAGTGGTTTACATCATAAGTTTGATGAATAACTAAATGCACAAGTTTTGTAAGCCCCAGGGAAATCTGGTTTAAGTAAAGTGCAGGAAAAATTGCCAAAGTGTTATGTACTCTGCTTGTTTCAGAAAGAAGCAAAGAGTTTCTGGCACCCAGAGCCAACTTTGGCAGTATCTTCCTTTAGAATTTCTCTTTTATTAGTCTGAAAGGGCTGATAATTAACTGAACTGGTAAAATTAACTTGAAAAAAACCTATCAATGCTGAGTACATGGTAGGTAGAAATAACTATTTTAAAATTACATTTGACAGCAACAGAAGAAATTTGCCCATAAAAAGGGGAGAAAACATTTGTCTATCCTTTTCTATTCCTTTTAATGAAGATATCTTCTTTCAAATAGATTTTAAACTCCAGCCTCAGCAAGCAACACCATAGTATTTCTCTTCTCATATGGCACAGATATCTTGGTTTCCACTGAAAAAGACCTCCATGGAAAATACATCAGAATAGCAAGAACTTGATACTAGTAGAGATTTATAAAATTATACTGTTCAATCATATATTGTTACACCTGTTATTTTCAGTCTTACTGTGGAATGTTTTAATTTGCCCTGACTGTCTAGGTCAATTCAAACTTTGGATTTAGTCAGTATCTTTGATTTCTTTTTTTTTTCCTTTTTCCAGAAATAAATTGAAACAACATGGTATTCAAGAAAGGTAATAGACTAATAGCTTAAGTGTCTGAAATCTTTTAGCTCCAGAATAGATGGGACACGCTTAAACCCTGGCAATATGCCCTTAAACTTATTTTCCAGGTGGCAGTTGTTGAGGTGAGAAAGTGGTTGAGCACCTGTGCCTCATTTGGTTCCTCATTTCTCAACTGAGTCAAGAAAGAGAGGTTGTCAATTGGTATAATGATTTTTATAATAAGAACATCTGTCCAACAGTCACTGTATGGACATCATCAGGTAATTCCCTAAGGCCATCAAAAACTCAGTTGGTTATCACTGATGACCTTTGCTGAATTTCAGCTGGTGACATAGAGATGAAAAGCTATGCTTTCTATTATTTGTCAGTGAGTCAGCCTGCCCTTGGCTCATTTTGGGCAAGATAAAACTTGATGAAGCTATGTCTTATCTGTGTTAAAGCAAAATTCTAATGTGACAAAAAGCTTGATAATCTGGAAAACACATTTTAAATACCTTGAACAGCTTTGTTACAAAAGGGGACATTTTCTGGTCTTTGAAATCAGATAATTTGTGATAACAGCATGTAGTTGAAAGAATAAAAACAAGTGAAGAGCAGAGAGAACTGAAACACCCAACTGATTCTCAGCAGTGGAGATGACAAAAAATATGTTTAACAGTGTAGAGTGTGAGAGATAACAGCACGTGCGTGAGAATACACTTTCCAGAATAGTTATTTCTTGTTTGTTTGTGTTTTTATACAAAGTCTAGGAGCTATGCTCATTTAAGTAATTTGAAAACAGCTCAGATGTTCATTTACAAAAGAAGGATGCCTTTCAAGAGCTGGAAGTCCCAAGCTTGTGTTAAAAGGTGACTTAAAATTTCAAGTAAAGATGGATTACATTTTCATTTCTGAAATTAAAAAATGAACTAAATCACTTCGCCTTTAAAGGAACAAGATGGTACATCTGAAAGGTCTTGGACATTTGGAGATGTTTGAGTTGTCAGAACAACTCACCACTGGGCTGCTTCACAGCCTGTGGTCCCAGGCAGACAGGGTAGTGTCTTGTTTTATTTTGGATAGAGAAGTTTGGCCCCAGACAGCATGAGTGACATCCTGAGCAAAAGTGACATACAGAGAAGAGATTAGGTTTTGTATAGGGAAAAGTACCACCTTCTTTATCAGTCAATGATAGGACCTACCTACCTTTTCCTCTCATTTCAATCATAAAGACCTAAATTAAAAATAATTGTTATCAAACAAATTTAGTTCCTGACAAGCAATTTGAAGTAAATTAAATAATTAAATAAGTCCTATGACAGGAGGCTGAGAGAGCTGGGGCTGTTTAACCTGGAGAAAAGGAGCCTCAGGGGAAACCTCTTCACTCTACAGCTGCCTGAAAGGAGGTTGTAGCTAGGTAGGTTTTGGCCTCTTCTCCGAGGCAACCAGCAAGAGGACAAGAGGACAGAGTCTTAAGCTGTGCCATAGGAGGTTTAGGTTAGACATTAGAAAGAAATTCTTCACAGAAAGGGTAATTAGATATTGGAATGGGCTGCCCAGGGAGGTGGTGGAGCCACCGTCCCTGGAGCTGTTTAAGAAAAGACTGGATGTGGCACTTAGTGCCATGGTCTAGTTGACAACGTGGTGTTGGGTCAAGGGTTCGACTCGATGACCTCAGAGGTCTTTTCCAACCTAGTTGATTCTGTGATTCTGTGAAATAAAAATATCAACAAAACAATCCACTGCTAGTTTTACTTGCCTGCAAAATTAAACAGTTTGGTTGTTCATCTGTAGTCTGGAGTACAATTGTTTACAGATTTTAAAAAGCAATTGTTGACATCATGTAGTCATCTTGGAAAATCTGCACTGGACTCATTTAGCATGAAACTAAACTTGAATACGTTCTCCAAAACCAGACTGAAAGTACACTGACTGCAAACAGGTGCTTAACTTGTGGGCTATGCAAGGACCAGTCTGAATTAACTTCCCTTTGCAATTTTGTAATGGGAATGCTAGATCCTCTACATCAGCTGTTTTTCAAATGTTGAACTTCTCTGAAAAATCTACGTGCAAGAGGGAGTAAAGTAGTTCGCAGACATTGTAATTCTGCCCTGTGCAGGTAAATGTAGGGTCTTAAAGAAAATTCAAGAAATCCTTTAGAAAACAGGTAGCATCATAGGCAAAATAGGTGTGCCGAAAGACCTTGGCACATTTTTATGTGTCTGAAAGAAGCTTTAGAAGATTTCATTGCCACGTGAGTATGAATGAAGGAGAAAGGTACCTTATAAAAATTAAACTCAAGAAGTCATACTCTTAGACCATATCTTTGCAGCTAAACAAAACAGAACAAGGGAGACAGTGGAGGCTTTGGATGGCTGGGCTTGGACCCTGTTTGATCCCCAGGGATTGTTAGGCCATACTCACTGCAGCTGCCTGTGTGAGGCTTGGCCACTCCCTGGGTAGTGTCAGTGAAAAGGTACCAGGATGGGGGTCTCTCTTTCTTCTTTTGTCCTCCACTTCTGCTGCAGCCAGCTTTTGTGTCCTCCAAACACTCCTACGTGCCTTGGTGCTGTACTCCCCAGCATGGAGGTGTACGGACTGCAACACGCTACACAGAAAGTTTTAGATCACACAAACATACAAGATGTAACTATATTTTAGGTCCTGGTGGAGGCACAGGCCATTTTCACCTTCACTGTGATTCCACCGTATTTCAACCATGGCTTCCTTCAATCCAAATGTCCTCTGCGTTAAAGAGTGCAGACACATAAATAAACCCAAGATAAGAAAAAGAAAGAATTTCTTCTTGTGTATTTTATATAATAGGTCTCCTAGAAAGGCATTTTCACATTCTAGTGTCTCCGTTTCATTGTTGTTGGCAGTTATGAATATATTATTTTCTGATGTTGTTTTTATTTCCTCACCAGTGATTAAAAGACATGGTATATAAAGAGGAATTTCTATAATGAGTGAGAGGGACTTGAATTAAAGGGAATTGTTTTCTGAGTAAATGAGGAAGGAAGAACATCTGTTTCTGTGTTTTGTTTTGACTCTTACAAAACACATTTTGAAGGACCTAGGGGTGCTGAAAGTTGGAGAATTTTTATCAAGGTGCTTGTGTTTCTTAACTATGTGCACAAGATAAAACATCATAATATGCCTCCTAGTTAAAAACTTTGACCTTTTGGTCTTCTTGTTGGCAAAACAAGTGAAAGTGCTTTGCATGTGGGTTTACTCCATACTTTAAAATTAATACCAGATTCTTCAGCTTTTTTGCCATAAAATCAGAGTATCATTTTAGACCATTTCCATAGATTCTTCTCAAGTTACTATAAATTCTTTTAAATCGGATAAAAGAAATAATGGAAAGGCGTTGTAAACTAATTTTCTGTGTCCTACTCAAATATTTACCATTTTCAGTTTAGGAGGAATTTTCTCATGCTCCCTCATGCAAGACTTTTACTATCATACAAAGGCTAAGAACTCAAGTACCTATTTTTTACACAGCTTTATATTTTGCCGACAGGCTATTTTAAGTTATATTTTGTGGGTGTAGCTTCTGACCCCAAGTTCAAAATTGGGAATTTTTAGGTGAAGAATATCTCACAGCTCCTAACAGAATTTGAATCTAACAGTGCTTCCATGCTTTATCCACTTAAATACCCAATGAAACCCTGTTTTAAAATGTGATTTTATGCAAGAGATCAGTAACTTTTAAGGAGTGTAACATCGCTGCCATCTGTCACACTCTGGCCTGCTCTGCAGACATGCTGAAGCACACTACATTTGCAAGTGTTCAATGACATTCTCTCAATTGCTTCTGGGAAACTGTTTGGATGGTACATCTAAACAGATTAGGTCACCATTATGGACATTAACATACTTGAGTGTTTGAAAAGGGCAATAGCATGGCCCTTTTGGATGCTAATGACAAAAGGCATGTGAAAAAGGATAACATTGCTTATTTGTTTGTTTTTTTTTTTAGTTGGTTGCTTGTTTTTTGAATCATAGAATCATAGAATTAACTGGGTTGGAAGAGATCTCTGAGATCATCAAGTCAAACCCTTGATCCAACCCCACTGTGATCTCTAGATCATGGCACTCAGTGCCACATCCAGCCTCATCTTAAAAATCTCCAGGGATGGTGAATCCTCCACCTTTCTGGGCAGGCCATTCCAATGCCTGATCACTCTCTCTGTAAAGAACTTCTTCTAATATCCAGCCTAAACCTTCCCTGACAGAGCTTAAGATTGTGCCCTCTTGTCCTTTTGTGATTTTTGGTGCAGTGAGCTGTTTCTAAAGGTTAATTTTCCATTTGCTACAGCTTAAAGTTTTTGGTTTGGTTTTTGGTTTGGTTTCTTATGAGTTATGTTTAGTAGTTTACTGATCAGCCAAAGAAAAGCAATTACATATGTAATTTTGAGGGTAGAGAGAGGGTGAATGATGAATTGATTACTATGGCTGTATTATCGATCGAAAGGATGAAGAAGGTGTGCCTCTCTGTACTCCCTTCACCTTTATTTCATTGCAGTTGCACTTAACAATCTGTTGGGTTTTCCATTAAAAATATTATATTAATACATATATAATTTGATTTATTTGGGGTTTCATAATATAGCATCTTCTCAATTTATTGTAAGAGTTAATAAATATTAAGATTTTTCTGTTTGGTACTATAGCCAAGCAGTTTATTTGGGAAGTGTAGTAAATGGCTGCTCTTTTGAAATTATGGAGAGTTTCAGTCACCCAGTTGCTATTTGTAAAGGAAATGTCACTAGTTGAGTCACAGGTAGCAGCAAAACTAAAGTGCATCTGGAACTATCAGTATTTTGTTTGCTCCTCATCAAAAGCTGGTTGTTACTGGAATAGCTGATGCTCCAGCTGGTAGTTTGAATTGACAGAAAACTGCATGTGTGAACTTCCTAGAAAGGACTTTGTTTGGGGTGAAGTGTTTGCTGAGCTCAGGGAACAACGCTCTGTTGGCTCAAACAGCTTCTGTTACTGCTACTAAGTGGTAGAGAAATACTAGGTAGAAAAAAAAGACTACAGAGAGATTTGGACATGGCATGGAGGACCCAAGAAGAAAATCTTGAGGTTTTTTAAAAAATGACTAAAGGGTTTCAGGAGAAGATCAATAGCTGAATGGTAGTAACTACATATTACTTGTAAACAGATATCTAAATACTGAGGTTTGTCCCTATGCTCAGTGTCTGTTAAGTGCATTGCTCCAGTCATTAATCTGTACTAATTTTTATATTTGTAATTTATGAACACCTAATAGTCATCTTCACTGAATCATATTTCAATTTACAGCACAGATAAAGCTATGTGGCAAATACTCCCACTTCAATGGTTGACAGCTTAATTACTATAAATTACTATAAATAGAACATGTGTAGACAGGGCTACTAAACTGAGCTGGAAAGGAGCTGGAGCTGGAGCCTGTGATTATGAAGGATCAGTGTCAGGAGTGAGAAGGAGTCTTAATGCTAGGGTCCAGAGAGAAAATACCTTACACAGAAGTCAGGAGGGAAGCCCAGAAGACAAAGAGTCTGTATAGCCCAAGCCTAAGAGGCAACGCAGAAGCCTAACACAAGTTAAGACAAAGCTTAGTGTACCAGGGTTTTTAAGTCTAAGATGAGGGGACAGGAACAAGAAATGCAGGCTAGGTGGGGACAGATACTTGGCCAAGTAAGGTGGAAAATGTACCAAGAACTAAAAACAGAGTACAGCAGACAGAAACCAAAGTTAGGAATCAGGGATCAGAACAAGACTCAGAGGCAACCTACAAGCTGCTGGGAGTGTAGTTTATAACCCTCTGAGTCCATTCAGAGGCCTTATTTTGGTCAGGATTCAAACATAGATGCTGCCTCTGAGGTAGCCATCTTGATCCCCTTTATAACCAGCAGGGAAAAATACACACCTGATGGGTGCAATTCATCTCTTCCTAAAGCAGATGTTTAAAGTAAGACTGATGAATTGCATCCTAGAAGTGTCTATTTCTCTCCATTAATTATAAAGGGGGGCTATAGTAACTAGCTAAGATATATGCTTTTGTTATAAATGTTGGATGTCTAATGTTGGATGAGTCCTACAGCCTCAGGTGTCCTAGTCATTCCACTGCACCATAGCTCTGCCCTATTCAGTTAAGGCCCTGATCCATCAAGCAATTAAATATGTAGGTAGGGTTTTGAGAATGAATGTGATTAAATGTTCTAGGGGGTTGCAGGCAGATGAATAAATGCTTCAACGTGGAAAATGTGGATCTTGAATTAACTACTTAGTTTGTCTTCCAGGCGTCTGCCACTGGTTTTGTAAAAATCTCTGTCTTCTCTGTACGTGAAGCTGTATCCTGTCCCTAATGAAACATACCAATCCTGCCATCTATACACTAGTGTGCAAACACACACTTGGTTTTCAGCAAAACCCAATCACCGAATTGTTTGGAAAAATAGTCACCAGAGGGCTGGAAGAGTACCCAAACGAAATTAATTTCTGAACATTTAGCTGTATTTTATGACTTCTCCCTAGTTATATCAGAAACTGGGAGGTGAAGTAGTTTAATCAAAGTTTTAGGTAGACTATAGACTGCACAAGATCTACAGTTGATGGGATGCATCTCATAAGGAGAGTTCCTCATCAGGTAGATTAGCTGTCACCGAGAAGGAAGGAATATATGAATGGGGTTGAAAACACAATATTAAAATATTTCAATTGTAGACTACTATACTTATAATTCATCAGATTTTTGTAGTGGATTATAGTCATCCACTTTGAATTCAGTAAGGATTTTGATGCAGTCGCCTCCCTTTGTATCATGAATGGATGTTACAGTCTTGATGAGTAAATTATTAGGTGAGGGAAAACTCAGCTCATTGGTCAAAGTGTGGAGGTTCACCATCCATGCTCTACTTTGGGTGACTGGTCACAAGTGAAATTTCTAAGGGGTCTGTCCTGAGACTGGTTGTGTTTAATCAATGCCTTGAAGGAGAAGACAGAAGGCACTCTCACTGAATTTGCATATGAGAACTTCTCGTAATGTCATGGCTGTTCTTAAGGGCAGGACTGATGTTCAGATGGGCCTGGAAATCTAGACAAATGTGCCGACAAGAACCTCATGATACTGAACAAAGAAAACTGCAAAGTCCTGCACTTGTGACAGTCTAACCCCCTACATCGGTTTGGGCTGGGCACGGAGTGACTGGCTGGGTAAGAACTCTGCTAGAAAGTCCCTAAGGGTCCTGGTGGACAGTAAACTAGGCATGAGTCCCAGCTGGCTGTGATGAGGGCTAACAGTGTATTTGGCTGTAAAAATAGGATTGTAGCCACCAAGGGAAGTGCTCAATCACCTCATCTTGGCTCTCATTACACCCTTTCTGGAGTACTGCATCCAGCTGTGGGGCCCTCAGTCTAGGAAAGAGATGTTGGTCAACTGGAGTAAATTCAGCAAAGAGCCACCAAGGTGGTGGGGGGCTGGAGCACTTGCTCTGTGAGGGGAGGCTAAGGGAGTTGAGTTTGTTCAGCTTGTTCAAGAGAGGTAGCTCAGAGGGACTTCAGGACTATTAAGAGTATAGGGCCAGGCTCTTTAATGAAGTGCGCAGTGGGTGAATGGGAAACAGTGCCTGTAAATTAAAGAATGAGAGTTTCTGAATAGGTGTAAGGAGAATACTTTTGTTATGAGTATAATTAAGCACTGGTGCAATATAGCCAGAGAAGTTACAGTATCGACATCCTTAGAGACTTCTAAGAGTGGACTAAGTCCTGACCAGCTTGGTCTTAATTCTATGTTAAATCTGCTCTGAGCAGGGAGACGAAAAACCTCTTGGCATCCCTTCCAACCTAAGTGATGCTGTGAGGACTGAGGGTGACCTTTTCTGTGCTGATTATGAATGTGGGCATAAGAAAATTATTGCCTAACAAAAAGGAACTAGGTGTAATACTGTGTTGGGGATAGGCCTTTAGCTGGGTTATAAAGGTGAAGCCTGGTGTACCTGGGTTGCAGAAACAGTCTGCACAAGCCTAGGAATGAATCCAAATGGCTTAAAATGCAGGATCAGGAGAAACCAGCATATCACTCCTTAAAGAGAGTTTCATTTTTTCCAGGTTTGATATTTTAGGGTCACAGTTGAGACTGTCATTGCTTATTTTAATACTGATAGTGTTACTTTAGATTATGTTGTATATGATAGATAAACCTTTTAGGGCATATTTTAATATACTGGTAATTGCTTAGCTTGTGTAAAAGGTCTAGTGTTGAAGGCTGTCTGTAAGTTGGTTTTTCAGACTATACATCTCTGTGAAAATTTTACTGGAAAATGTAGAAGTACAATTAAACTAACACCATGAGTAAAGAAAACAATAATTTGTAATTTCACACACTGTAAATATGGGGGTTTTGGCCATCACAATTATACACACCTCTGCAATGTAGTATGTTCATGGTAACATAATAAACGTATATATTACTTTGAAGTTTTAGTATTCTTTTTGAGATATACAGCACCTTTTAAAATTTTATTTACGACTGGAATATAGCATACAAACAATGTAAACCTTTCAAAGCTCAATTCATTGCAGGTATTAAAATACACTCATAGTTATATTTTTTACCATCCATTTGAGATGAGCTGTTATTTGGCACTTTTGGGATGGAAAGATTTCTGTTCAGTTCATGGAAGGTTTTCAGCTATAGTGGTCCTAATATGTAACAACAGTTTTATGTAGACATAGACATATAATACTTATGGAAATACTGGAATGGAGTACCATGAAAATTAATATTCTGCTTTTTCCCTGAAGACATTTTGAATAAGAGACTTTACATTATTTTTACAGAAACTTGATATGGACCTATATATCTCCCAAGTATCACACTCAGTTTATTTGCAGCATATTCTAGCACAATGCCAACACCTTACACACAATAAAGCATTTATTTTATGTGAAGTGTATTTATGATAATTTATATTGTTAGTATACCATGAGTATTTGAAATATCCACGCTGCACAACATCTTATTATGGCAATACACATGGTATATAGTACTAGTTTTTTTCTGTGAAAAAATATAATCTCAGCAAATATCTAGAAAGATTTTCTGGTTTTTTCTGCCCTTGAAATCACTTCTGTATTATGTATTTTGTTGCCCAAAAATGTTTTAAGGATTTTAAAAGTGTTCTGTACAGTCTTAGTTTTGTTTCCAGTGAAACAGATGGTAAGAATTTGACATAACTGTAGTGCTCATGCTTGACAAAGCCGCAAGTAAATGCTCATTGATTTCTCCTGATTTCATGACAGTAGCACACTAGGATCTCTCCTGAAACTATCCCCCTTCTGAAGGCCTCTGTTCAAATACCTGGGAAGAATTACTCCCGACTCAGATTGCTTACAGAACGAGCAGAGTATACAGGGCAAGAAAATTGGTTTCTGCCTGCTTGGATCACACTGTGGATCCCCATGTTGCTTCCTGGTGTTGCATCCTCACTGCAAGCATTGTCAAATAAGATATTATTCACAGAATATCACCGACTGTAGATAATAATTTACCCTGTATACAGTTATTGTACATTTTACACATATCTACATTTCTAGCTTTACAGTATTCAAGAGAAGTTTCTGAAAGGATCTGGCCTTTAGCACGTCCAAGCATCACAGAGCTTGTATCTTATTCCTGAAGACTTGGTGTTGTTTGTTCCACTGCACTTGGGAACACATCATAATGCTTTTGAAAAAGTGGAATAACCTTTCACAGAATCACAGAATAGGTAAGAGTGGAAGGGACCACAGTGGGTCATCTGTTCCAATCTCCCTACTCAAGCAGGGTCATCCTAGAGCCCATGGAACAGACAATTCTTGAATATCTCCAGTGAGGGAGACTCCACAACGTCTCTGAGCAATCTGTTCTTTCCTGCTGGCATTGTAACCCTGTGAAATACAAGTTCTCACATTTATGTGTGCAGCAGAAATGAACATCAACATCTCAGTTTCTGTTTACAATGGCAAAATAATTAGGATAATGAAATAAGCAGGACTATGGGAATAGAAACAATACAATGAAAATTTGGAAATGCTTCTATGGTCAGTTGATTTTAATGACTTTCTGATGTTCCCTGGATTCTTTGGAATATAAATTCTTGGCTTGGGAAAGTGAAAAATACGGAGCGAAACCTTTAAGTATTTGATTCTTAGGACACACAACTTTTTTTATTCCTTATAAAGTATGCCTAGCAGAGTGGCTCCTGGAATGCACCAAGTAAAAGAACCAATCATCACCACCACCAAAAATAATAGCAACAATAACTTTCCATTTATATAATTTAGCAGTTATCACCTGGCTTCACATCAGCTGTTTGGTTTGTGCTTACAATTATATATAATTTTCTCTTTTTACACATCAGTATATAACTATGGTGACTTCTTGCAGAAAGACTTTCCTCTTCCTGAAGTTTGAGGAATCCCCACAACCTTGTCATTCCTTTAGGCTTTTTCTTGAAGGGTGTTGTAGTTTACCTTTTATACTTCTAATTTTTTTTTCCTCAGCACAATATCAGTTACATTTTCTATATTGCCATAAATATGAACTTCAATATTTCTCCTTTTGTAAGGTAACTTTTTAGATTAGGTTTCCATTTTATTTTGTTTTCCAACTGTCTTTTGTAACAAACATGAAATTCAGTAGAGATTCAACTAGTTCTGTTCTCTGTTATGTGTTTATTATGTCTGATTTGTTATTTCAAAGATGACTTTAAAATGAGCATCATGCAGTGTAGATTACTCTCTCTTTACTCTGTATGCAGTTCTCATCCAAAAGATAAAAACTACCAAAAAGAGAGGAAAATTGGGATTTCATTGGTAAAAATTTGTTTTTCATCTCAGCTCCAGCATCACTGACCTATGCTATGTTCCCTACAAGTGCTCTTTCTGATTCTTTTAAACAAATGGGAATTCCAAACAGAAACAAATAATTTACATATTTTCAGCAGACAAAATGAACATTTCCATTAAAATGTATGTTTATTTTGGAGTTTGAATGGGCTTTTATTGTAGTTTTTTTTATTACTTTTAATCTATTAGAAGATGAATTTACTTTAGAACTGTTACATTAATCCAAGTACTGAATCCCTTAACTTGTATTTAATTTGAAAATATCATATGCAGTTAATTAAATTTTGGGTTGAGTTCTTTGGAAATAAACTTCTTGTTATTGATGATGTCATTAGTGCCAGGAGATATTCGTTTCCTGTGAAGGACTGTAATAACCCACTGGGATTTTTTTCCTTTTTTCAGTCCCTACATGATAAATTAATAATTCAGATAATTTGTTTATAAACTAGGCTGTAGGGGGACATTGCTGAACACTACAAATAAGTTTTTGATGTGGTTATAAAATTATTTCCTATGCTATTTATCATTTCTTAAACCAGACACTGTTGATGAATATTCAACATCTGCATAAAGCACAGGGAAACCTTTTTAATCAGCACTAATACTGAAGCGTGAGTTTTCTAATCAGAATAACTGGTGTGTGGTGTGGGAACCTATAGGGCTGGTGAATTTTTCAGATTAGGGAGTGTTAATGGATGGAAGAAGGACAGGCGCTGACACCCAGGAAAACTCTTGTTCATTTTTAGCACTTTTCTGGCTTTCAGGAATGAAACCAGGCCATAGGGAAAGAAATTGTCTTGAAAGTCACAAGGCTACTACCCACAATGAATCCCAAGTTCCCCTTGGATAGCAGGCTCTTTCAATGGGCTTTGACCCAAACAAACCATCTTCTTTATCATTTGGGGATTTGCAGATTAAGAAAATGGTGCGTAGTGTGGGTCAGCTCTGTGGATTTAAATGCATCACCCAACAATGAAATCCAAGTTGTTCATGGTTCTCTTGAACTATAACTCATCCTCTCATGGACTTGTTTTTATGGACCATAAATATGCAATTAGATTTGATGTAATTTTCACACTGCATTTTCTCTGTCAGAAATAAATGCTGATTTTGTCAGGCTACAAGGTGGTTGATGCTTACAGTGAACTAGAATACAGTTTGAGGAATCTCCTTCTCTTTTTCTCACCTGAGTTAACTAGATGCTGGTCTTTCATTGTCTTTTTTTTTCCTTAAAACAGAACTCTGTTGTCACTGCAGTTTTTCCTTCTGAAGGTAACTTCTCATTCTAGAAAAGACAAAGCCTTAAGATGTAGCAGTTCTGCTGCCTCTGTTCCCATACAGCCCAGGCTCCTCCTTGTCTAAACAGTGCAGTGCAGAGATTACAGCACTGCAGATTACACTGACTGCCCTTTGCTGAGGAGTCCCTCTTCCATGTTTGGGGTGTCAAATGGAAAGCCATGTCTGTGCTCCAAAAGCTGTTTTCACAATCTATCAAATTTAAGATGCTCCTGAAAATGGATGTGTGCTGTGACCTGAAGCATGGACATGCTATTCACAGCTGCTGCCAGCAGTCAGGAAAGCCTGCAAGAGAGGACTGGGGTAGGGTAGGAAGAAGAGGAAAATTCCTTTATCAGAGCTGATCTACCAGAACCCTCAGAAAACCACATTACAAAGAAATGTTGCAGATTTGCTAAGTTTATATTGTGGTCATCATAACACAATCCATGTGTTATGGATTTATTTTTATTTTTATGCTGTGGCAAGAGATATATCATGTGGAGCACCATAAACTGCACCTGCTGATAGTAATTCTGAGCTTAGGCCAAATCTAACACAAGCAGGCTCAACTAACTTGAAGTCATGCTTGCTTATGCCTGTAGTGAATTTGATACTGGGTGTATGCATTGACTTGTACTAAATATCTTGCCTGAAATGATTAAGGACTAACCCAGTGTATGGCAAACCTCTGAAGCCTATTCAAGTTAGGTGATTTATGATAATTTGCATTGCAATCGCTCTCTTCTGTGCTTGTCTGCAGTATCTGCAATACACTCTCTTTCTGGTTTATTTGTTTCCATAGACACTCTACCTGTGCTTCTGTGACTGCAACTCACTTAGAAAAAGCTGCAGAAGCTTTACACTAGATAACAAAAGTACCAGGGGCAGGACATTTTCAGCAGCAAGGGGATGAGTGCCAGCTGCAGAAGCTGCTGGAGAAGCAAATTAAATACTCAGGTGGTTAAACCAAGATTCATGTGACCATGGCTGCCTGTTGATATTTCCATTTGAAGAAATTTTAATTTAATCTGGTGTGTCCTCAAGAGCAGCCACTCCAGTGACAGCAGTGCAGACATCTCAGGAAGGAAGCAAATAAATTCACAACTGATTAAACTAATTTTTAGCAAATCCATCTTCCATTTTATCAACTTGATATACATGATTCCAGGATTTTATGTTGCGCTTACTTCGTTCTTTTGTGAAAGGAAATATACAAAATACCTGGTCCCTTTGTTATATAGCTCTTACATAGTCACTGCTTAGAAAATTATAATATTGCAATATCGCTTTAGAATCAAGGTAGTTTAAGAATGGTTCACAAATTGTACACACTGTTGCCTGCATCAATGATAATTTGGATTGAAATGCATGCTATTTCAATTGGAAAACACCCTTTGTAATAAAGACAGAAACTTCATAAGAAATTTTTGTATTATCTTTTAAGCAGTTGCTTAATAATACCTTTTTTGTTAATAAATAGGAAAAAATAACAGCAGGGAAAATAGAACTGCTGGTTCATTTAATTCTACTTGGAGACAGCTTCCAGACTTGGTCAAAGTATTGGCAGAAATATAAGGCTAGTCTATCTTCAGTACTGCTTATCCTGCCTGTAGACATGGAGTTGAGATACCGGTATTAGAACTGAACAAACTATTCGCAATAAAAAATATTTGGTATTGGAAGAGCTTGGTTTGGTTTCTTGTATTTTTTGGTGAAGTGCTCTGCCAACCCTAAATGTGAAACCCAGGGAGATAAAACTAGCATTAAATAAAGCCCTTCTATTTTGATTCCTTGACTCAGTTGTCGCAGCCTTAAATATGAAATCTAGACATTTCAATAGCAGAATATCCATGTATTTGCACCATTCACTTTGCAGTCATAGGATCTAGTATTTCACCACTTTTTTTTTTCCTTTTTGTTTTTCATTTTAGTAACAGTCATGCTTGAAAAATAATAGAAGAATTTTTTAGCTGAGGGAATATCATAGCATACCGGGTTAGAAGGGACCTCAAGGATCATCTCGTCCAACCTTTCTTGACAAAAGCACAGTCTAGACAAGATGTCCAAGCATGCAGTCCAGCTGAATCTTAAAGGTGTCCTATGCTGGGGAAGCACCACTTCCCTGGGGAGAATATTCTAATGGCTGATTGTTATTATTGTCAAAAATTTTCTTCTATGTCCAGTTGGATCCTTCCCAGAAATAATTTGTACCCATTATCCCTTTCCTTTTCCACCTGACTTCTTGTAAAAAGGAAGTCTCCATCTTCTTTATAGCCACCTTTTAAATACTGGTCCATGGGGCTAAGGTTTCCCCTAAGTCTTGCTTTTGCAAGGTTGAACAGACCCAGCTCTCTCAGCCTTTCCTCATCTGTCAGGCTTCCCGTTCCTTTATTCATCTTTGTGGCCTTTCTCTGGGCCCTCTCCTGCCTGTCCACAGATTTTTTTGTTTAGTGTGGAACAAAACTAAACACAGTATTCCAGATGTGTCCTGACCACTACTGAGTAGTGTGGGATAATGGCTTCTTTGTCTCTGCTGGTGATGCCCTTTTCAATGCAGCCCAGCATTCTCTTGACTGCTTTGCCAAAACAGCAGTGCACTGCTCATTCATACCGAACTTGTTGTCCACCTGCCTCCCCAGGTCCCTTTCCAGAGAACTGCTTCCCACCGGGTAGATCCCAGCTGGTGTTGCACTCCTGGATTATGTTTTCCCAACTACAAGACTTTACACTTGTTGAACTTCATAAGGTTTTCAATGACTTGAGAATGAAAATATAATCAAATCTTAGAAACAACACTAAATATTTATGGCCATCTTAATGTTTTACATGTCAATGTAATGTTGCTTACTACAGCTGTTAAGGCTTTGGTGATCTCCATTTTTTTGGTTTGTTTTTGGGTTTTTGTTTGTTTGTTTGTTTGTTGTTTTTTTCTGTCTAGGGAGTAAAAGCACAGGTCCTGACTTGTTTCATACTCAGACAAACATCTCTCATCTTCTAGATATCTGCAAGAATAGATTCATAAGTGATAATAGTTCATCCAACATACTGAAATAATATATAATATTATCAGGTCTATTCTTTTGTTAATTATTTCTCAAAATTTTGTTTTTACAATGCTGAGACATTATATTCTGAATTCCCAAGAAATGTCACATAAACTGCCAAGCCTTTCCAGCACAATAAACTTCTTGTAATGATCTCATATTTTCTAGGAGGTATTTGTCTACCTCATAAAATCATCACATAACAACACAATTGGCAGTTTCTATTCTGCAGAAGCAGATTATAATGTCAGGTCAAGGTTAACACATACTGAGCTTTGTGAGGAAGTTTGTAATTCTTCTTCTGACTTCCCATTTCTAAAAAATCACTTAACATGATTATTCCAGGATCCGTATTTTCTGCTTATGAGTTGCACAATAAACTAAATAAAAGCTATGTCTGCTTTGTGATAATAACATAATAAAATACTGTGACCACTGCATACTTGGTATGGAAATAGTATATTTGTATATAACAGTATATATAACGTGGTATATAAAAAAAATCTATACTCTTCTCTAGTAACTGTTGAATATTGTTTGAGCTATTACCTTTGCAGTGTTTCCTCCATATATCCACTCTAAGTACATTATAACAGCTGTGGCCTCTCTGAATCTTTTTTGTCCTATTCTCAAATATTTTTTACATGTCAAGAATTCATCAGTGCAATATTTTTTCCTTTTTCTTTTTTTTTTACAAATTATCTTTAATAGCTTCAGAGTCAGATTAAGCTCAGGATTTGCTTTGCAATCAATGAGAAATTGCAGACTGAATATTGAGTAACAATTGTTCCTCAATAACCATGACAAGAATAATCCATTTTACAAGTCCCAGCATTTGGCTTGTCTATCCTCTCAAAACTGCTGAAAGATAAGGGCAGCAGCCAGTTAACAGAGGTGTGAATAATGACTACAGCTAACGAGACATACCACAAAACCTGGACTTTTTCAAGTAGTTGGCTGTTATTATCCAATCAGAATACAGGGGACTTTTTGCTATGGAAATGTTTCATAAGCTATCAATTAGTGATTTTTCCTCCCTTCTGACTGCCTGACACAACCCTTTCAAGGCCATTCCAAATGTTCTTTTTCTCACTCTGTAGGCAGTATACAGTGGACCTGTTTTTTTTCCCCAGAAATTAGCTGTGTTCACAATTTGGAAATGTTTCTAGAAAATTATTACTCCAACACTGATCTATATTGCATTTTGAATGAATGAATGAATGCATTTTGAATGAATTTTTGAGATATCACTGTTGCAGTTTTTTATGATATAGTTGTTCTGCACTTCTTTCACAGCAAGAATCTAATAATATAATGTGTGTTCTGAAGAACACATTAAAATGACATTATGTGATCAGGATGCCAATTATAGTATGACTAAAGACTAGCTATCAAGCTACAGAAAATCGGTAATTGTGCTGATATAAACATAATGTTTATATGTCCTGAGTAGAAAAAAATTAATCCCATTTTATTACTTACATATGATTATTGGCAAAACACTTAGGCATACATTTTCCAAGTGTTGTATGCGTTTTTAGCTGCATGACTCCCATTTAAGTCAATAGGAGTCACATAGTTAAAACCGTGTGCAATGTTTTGAAAAATTACCATAGAGAAGCCTCTCTTATTGCTTAGCTGCACAAACCATTTTATTCTCTAGTAGTTCTTCCACATGGCATGCTAGTAGTGTTGGCTGTCAGTAGTCTCATTAAAAAAACCCTACATCTACAGACCTTCAAATATGGTGGTCTATTTATATGCAGATTTCAAAAATAATAACATGATTTGTACTTCTATTGTTTCTTTCATCTGCTGCAGGCTGGTGCTTTAAAGTTATTATTTAATTATGCCTCACATCACTCCTCCAGGTGGGTGCACTAGTAGCTGCCACCTTTGGCGGCTCACATGAGGAGACAAGGTGAGACAGTGGAGGAATAAAGAATTGAACCAGCCCAGCACCAGGTTCTTGGTCCCTTGTTCCAGCTATGAAACACTCCCAACCCACAAAGATTCATCGTTCAATAGTATGTAATGCATATGAAATGCTAACATTAATTGGAAATGGCACCAGAGTGACCTCACTTCAGTCTACTGAGGTCTGATATTGCTTCTTTTCACTCATTAATTCATTAATTAGTTTAAAAGGGCTAATGGAAAACAAAAATATTCCATTTGCCAGGGTGTATCACTCCTGAATATTTATATAATTTTTTATTATTCATGCGGGATCATAAGTGCTTAACAGACAAGCCATTGTGAGTTTTCCTAGTTGTTGAGATAAACACAATATAGAATTTTTGAAACACGTCATTTTAAAGGACTAATGGGATCTTCTTTATACTTTGTCTTTGTGAGGCTAAAGAAGCTCTAGGAAAACAATTTTGTGAACAGCTTAGTAGATTGACAGACATCACAACTCAAACACCTCCATTATGCATTGAAGGCCTCAGCAACTCGTAGCAAGAGCAGAATGGCATCATATGAAATCTTTATGTTATCTCTTAGGCAAAAGAAGAGATTTGTTCTTGTTCTTTGTTTAAATGAAAAACCACACAAATAAATTACTGATCATTATCTGTACCTACATATAGAAATAGTAACTAATGTTTTTATGTACATACCTAAGAAATTGAAAAATTTTAAATTTATCATTAGCTAGGGTGCTAAACTTATCAGTCTGAAGTTTTGGATTTAGAGATTTTGTTGAGACATATGTATATATTAAATTATATTTTCAATAAGTGTTTTTTAGATTCATTTCAGTTCTTCAGAAACATAGACTTCCCTGGACAAAAGATAATTAGCTTTGTCTGGCAGATACCAGTTTATTCTTCTGAACTGAGATGCACCCAGGTTTTCATAAACTGTAACTGACCTCTTTATAAACAGAAATGTTAACCACATTTAGGTTTCCTTAGAACAGAAAATATAAATTAGTGCAAATAAAGGTCATAATGATTAAGAATTGTCACGAAATAAAACCTAAAATTCAGTAAGATTCCATTTACCATTCTATTTAATTTAACAGTAAGACATTTTTTGTATTTGACTGCAATAGTATTACCATGCTCTGAGACAAAAAATTGTTTTTCCGAGTCAATTGTACCCTTGTGCCTTTGTTGCTTGTATTTCTATCGACATTGAGTGCATTATCCATTGTTAAATGATTGATAAAAATTGTTAAATAAGGCAAACACTATATTCAGTGTAGTGTAATGAGGCCTATCAAGCAGGAGAAATACTTCTCATCATGATATTAAGATTAAATGTAGCATTTTAAAAATTCTTGACATAAATAAAGAGGTTATTTATCTGGACCAACGCTTTTTCTGTAAGTGCAGTGTTCTGTATAAGTCATTGCCAAAGCACATATTTTATTACGTAGAATACCTTAATTTTCTTCTTCTCAAATGCATTTTGAACTTAAAATCATTAAACATAACATAGTTTGCAACTGTGTGGTTTTCCTACGTAGGGCTGTAACAGCTATTGCAGTTTTATTTCACGAGGTTTTGCGTGTCCATAAGAATTTCTTTTTCCACATAAAATGTGATACATCCACTCATATTTAGTTGCCTGTGGTAAACACAGTTTTATTTCTGACTACATGAAAATACTGAATTTAGCAGCTGTCTCTACATGCACAGTTATTCACATACCCTTCCTTTCCCCTCCAATTCTAATCAAGAATATTCCCAAGCTAAAGGAAACAAACTAGCAGGCCTAAGACATGCAGTACCTGTCATCAGTGTACAAAGCAATGATGGAGCCAGTATCATATCTAGTTGTCTCGGGTTACTTTTCCTCATGACAAGATGGTCAAGGAGAGCTGCATCCCTTGAAATGAGTTTACATAAAGGCTCAAAAGCAGACTTTTGGGCCAGTATCTACATACTTGCCCATTCTAATTGCATAGCAAATATAAGGTCTATCTCTGAATACCACTGACTGGTTTTTTTAATTTTAAATCCATGGGTTTCATCTTTTTAATGATGTTGCTCTACTCTTTTGAAACTGACCTTTAATACAAAATTTTCCGTCATCCCTTATTTAGAATGTGACAGAGACTGACCTGTCATGCTTTTCAGAGAAACTTTCATCTTAATCAGTAATGTTTCCTGTTTTGTTAAATAATTTTCTCTGTTTTCTACACCCTTATTTTTAAATTTATTAAAACAATTCCTTCAAATGTTGACATAAGAGTGTGGATCAACAGTTACTTACTCACCTTAGGAGTTAGATTATGGAATAGAATTCATCTCTAAAAGTTAAGATGATGTATTGTTACCAATGTCTTTGAAAATCTGAAATCCTCTTCTACCTCAGCTTTTGTAACGGTTCTTCATGGTATATGTTCTCCTCCTCAGGGAAGTCCCTTAATGGCTTTTGTTTGTTTGTTTTTAGTGGGTGGTTTTTTTTTCCTTTTGGTAGTTCCTTCTCCTTAGCTTGTGATAGATAAGACTTCAAAATTAAGATCTTGACAAATTCTCATTTCCCTCTTAGCTCCTTCTCTCATTTATCTGTGATCTTATTTCCTGAGACAATTTTAGCTACATAGAAGGGCAGATGGTTCACAAACTCCATTTCTTGTCGTTCATTTCCATTCAGTCCTACAGAGGAGCCTATTTATTTCACATCTCCTCCTTGTTTCTCTGCTTTTGTTCTTATAAAAACACAATCCAGTGAAAATGAGACAGTTTACTGAAAAAATGGCAACCAACTAAAATGAAAACTGTATTATAACTTTTGCTGTCAAAGACCAATCTATATTGTTAATTTCAAACCACCCAGGGACACCTAAGCAACATAGCAGCAAGTAGATATCACAAAATGTCCCAACAGGAGCTCATCATACTAAAAGCAAGGGTTCTTTCCTTCTTTTTGTATATAAATTACTTGCCTAATCTTATCTAACGACCTCCAAATCTGTAATGTATTTAAGTTCACTGAAACTTTGTGAAACATGCATCCTATAATTTAACTAAGGTTCAGTGAGATTAATTGGTTTAGGAAAGGCCACATAGGAAGATGATGGCAGAGAGAGTAACCGATCATAAATCCTTTAATTAACAACGCATAATAACATATATATTCTCTGTTCATAATTGCATATACACAGCAGGCCTACAATCTAATTTTCTTTTTTGGTTCTGAGGAGGTTTTTTTTAGAGATTAAAACAGTCATTTAATACAAAAACCCCTAAGACAGCAGTGATGATGTTTAGCTGCTTTTGGGGCTATGCAGTAGAGGATTCATGTTTTTCCAGAACTGAAGATTTTGAGTTTAAATTTGTAGTTCTTTTTATGAATCTGTACCTCAAAGATTTAAAAATTTAATTTTCAGTGTAGGAAAAAAGATATGGAAGATCCTAAGCCCTTTTATGCTTTCAAAAATAAAATTTTAATACAACATTCACAAACAACATAATCATTTTCAATGTTATCCTATTATCTTTAGGTGGACAAGAGTTTTTTTTTGGATCAGGGAATCCAGCTGTATGTAGTGAGGAAATGCTTATCTCCACTTTAAACCTAGGACTCATAACCCTGACTCCTCTCCTTGTTCTTAAGAAAATGAATCTCCAGAATGCCACAACCCAAGGATGGTCTGTTTTATTTTCAAGAATAGTGTTTGTCTGGTGGTATATTTAAATATAGACAAGTAATTTAGAGAAGTGGAAGCATATCATGTTTATACTTCAGTGGGATAAAATTAAAGTTTGATTTTTTTCATGTCTGTCCATCCTGTTAGACTCATAGGATCGTAGAATAGAAACATAGCATCATTAAAATTGGAAAAGACCTCCAAGATCATTGAGTCCAACTTTAGACCCAACACCACCACATCAACTAAACTATAGCAATAAAGGCCCTATCCAGTTGTTTCTTGACCACTTTCAGGAACGGTAGCTACCACCTCCCTGGGCAGCCCATTCCAATGCTTGACCAACCTTTCAGTGAAAAAGTTATTTCCGATGTCCATCCTGAACCTCCCCTAGCGCTTGAGGCCATGTCCTCTTGTCCTGTCTCTAGTTGTCTGGGAGATGAGACAGATACCCACCTGGCTACAACCTCCTTTCAGGTAGTTGAAGAGGCCAATAAAGTCTACCCTGAACCTCCTTTTCTCCAGGCTAAATAACTCCAGCTTCCTCAGCCATTCCTCACAGGACTTACTCTCCAGACCCTTCATCACCTTTTGTTGCCCTTCTCTGAACTTGCTCTAGCGCTTCAATGTCTTTCCTGAAGTGGCTCATGTTCAGATGGCTGTCGACCAGCACCCCTGGGTCCTTTTCCAGTGGGCCACTTTCCAGACACTCTGCCCTGAGCCTGTAGTGATGCATGGAGATATTGTGAGCCAAGGGCACAACTTGGCACTTTGCCTTATTAAACATCAAACAGCTAACCTCAGGCCATCAATCCAGTCTGTGAAGATCCATCTGTAGAGCCTTCCTGCACTCCAGCAGATCAACACTCCTGCTCAGCCTAATTTCATCTATAAACTGAATGAGAGCGCACTTGGCTTCCTCATCCAAATCATCAATAAATAAATTAAACAGGACTGTCCCCAACACTGATCCTTGGGGAATTCCACTAGTGATCAGCTGCCAATTGGATGTAACTCCATTCACCACCACTCTGGGCCCAGCCATCCAGCCATTTTTCAACTCAACAAAGAGTGCTCCTGTCCAAGCTGTGGGCTGCCAGCTTCTCCAGGAGAATGTTGTGGGAAACAGTATCAAAAGCTTTACTGAAGTCCAGGTAAATAACCTCCACAACCTTTCCTTAGTCTACTAGGCAGGTCATTTTATCATAAAAGATCAGGTAGGTCAAGCAGGACCTGCTTTTCCTAAACCCATGCTGGGTGGTCCTAATCCCCTGGTTGTCCTGTATATGCTGTGTGATGGCACTCAGGGTGATCTGTTCCATAACCTTGCCCAGTACCAGGACAGACCTGTATGTAGTTCCCTGAATACTTCTTCCAATCCTTCCTGTAGTTGGGTGTGACACTGGCTAACCTCCAGTTGTCTGGGACCTCCCTGATTAACCAGGAGTGATGATAAATGATGAAGAATGACTTGGCAGGCTCTTACGTCAGCTCCCTCAGTACCCTCAGGTGAATCCCATCTAGTCCCAGACCTGTCAGTGCCTAAGTGACGCAATAGGTCACTACTTCCTCCTGGATTACAGTGGGTCTATTCTGCTCCCCACCCCTGTCTACCACCTCAGGTTGCCCAGAGGATAAATGGTCTTTCTGTTGAAGACTATGGCAAAGAAGGCATGAATACCTCAGCCTTTTCTTCACCCTTCTGCATCAAATAAAGGATGGAAATTTTCCATGGCCCGTTTTTTTTTTCTCGTTAAAGTATTTATAAAAACCCTTTTTATTGTCTTTCACAGCAGTGGCCAGATTGAGTTCTACCTAAGCTTTCGTCCTTCCAATTTTCTCTCTACATAACCTAATAACATGCTTTTATTCTTCCTAAATTGTCTACCCTCTTCATGGAAAGGTCATCAACTTTTTTTGCCCAAGTTCCAGTGAAAGTTCCCTATTCAACCAAGCTAGTCTTCTTCCCCATCAGCTTGTCTTTTGGCACATAGGGATGTCCTGCTCCTGTGCCTTTAAGATTTCATTCTTAGAGTATCTCCAGCATTCCTGGACCCCTTTGTTTTTAAGGACTACTTCTGAAAGGACTCTAAACTAGTGTCCTGAACAGGCCAAAGTCCATCCTCTAGAAGTCCAAAGTAGAGGTTTTGTTGACCCCCTTCCTTACTTCACGAAGAATTGAAAACTCTATCATTTCATGGTCACTGTACTCAAGATGGCCTCTAGACACCACATCTCCCATCAGCCCTTCTTTGTTTGTAAACAGCAGGTCTAGCACAACCCTTGGTGGGTTCACTCACCAACTGCTACAGGAAGTTATCCTCTACACCAGGAGGTCTGCATCCAGGAACCTCCTAGACTGCCTCCTCTCTGCTGTGTTGAGTTTCCACTTTATGAAATGTCAGCAAGCCATTTAAAGAATACTTCATCTGCCTCTTCATCCTGGTTGGGTGGTCTGTAACAGACTCCCACCAGGATGCTGGTCTTGTTAGCCTTCACACTGATCCTTACCCATAGGGACTCAACCTTATTGTCACTGTTATTGAGCTCTGCACTGTTAAAACACTCCCTAGTGTACAGAGCCATCCCAATGCCTCTCTTTCCCCACTTGTCCCTTTTGAAGAGCTTATAACCATCCATTGCAGCACTCCAGTTATGCAAGTCATCTCAAATAGTTTCCATGATGGCAACTACATGATAGCTTTCTTACTGCACAATAGCTTCCAACTCCTCCCTTTTTCCCCCCATATTGTGTGCACTGGTATAGAAGCACTTCAGCTGGGCTATTGATTTCACCCCCAACACTGGCATGCAACTCCCAGGCTCATTTCTGGTCTTATACCCTTACCCCTCCAAATCTAGTTCAAAGCCCACTCAACTGACAGCCCTGACAACTCATGGGCTAGAACCATTTTCCCCCTTTTAGACAGGTGAACTCATTTGTCTCTAGCAGGCCTAGTGCCATGCAAACAGCGCCAGGATCAAAAAAGACTAAGTTCCAGGGATGGCACCAGACTTTAAGCCATGTGTTGATCAGATGGGTTTTCCTGTTCTTGGTGGCTAGACATTCTTCTAGGAGCTGTAAGTTCGTAATCTTTAAGAAGACAGAATTGCAAGAATTATTTCTTCTCTTGGATGAATTCTAGAGATGATTTTTGCATTCACAAAACTTTGATTTAAATAATGAGGGTTTTATTATTTTGAATTAATATTTATTTATTTATTTTTCTGTAAAAAAGTGATTCCTAACGCTTGGTAAAATACATTGTTGAAACAAATTTTGTTTGTATTTGATGCATCTCTTTGCTATACAGTTAGATATATGAAATCTTTGTGTATTTATTTCAGTGAACAAACTGCTAATACGCAGTTATGTGAATTTTAATGTATATTTCCATTCTATTTGTATATGTTTTTTAGTCTAGTTCAACTGAATGAATATCATGCTTTTGTAGCTGATTTCTTCAGAAAAGGTTATTTTCCTAAAGAAGTGGAAAATAGTTCATATTTTTTAATATAAGCAAAACAAACTTAACTTACTTCTAAATAAGGAATGCATAAATTTATCTAACAACTTTTCATTTTAGTTTTTCGTTTGGTTAGGAATGCTAAATTTAATCATGCAAATACTGCTTTATTGGCTGAAGGCCTGAATGTTGCATAGGAAACATACAGTCTGTGAGTCCCATAAAGAATTGTACATATGTTCATAGCACCAAAACTCTTGGAAGCATTCAGGTAGCTATTGAAAGGGCACTTCAAAAATTTCAAATGCCACAGACATTTTTAAAAATGAAATTTAGACTTCTAAGTCAATGAGATAGTTTCAATATTTTTATGTAAGCACTGTGTAGAACCAAAAAATGCCAGACAGTTCAGTGTTGTCTAAGGATCAAACAAAAGCAGAATAAACTTCTGGAAAAGTAAATTCATAAAGGAAATACAATTTTTGTTCAAGAGCATAAGCCTATCTATATAGAATTACATGGGTTTATAAGATAATGAGACGTATGACATAACAGTCATCTAAAGAGAGGGTGCACTTAGTACAGAAGTCACTGAACTACGTGAAAAATATCAGCTCAGAATTGCAAAATATTCAAGTACAGGTTACAAAATCCTGGGGTCTATCAAAATAGAATATATACACAACTACAGTGAAGATTCAGTGTTATGAGTGTCTGACCTGTGTCACAGTACATTTGAAAGAACAGATTGGTCTTCAGTTGAAAAAGGAGAATGGAATAAGCACAACTCACCTGCCACGGTTTTCTAACAGAATAACCTTTTTTCAGAAGAAATTCCAGGATTGTTGCAAATTAAACCAACATTCTACATCCACTCCTATGGCTTTGGCATTGTAACCCCTCTCAGGCGTATGGCTCTAAAAATTCCCTGTTAGAGGGTGGGCAGTACTCCTGCAGGCTTTTGGATAGTCTGAGTACAGCTAACTGGATCCAAAGTGCTCCTGAACGAGCAAGAGGGACAAGAACCTCTGGAGTTGAGGAAATAGCAGGCATTTGCTGAGCTGATGGCATGCAAGTATCCTCACAAAATTCTCATTATTGTTCAAAGAATGAAAACAACATTGGTATACTATAAAATGCTTAAAAGAAACAGACATTCTCCTGAAAGTTTACTCATTTTTGTTTTCATACTATTACTCACTAGCTAAATAATGATTTTTTGTCATTATTTTAAAATTCTATTTATTAAACACAGTGATAAAAATTATTCAGTCTAATTGCAACTAAGGTCATTAGCTACAGACTTTTAAAAGAAACTACCAACTGCCTTTTCATGAAGGTCTTCATTTGGTACAAGTTTCCAGTAAGTATACATAAGCCAAAATACCTGTTTGTTCATCTGCTATTATCTCCTTATATTTATTTTGGTGGCATTAGCTTAAGTGTGGAACATAAAAAAATCTCAGGGTATCAGAGATATTCTGTTGTTTGAATACACTGTCTTTTATTTCCTTCTTCATGAGAAAAAAATTTAAAAGGAAATTTAGGTCTTTTGATTCACAAAATATGAGCATCTCTGAAATTACTCTTGGTGAAAGAAACCTAGAGGGATTCTTCTGCTGACCTGACCATCCATTTCTGCCAGGATTGCCAGCAAGAAAGCAGAAAAGTGTTTTGCAAAGTGGTTTTTTTGCAACTTCGTGTTTTGTTTGGTCATTTGGACTGTTGAACATTTACTTATGCAATGTATAACTCATACAAGATTCAAGAGCCTATACATGCAATAAAATATGTCTGACCAGGAAAGATTTAAAAACTCCATTTAAAAACTACAAGATGTGTATCAAGAATATCTGTAGATTATTTTCTTGTAGTGTACTACAGCTGTGCCCTAAGTTAACACTCTCTTTTTAAGCAAAAATATTACCTTATTGCAGCTAAGAGATTATGCATGTTAAACTAAGAAGTGAGAAGAATGATGGATGTTAACAGGAGATGGAGTAGAGTATTATTGACTTTAACTGCTTTCAAAAGCATAGATCTAAAAAGTTAGCAAAGTCATCTACAGCAGAGTCTGCCTAGCGAAGGAACCTGCCATGTCAACACTGTCAAAACTGTGGCAGATATCAAAAATGTCATCAGGACTAAAACGACATAGTTTATCATTTCTCCAGTCCTTTCGTACACAGGTCTCAGATTTATGTAGCTGCATGTTCTTCTTCCAAGTCACATTGACTTCAATTTCTAGGATTAAGACCAACATATTTTTTAAAAAGGCTCTGTTAAAAAAGCAGTGCTTCTTGCTGTAAAGTTACACTTGTTTTGGGTAGATTTTATTTAGTACCAGCAGGATTGACGTTGAAATAAAATACAACAGGTTTCCCAGTTGATTTTGATTTAATGGACATCTTTGGTAGAGGACCTCAGGGTAGGTTGGCTCTAGCTATTTATCTTTATACTGGATAGTTTATATATTTTAAGAAAGTGACAAATGGCTGCTTTAAAAAAACTCATTATTGTAATTGATTATTATAGGAAAACCTCAGAAACTTTATGAAAGAGAGACATGTTCTCTAAGTGTCTTAGCTTTAAACCAGACTTGTAATTAGAAGAATCCATAAACATTTATCACATTACGAGTGGTTCAGTCAGAAGGTTTAGAATAAAACTCTGGAGTCGCTTTATAGTTCTGTGTTAAAATCACATACTTTAGTGATTTTCCCTTACCACAGAGAGATTAATTTGCCCAGCTGAACAGAGGACCACACACTTTCAGGACTCCTCTAAGCTGAGTCCCACAAGAATTTTCCTGTGCAGACTTCTGAGAGGGGTGACTGGAATCTTGAATTAATAAATTTCTGAGGTTTTTTGTGGAGCTGTATTTTCAGTGTAGAATTTGCTGAACAATTTTAGCTATCTATGGTCTCTCCTCTTTTTCTCCTTAATCTCTCTATATATCTGAAACTCTGGATGTCCCAGTGATCTTACATTGCCTCACCTCCCTTATTTTAGTTATAGGTCATTCTGAGCAAGTTCTGAGAGATTTCAGTCCTGAATCCATATATAAGATGGTCTTTAACTCATATATATTTCAAGGTCTTATAGTTTAATGACTGATTTATTTAAGCAAAGAAACAAAACATTTTGTTAAATTTAAGCTAAGGTGGCTGAAATTTTATTTTGCTTTCATTAATGTGATAAATCTTGCAAACATTAAAAAATGGGAACAAAATTTGACTATCTAATGTTACATAACCAATGCCTCTGGAAGACAGAGACAACATTTCCTGTTTGCCGTTTGCAGAGACAATTAGCATTCGAGAGACTTAATTACTGTTTTAAGAAATACTGAATATGAAAAATTAACTCTTTGATTGCAAGTTCTTAATCATGTCCAAACTTGAGAAGTCATTACTGTCCCTGTGTACAGAAAAGTAAATTTTTCAAAAGTAAATTAATTGCAGTTGATTCTTTAAGAACCTTTGTTCCTGATTTAGGTCCACAATATGTGACTCAGTTTGATTTCTAGGTTATCTTAGGGAGTATACATTTTTTGTTCATTATACGAAAGAAATAAATTAGTTGCTCAGAATAAACCATAATTGAGCCCAAAAGACAGGAGATACTTGCAAAACCATACATGTTTATATGGTACACATACTTCAACAATTTTCAGTCCAAGGGTTTTTTGCGGCATGGCTTCTCAGGCACAACCTACCATGTATGAAGTAGTAGTAGGAGGAGGAGGAGGAGTAGTACATATATAAGATATTATTTCTTTTAACCAGCTCTCATTGTGGTAACCCTCAACATTTAGAGTGTTTTCTCTTACGGCACCACATCCTGCAGGCAAGGCAGTCTATAAGAATGTCATCTTTCAGTTCTAAAATGTAAGCCTCTAGCCTATAAAGTTGGTGAGAAAAGACTGACTTTGTCACCTTAGTTATATGTAAGGCTCAGAAGTGAGAATGCAAATGAAAGATTAAAAAAAATCTTGAAACTTCTGTAGTTTTTACCAAACCCCATAATTTTTAGAAAAGTTTTGTGACACTTTATTATACAGAGTTGAAAATAGCATAATTTATCTTTCTTAAAATACATTTTTTTTCTTCAGATAATGTCCTACATATAAATTTAAATATGTCTATAACAGGAGCAAACCACAAAGTCTGGGAAACAAAGTGAAGTTTTCAAAAGCAAAGAGTTTTTGACTCTTCTAAGCAGACATGTTATAAACCCAAGCCATAACAGTCACATCTATTCTTTCTCCACAGCAAGCTACATCTTTTAACCATTAAAATTTTTCTTATTCCAAGCTTGTTTCAGTCTGTAAACTCTTTTTTAAACATGAAATAAAAATCATTGTTCCTTTGGCAACTATACAGTTTCTTTGTTGAAAGCTGCTTAATTCAAATATTCTGCTCACAAAGATATGTTACTTGGCAGCTTGATGTATATAGTAAAAGTGAAAGATATTTGTTAATAGCAGAGAATAAAATTCATGTTCATTGTGTTTCCCCATAACACAGATTTTTCAGGTTAGCCAGTGTTTCAGATTGATATACAGCAGGTAAACAATGAAACTTCCAAAAGCCTAACCCTCTGAGTTCTTTTATCTGTATAGTCAGTGGCAAAAAGCATGTGGCAGGACCAGGTCATAAGGTTTCAAAGTCTGATGTAAGTGTACTTTGAGGTGCAGCTGAGTTGCTTCAGTGTTCATATGTAGTATCGTCTCAGCAGGCAGACATTGCCTCTCTCTGTTTTTATTTTGCTTTATCAGCTGTTTTGAAATTATACCTGCAACAAAAATGTACTCTTCCAGAACTACAACGTGAGGCAGATAGCTTGCAATTATAGTTGAATAAGGTGCTAAAGGTTATGGACCAAGGTTACAGAGCGGATCATCTTGAATGCCATCAAATGGCACACACAAGACAACCAAGGGATCAGATCCAGCCAGCATGAGTTTAAGAAAAGCAGGTCCTGTCTGACCAACATGGTTCATTTTATGACCAGGTGACCCACCTAGAAGATGAGAGGAAGGCTGTTGATGTGGTCTACCTGGACTACAGCAAAGCCTTTGACACCTTTCCCATAGCATACTCCTGGAAAATCTGGCAGGCCACAGCTTGGACTGTGGCACACTTTGTTGGGTTAAGAACTGGCTGGATGGCCGGGCCCAGGGAGTGGTATAGAATGGTGCTGCATCCAGTTTGTGTCCAATCAACAGTGGTGTCCCCCAGGGATCGGTGTTGGGCCCAGTCCTGTTTAATATCTTTATCGATGATCCGGATCAGGGGATTGAGTCTACTTTAGAAAATCTGCAGATGACACAAAGGTGGGGACAGTGCTGGAGGGTAGGAAGGCCCTGCAGAGGAATCTGGACAAGCTAGAGAGAAGGGCTGAGACCAATGGCATGAAGTTCAACATGCCCAAGTGATGGGTCCTACACTTTGGCCAGAATAACTCCACGCAGGTCTTCAGGTTGGGGGCAGAGTGGCTGGAAAGTGGCTCAGTGAAAAAGGACCTGGGTGTGCTGGTCGACAACTGGCTGTTCATGAGCCAGCAGTGTGCCCAGGTGACCAAGAAGGCCAATGGCATCCTGGTCTGTGTCAGAAATAGTGTCACCAGCAGTACCCAGCACTGGTGAGGCCACACCTTGAGTACTGTGTTCAGTTCTGGGACCCTCAATTCAAGAAGGACATTGAGGTGATGGAACTTGTCCAGAGAAGGGCAGTGAAGCTGGTGAAGGGGCCAGAGTGCATGTCCCATGAGGAAGCAGGGGTTGATTAGCCTGGAGAAAAGGAGGCTCACTGGAGACCTTATCACTCTCTGCAACTACCTGAAAGGAGGTTATAGCCAGGTGGGATTTGATCTCTTCTCCCAGGCAACTAGCAATGGAACAAGAGGACACGATTTTAAGCTGTACCAGGGAAGTTTAGGTTAGACATTAGGAAGAAATTCTTCACAGAAATGGTAGTTAGATATTGGAATGGGCTGCCCAGGGAGGTGGTGGAGTCACCATCCCTGGAGGTGTTTAAGGAAAGAATGGACATGGCACTTAGTACCGTGGTCTAGCTGACATGCTGGTGTTCAGTCAAAAGTGGACTTGGTCTTGGAGGTCTTATAAAACCTTACTGATTCTGTGATTCTGTGATTCTAAGAAAAATGCTAGCGTAAATATATATAGACTCTCTAGAAATGTATTGCCATACAGTGTAACAAATTGACTTAATTTTCCTATTCAGGTTTTGTTTTGTATAAACGTGTAAGAGTTTTAACTAAGTGAAAATATTCATTACCATGGAAATCGTAGAGTGGAACAAAATAGGAGGCAACTGAGTTTTCTCTTCTAATCTATAATCCCATTTTTTTCTTCTTTAAATTTTTTTCTAGGACTTGTTGGCAACAAGATACTGAAATGAATTTGACTTACATGAATCTCACATTTAATAATACGTCTAATTCCCTGATTAGCAACAAACACTACATGACTTTTAGAAGTAATATGCTACTTAAAATTTAAAATTCTGCTACTTTTTATCCAAGTGAAGTTGGAGTCATTACACCCTTCATTCCCTTAAGATATCAACTACTGCTATTTAAAAGAACTTCAGACCTCATCTCACCCTCTTTAGACATGGCATGGAAAGCTTGTCAGACTTGACTATTTAAGCAAGAGTTAAATTCCAATACAGAATGGAAGAAAATTATCCTTGTTTTGTCACTTCTCATAGGAAAATTTCTGCAGCAAAGATGTAGTGTACTCCTGCAAGTTACTAGATTTGGCTGGTTGGGAGCCTCGAGTGATGAATGCCTTGCATTCATTGGCATAAATGAAAAGAAAGCCCCAATTCTGACTTTTGAAATGGCACTCATCTTGCATATTATCAGAAGATGTAAAATGTAACTAGTCTTCCTTTGCTTCCTTAGGAGAGAGTATTTCACTACCCAATCAGTTGGTCTGACCAGTCTTGAGACATGATGGCTGATATATTTAAACTGAAAGAGGGTAGAGTTTAGACTAGATGTTAGAAAGAAATTCTGTCAGGGTGGTCAGATACTACTGGAACAGGTTTCCCCAAGAAGTTGTGGATGCTCCATCCATGGACGTGTTCACGGCCAGGTTGGATGGGGCTTTGAGCAACCTGGTTAAATGGAAGGAATCCTTGCCCATGGCAGGGACGTTGTATGTAACTACATGGCCTTTGATGTCCCTTCCAACCCTAACCATTCTATCCTTCTTTATGAAAAGACGACCTACAGGTCTGATCTGCCACATGTTCTCTTCTCACCTGGGCCCATATGTTTCTGTGGCAGTGTTATATTTACTATGTACTTTAGAACAAATAAAAGAGAGTAATTCCAATTCACTCTGCAAGCTGAATAGGAACAATAGTCTAGTGATTGCATAAGGGGTGCTATGCCAATGCTTCTCCTGATTACTGGGAGCTATGTTAATATGGAGATGCCTTTTGCCTTTCTTCTAATGTATACTGGAAGAAAAGATAGCAAGAATTCAATCTACTGCAATTTCTTTTGCATATATGTATGTACTAAACAGCAATATTTTATGCTTAAAGGACAGAATTTTCTCTCATTAACTCTGTAGAGGTCAGTGGGATGTACAGAAACTATAGTGAACACTAATTTTATATTCTTAACATACAACAGTTTCATCAGGCATTTTGAAGATGCAAAACACTGTCATATGGAAATGCATTCACCAATATGATTTTTCACAGTATAAAATGTTTATTAGGAAAACATATGCCTCCTGGTATATATGTTCCCATGTTTTAATGCACACTTTATAGGGATTTTTCTTTTTATTAAATTATAATACCCTTTTGCTTTTAAAAGTTGATTCATTGTAATTAAACATGAAAAAGGTAAAGATAATATGTGGTAGCTCTTTTTGTTGCTATCATCTTATTTTATTGTTTGTATGTCTCAGAAAGTATCTATTGTACTTTTATTGATCAAGGAATAGAATCCCTTTAAAATCCAGGTGTTGACCATATTTTTATCAGACTTTCCATAACAACAAAGAGTTCTTCTTTCCATATCTACTTTCTTTGTGAAAATCCAACTGAGCCTTGCAAATATGTTAATCCAGGTCTGTAAAATCTTCAAGCTCTTGATTTGATTCATGTATGCTAGCAAAGGTCAAACTGAGGGGAAATAGTAAAGCAACATTTCCTCTGAGGTGATTGTTTTGCTCATGCCTTTGTATATTTCTACCAGCACAGAATAGTAGCAGGTTTTCACTGATGAGGATTTAAACTATTTCGATGTTTCTAAACGAAACATGTCCAGGATGCAAAGTTCGGACCCAAACTGCAGATTTATCATATAGGTATCCTGATAAAGTGGTTGTAATTTGCTTCAGATATACAAATAGGATTCGAATCTAGCTTGTTCAATTGTTCTCATATTTGTTAAGCACTGATTTTTGAGCATTCTGTGAGGCTGAAAAAGAGCCATAATTTGACAACAGCCCTCCTATTTTGTACCTCTTCTTATTGCACTCCTGCTTGCCAAGGCAATGAATTCCAGATGAAAAGAATGGATTTTGGATACCCAACAGTAGTTTTCTGGTCATAGTAATCTCTGAGTCTGTAAAATACTATTTTATAGGTGTCCTTTATTTAATATGTAATACTAACATAAATATACATAATGTACATATAAAAAGAGAATACTGAAACAAAACACTGTAAAAAATATGGACTTTTAAAATATGAAATAAACAAACAAACATCTTAGGTCTTGAACTGGAAGATTCTTTACTGATGTTTGTAATAATAAGAATCATCATTTAACAAATTACTAACATTCCTACAGCTCCCAAATAGGTACTCTACAATAAAAAGGAAGAAAGGCATCTTCCCCTGAAATGACTGTAAGACAAGAAGATAAAGTTTTGAAAGAGTAAAGCTGTAACAAGAAAGGTATATGGCTTGAAATGTTGGCAAACTAATACCTTTTCAAAAAGATACTTTCTGTCTTTTTTTCTTTCTTTCTTGAGTAAACTACTTGGGTTTCAGGGGACTTAGTAAAAATCAGTTAGTTGTAGAACAACTACTTACCTGATGGTTAGTAGATAAGGCAAACCTAGGGTGAATTTATATTATATTTGGTGCTTCATCATATGTGAATGTGAGACAAATTTATCCTACTTCATCTAATTAGCACAACAGACCTTTCTAACATCTTTAAAATTTAATTATGATTCTTACTTTTTAATTTGAAGTAAAGTTAGTTTATTTTTCTCTTCTAGTTTATTTATAAAAGTAGTTTTTCTTAGCTCTTGGTGTTTATTTCAGCTCAAGAGGATTAAGGTTTCAAAAGTAGTGCCTTAGATGTATTGAGATGTATGGTTTGGGCTTTTTTAATAAAATCACTTTACGCTGACAGCTCAGATTAGACATTTTAAAAAGCAATCATTTGTTTGGTAACACGCCAGTTTTAAGTTTTTGTTATAAATTGGTGTTTCCTTGGCTTAATAAAGGAATAAATAAGTATATTTAACATTTGTAATTCAATTAATTGTCATTCTTTTAACAGTAAGCCATCATTCAATAATCATATGTATCAGCAAAATAGAGAGCATAGTGAAGGATTGTGCTGTTCTTGGCACAAACTGACATGTTCCTGAGAACTGTAAAAATGGAGTGAGTAGTTGTCATAATGTCTTGATGAGTTTAGTTCTTTCTTTGTTCTTTTTGGGTAGGGTCATTTCACAGGGCATATTTTGACTCTGTAACCTAAACCTTTGCTGATTAAAAATAGCTACTCTAAAAGGTAGCTTTAGAAACATTTTCAGTATAGGCAACACTAAATAACTGAAGAGGAAATTATGGATAAGGCTCCAAATTAATTCTGAACATAAAAGTCTTTGGTCTAAAAGTTAGAACTAGTGGGGTTTTTTTGTCTATCGTGGTGTGTTCTCACTTCTGAAAAAAGCAATGTTTTCTACAAATAAGCAACAGGCACATGGCCTGTTGGATCAGGTTACATCAGGTTATGTTGTGTTACATGATATTACATGCCCTGCAGTGACCTGAGGCAATGTCATCTTGTGTTACCTTGGGAAGGAAATACTGTTCTTTATTAAACAAGTGAAGAGAAGGTTAATCATCTCTAGCCATGAGGAATTTCTGTACGTAGAATCAGCTAATGACAAGTAGTATGTTCTTTTGATTTTCTTTTGGCTAATTCTAGGCAGTCTAAACCCCATATGAATCATGTCTTACTATTATTTACTGGTTGGTATGTACTTTACAAATCTAATTTAATATATTCCAGAGTACACACTGAAAAGAAATTCCTGTAGTGCTACAAAAAGTTGTAGTACTGGAGAGTGGATAGACAATAGCACCTATTTGGTTATGGAAATGAGAAATTTTGCAAAAGGGATATTAAGTAATCCTCTTAGATGGAAATGCTTAGTGTTGGAAGCCTAACTATTTATACATTTTATGCACAGACTGGTCATTATTACTCTTCTACAGTTCTTATAAGGTTCTTGCTTAAATAGTACATTATGAAAATGAGCTATTGCAACTGCAAAGTATGATAAAACCGAGTCTATAGTGTCACCCTACCCGTGACTCTATCAGGATAGGTACTCTCAATAAGGAAGTCTTGAGTTATTGCATTGTGGGATACTGTCAAAGGAACACATTGTACTACTTGGTCATTCAGTGTAATGATCTTTTATATTATCTCCTATTGATACATTTGGCATGTAAATTCACTTTTAAAAAATTTACACAAAGAAAATGAACACTATTACACAGGTACAGCTATCTACTGATTTCACAGTAAATTACTGGTGCGTGGTACAGAATGTAACCTTTTGGTTATATTCTGCAGTAAAAGGAATGGGTTAGAGAGGTTTTTATGCAAATTAGTAATGCTCTGTGTTGGAAGCCTAATTGTACTTTTTATTGTTGGACAAGTCAATACTGCTTTAATGCACATTTTATAAGCTTCTTGCTAAAATTGTATATGAAAGGGATTAGTTTCCATAGATGAAAAGCATAATCTTAACAATGAGGCCACGTAAGCAGAATGGTTGAAGTACTGATAAAGGATTTGTTAGCTGCAACACAGAATAAGTCTTATTAGGGTTATTAGTCACCACTATTTGACCCACTATACTTCATTGTACAAGTCGCATGTCACTCAGTGATGGAATGAACATCAGCTTCTGTATTCTCTTCAGATACAATAAATAGAAATATTTGAAGTACCTTGCTGTAAATCATAAACAACGTAAATTCATTTTTTCTTTAGTCATTTTTGAATGGGGATAGCAAAAAAAAAAAAAATTTCAAAATGAGCTCTTATATAAAAACTACTACGTAGCACACCTTGAAGGAGGCTGGAAGAGAAGGTCAAGGTTCAGGTTTTTCTTGCTGTCTCACTTGATCTAAATCTTCCCACATGCTCAAAAGTGCTCATTACCACAAATAATAAAATTCAGATGTTGAAGAACAAGAGTTCAGTTCATCATAGGAAAATCTGAAGAAAATTATCTTCAAAATGGAGGTTTCAAATTAGAAAAAAATGTCAGTTGTTGTGTGTTTTCTTGGACAAACCTCCCTTTTTTAACTAAAAACCTGTACAAAATGCTTTCTTTTTTCTTTTCTATAATTGCAGTTGGAGTGGTGACAGAGGTAGTGTTGAAAAAGGGACGTACAGAAGTCAACTTTTAACTCAGGGTTTTCAAGGAAAAAGAAGCCAGTGTTATAAAACAAAAAATTAGGGACGTTAAAAAAAAATAAAAAGATACTTAACAAGATCTTTGTGTATTCCCCAGCTTTAAAGAATTCATAGAAATATATCAGAATGACTGAATGATGATAACATAAAAATAGAGATCAGTGCAAAGCACAACTGCAAATCTGATGAGGCTTGTGTGGTCTTCACTTATGTCATTTTTCTTCCCCATATGCTGGATCATGGATTACCTATGGAAGAGTGAAGAGATTCTTAAACCTCATCTGCTCCACCAAAGCCATGCCTAAAAAAATGTATTGTTATATTAAAATTTCTAGTAAATCCAAACTACAGATTATATATATGGTCCTATCTCTTTAATGCTTTTGTTCATTTCTACTCTTCTCTACATAACCTTGTGCTGGAGAAAGTCTTAGCTGCCAAAACCTAGCAAACTGTTAGGAAGGGCTTTCCTTTAAAGTGTGCTAACCAATCTTTCCCAGCGCTGCACTATATTCATTATGTCTGTTAGGCATATATTTCACACATTACAGTCACTCCTTTTAGACCACAAGAGCATCTGTCCTATTTCTAGGGATGCTGTTACTCAGCATTTGCAGGTTTGTAAGTAATATATACCTGCACATTTGGTCTTTCCTTGTCTCTTAGAAAGAGTCCTATCTATGAGCCTCTAGTCCAAGTTGCTTATTAGTGTGCCTGGTCTAAAAAGGTGCCCTAGGTAGACAGGTATCATTCTGTCCTGTTCTGTCTTTCTTATTTTCTCATGCTAGCCTTTCCTTTCTTTCAAAATTTTACCTATTTATTAATTTATTTATCTATTTATTTTACTTTTTGGCTTGTTTCAGTTCTTTTTCTAGATTTCCAAACCTACTTTTCTCTGAGTCTGAACAGACTTGCACTCACACATTCGCAGTGTAGCTGAAAATGGAGGGCACACAGTGATTACTTGAGATAATAAAACTTACAGTTCAAGACTCGAGCATTTCAGAGGAGCAATTGCAGTATGTTGTGCCATATGACATTTGGCAAATCAGAATACAAGATGATATCAAACTGATAGAGAAATTGAAGACATTCTCCACTCTCTTAAAAAATGTAGATAAACCAGTCAGCAAGGCAGGTATTTATGGGAATGAGACAGAGGAGGACAAAGGGGAAGATCAGTGGAGTGTGCTTAAGCCCTGCGCCTCTTCCTTATAGCGCGAACAATATTCATTTTACCCAACTTGAGCAGTTTAAAAGGTAGGCATCCAGATTAAGCAAATCAGCCAAGTTTCCCCTGGAGTCAATGAGAAGAGCTAGGCTCTTCCAGAGCTAACTTTTTAAATATTGAAGCTTCAATCATTGTTTCAGCTTTTTAAAGCATGCTAAATTTTATGGATCTTGAAATAGTGTCCAAAAGTATCACACTAGTGTTTAACTTGGCTCAGTTTTTAGTTTTCAATATTTCATTTATTTATCTGTAGGGGTTTTTATAGATACGACATACTAGTAATAATTATATTATTTATTCTTGCTGTGATTAGGTGGAGTAATTAAGTCTTTTGCTCATATTTATATTAGAAACAAATGTTGTTTTCTATGGTTTTGTTTTCCTTTCTCCTGGTTCTCTCAGCAGCTTTCAGTTAAAAGTTACATATTCAAAAAGGATTTGTATCTAAAACTAGCTTACTTTTCTGGTTATAGAGAAAGAAAGCTTTATAGGACAAAATTACTATGCTGGTCTTGAAATTCTTCATCTTGTGAATGCGCAGAACTTATCAAACAACAGGCAGTCTTGGGAGTAAGAAGCCTCCCGTTACAGAGCATACTACTGACCACAAGACAGAGAAACAACTAGGAAGCTAGCTGGTTCCTCCACTCTTGTTATATCTGTACACATCACAGTCTCCAGAGATGGTGATGTGAGGTCTTCCTTTGGTCCTCTTCCCTTGCACAGTTTAAAAAGACCTGCTTTGATGGCTTGCCTTTAGTGAAAGGTCAGTGATTGTGTCCTTGTTTGACATAATTGATGGTGTAGTTAATTAGAATTATACTGTACTTAAAATAGCCTGTGCTTCTAAGATCTGTAGTGGAAGAGTTACCTCCTGCAGAGTTTTTGAGATCTAAAGAAGGGTAGCTTCCTCAAGCACTGTTTACAAGCTCCTTTAGCATGATTGTATCATCTACAATCTGTAGCAGAAAGACTCCCTCCTGTGGAACTCATAATATCCACTGAAGAAATACTGTGGATTTCCAGAATCCTCATTTGCCTGTAAGAATTTAATATGGTTACAGCCATCTTTAGATGTGGAGCCATTAAGTTCCATCACATGTGTTTCAGCTCTACAAATATCAGCCCATGATATCACTGTGTTACTTCACTTTTAAGATGGTATAGCTTTTATGACTTCGGGAGTAACATCTAAAACCTCAACATTTGATCAAGTCTGCTTAATGCACATACTGAGTAACATCTTTAAATACCCCTGAGTATTCCAAGCAGAGAAAACAGAAGCATTCCTGAGACAATACTTTTTAAGTAACCATTGTTAAAAAAAATCCTGCTATTAACTTTAAAAAGGTCTGGTTAGATTACTTTACATAATAAAAGATATTGATATTATTAGAGAAACAGCAAATTCGCATATAAACCATACTAGTTCCCATAGACCCATACCCACTTTGTTATAATTGCTTGCAAAACCAAATATTTAGTGTATAAAATGTCAAAAAAATGCCTTGTCTATTCCCAAACCCCCCAAACCAAAATGGTTTTGGAAGAGTGGTATTCAGAGAATGTGTCTGATTTGCCAAAATTAGAGGAGATGACCTGTCAATTTATTTTCTTTTTCTTTTCTAAATATATAATGGAACATCACCCAAAGACAGCAACTTCTATAGCACAGCTTTTTTTTCTTTATGTCTTTTATGAAAGGAATAAAGATTTTATATTATGTTAGTATAAACTGTGGCTGACAGGAAAATAACTTAGACCCTTTCCTTTAAGGATAACAGATTTTAAAATAAAATTACTGTATCTTCTGGTTTGTGTAAAATTCATTACTAGCTATTGTAGTTTCAATGCCATCTTAACTTCAGAATCACAGATATCTTCATGCATAAAATGTATTAATTTAGGAATGAAAAAAAAATAGTTGAAAGCAGAGACTTCTTTCAGTTCCTTCCTTCTGAGCAGGCTGCTTACTTAACCCAGTACAAAAAGCTAGTGTGAGTTTCATTGTCTTGATTTTAAAAAAAACCAGTTAATCAAAGAATAATGGATAGGATGTCTTCATCTGACAACATCTGTTGATCTTAAACAGAATAGCCAGTGTGACAGTGAAGGTGTTCTTTACTTTTTTTTCCCCAAGCTGAAAAAATGGGGCATAGAGTTGTACAACCCATAGCAATGTGCATGTCTTTATACGATGTTGTTCACCAGAGACTTGTCAACAGACTGAGCCATATTGGTTCTGGCAGTCTTTCTACTGGGACAATATTTGCCTTGAAGTACTATCTTTTCTCTTTTTCAATGTCAGCCTGAAGGCTCTTAGACAGCATATGTTCATTTCATGTCTTAGAGATATTGCTTCTGGTATTGCAAATGCATTACCACATTGAGCTTCTTTTGTAAAACAGATGGTACATATTAAGGTCTCTATTTCTTAGACAATTTCTGCAACTATTATACTGCATTTTTCACGTTGACAAAAACATCATCAGCATCATGCAGTGAGGCACTAGATTATGTCAGAATGGTAAATTAAAGCCCACAACAGAAAGAGTTATAAAGGTGAATTTGTTCCCTTAGAGAAATGAGGAAGGGTGTTAGTTATATTTGGTAGATATTCAGTTAAAACTTAATGCCCTGATCTTGCAAAGTGATTTGTTTGGGTGCAATTTAGCTTGCAAGGGTTGTTTCTGATAAGCAGGAATCATGTTTGGAATAGATGTTATCTTTTCTAAGCCTGGGTCCTTAGGCATGGTGAAGAACACAAAGATTTGAGCACAAGGTGGACACAAGGAATAAGCCAAAGTGGTCACTGAAGGATTATGAGAATCACAGTGAAGTAGAGGTTCACAGGCCAGCAGCCTGTAGTACAGAACTGGTCCAATTTAGAAGACCATCTAGGACAGCCTGGCAAAAATCTGTGTGCGCAGCAAACAGGCAATGGACAAGAAGTAAATTAGTCACATTCTCCTGGAGAGAGTGTAGAAGATACTCTCTGGCAAGATGAAAGTGCTTTTAGGCAAAACTAGAGATTGGTCCAATTGCAACTGTAGTAGAAAATAAAGGGAATAGTAAATTGGCATCAGTAGCTTACTTTTGGGGTATTGTTGTCTTTATCTACCACTGTAGCATCAGCCTTGTTGAGAAGACACTATTTTAGTGACTTAAATGTAAACTGGATTTCTTTGTCCTCATTTCAAACCTCAGATAAAATACAGAAGAGTGGAAAGTGGGACTTGGGTAAAAATAACATTCGGGGTTAGAAGTGAGGTTAGTTGACACAATTGAATGTCAAGACATACTCAGAAAGGTCTGAATTTGCCGTGTAGTCATTATTTCTTCTGCTAGGAGGATTGCTGAAAATACAAGACTGCTTTACCATGCTCCTACCCCATAAAGAGTAAGAGTATTGGTTCTTCACATAAACCTTTGGATGAAACCTACATTACTTTCTTCTGAATGTGAGACTTGAAGAACAACAGATCAAAAGAAAGAGGTAGAAAGCAACATTTGACCAACAGATTCTACTGAGACATTAGTGTGGCTGGTGTGTGAGAAGATAACCAAAATATCAGAAGTGATTTGTCCCCTCCATTCAATCTGAAAATGAAGTTTATTTGAAGAACTCATGACAAAGTCATGTTATAGCATGCCAAGACAGAAGAGTCTTACCAACCACAATGCCGTTTTGCACATTACTTTTTACAGGAACAACAGGTCAACCCGAAATGCCACAAATGATGAGCACCATTTTTTGAGGGACAGTGCTGTTCTGAGGCTGCATTTGCTTACAGTCAGTAATGTCTATGAATAACTCAGAATGCCCAGGTCTAGGCAAGTAAGTTTTGCATTTACTTCTATGAAGTAATAGCATTAACTGTGGCTTGTAAAAAATTCTACATGAGTTTAGGCTAGTCTTTCCAGTGTTCTTTTGAACTGTCAAATTAATTTGTCTCAGGAATTGACCATTTTCTTTATTTCACCAACGTTCCCTCTTCTCCTAATTTGTTTTTCCTGTGCCTCTCCAGTCATTATATCTTTCTTCCTGTGCTGCACTTCTACCAGTCAAAGAGAAATGGGACCTCAGATTCTGAACTTGTTATTTTCTCATTGTAAAATTTTTACCATCACACGTTAATAGAGCATTAAAGTAATCATTTTTAATCAAAACATGTAATCAAAAAATGTAAAGCGTAGTTAAGTCTTAAAAAGAAGATGGACAAACTCAAATGACTGCATATTGTATTAAATGAATAAATAAATAAAATATTTCAAGCCATAGTTAAAACCCTCCTATTTTTCTAAGAGGCCAATTCATATGACTGTATGCATGATCATAATCTGCTTTTGCAGAAATAAGAACTTGTGCTTTCTGTGTTGGTGAGAACAGTTTAGTCCAGTGAAGGAGGTAGTAAGATGTATGATATTTTGCCTCTTCATTCCCTTGGGGTTCCTTTCTTCCTAAATAGGTAGGGTCACATTTTTGACCTTTTCCAGACTGAATGACTTGCTCAATCCTGTGTCAAAGGCATTTGGAAATTATTAATTATTCTGGTGGCCCAGATTGAAATAGTTTAAAATTGCCTGATTTTAAAAGGTATCTTATACCACCAAGTATTCTGAAGATTTTTAGTTAATCTTTTCCTTGAAGACTAATCAAAAATTCTATCCACAGACTTAAAAAACACGTCTTCAAATTCTTCTGAGTGTGATCTGACTAAAGATCATAAATGTAGGTTCCTGAATCTAGAGAGCCTGAAACAGGAGCTCTGATGCTTCTCAGTAATTGCACAAGGATCTAGGTAGCAGCATTGACCTCTAGGGAGAAGTTCTAAAAGACAGCATATCTTCTTGCAAAGTGGTATGGACTCCAACAAACTGCTGAAAAAATAAAAATATTTCAATTGCCAAAAAAAGTGTGTTATTCACACCAAAGTATCATCTGCTGAGCACAGAGAACAAAATCAAGACACACATCCACCTTATCAGGCAGTAGATTTTGACATTTAATACAGAGTTTGCAAGGATTTTCAGTTTACTAGGACCGATGAATTTCCCTGAACTCATTGTGTTCCAAATTAATGATGGCACCTTGTTTTCCTAGTTCTTATGCCCATTAGGGAAATGCATAATTCATTCTAAAGATGTGCATGGATTGAGGTACTTGTGTTTGTGATCAGCTTTTACAAACAGAAAAGAAATGTCCACTTTATGTAAACAGCTATTGAAGCGGAATGCATATTTAGTTCTTTGCATTTAATTTTAGCCTTGTTGATTCACTCTCTTATTCCACAGTTCTACAGATCCTGAGGAAAAGCTATACAGAAGACTTAATATTCAACATGAAGGGCAATGTGCATATTTTTGAGCGGAAAAATAATAATTAATTTTAATACTGACTCTCTACATGCAGATAAGTAAGAGAAAAAAAATCTCTGATGTTAGTGGAAATCTCACAAACAGCAATTTAAGGTCTGTGTTCAATGGTTAAATTAATAAGCAAATCATTCTGGCAAATTTCCAGTTTTTGCAAATTAAAGATATTTTACTGATAAATCCTTTGTCTTTCAACAATTCAGTGTATGCAATGTGTATATATTTTCTGATAATATTGTACAAAATTTATTTTTCTTTCCTTGTGTTTCAGCTAAACATAGGCAGGAAGTGAATTCTTGTGAAAAGAAAACAAAGGATATATTTTTTGAAACCAAAAGAAATTCCTCACATATCACTTGGCCCTGCGAGCACAAGGTGTGAAGGAAGGGGCTGAAATGCTAGACACATCAAATGCTTTAAAAGCCAGCACTTGAGTGTTTAAAAAATAGACTGTCAGCTGAAATGTTTCAATGTGAGAGAGACAGAGAAGGAGAGGCTCAAAGGTGTTTAAAAGGGCTGCTGGTGAGGCTTGTATCAGGAGCAGTAATAGTGAGAAATTCATTGGTGCTGATGATGGGGAGGGCAGTATCAGAGATGATTGAGCTGCTGTAGGTGCTGGCAGTGGAGCTGCAAATGGTGACACTGGTGGTTGTGGGAGGGGTGGAGGTGACAGCTTTGTTAGCAGCCTTGTGTCTGATGAAGAAGAGAATGTTTCTCTCAGAGTGCACCCTTCACCTTCATGTTAAAAATAGCACTTGGTAAGCTATTTATGGGGATTTGGGGGATTCTAGTTCTCCTGTGCCACATGGGTGGCTGCTGACATCAGATTTGGCACGTCCCTTCTGAACTGCAACACTGCAAAGCAAATGGGATGGTCTGGATTTCACTGTGTGATGGAGCTTTTTCAGAAAATAAGAATACCTAAATTGGATACACTTTTAGTAAAGAAAAAGCAGCAAGATAGAAGTTTTGAATCAGATACTGGATGTTACAGACTGCTTCAGTGTTAATTTAAAATTGGCAGTGCTCGGATAAAAAAAATGTACTTCAAGCAAGCCTTCCCTTCCCTTTCTCCTTCCCCTCTCCCTCCCCTTCCCTTTCCCCTCCCCTGTTCCCTTCCCCTTCCCATCCCCTTTCTTTCCCCTTCCTTTCCCTTCTCTAATCTACAGCAAAGCAAATGAAAAAATCTGGTGTCTAGAGTTTGGGGTTTTGTGGATATTTTTGTGGCATTGAGGGTTTTTTTAATTATGATTATTATTATTATGATGCTACTATTATAGTATATTAATAAACACCTAAACTTGACAGAAATACGCTATGGTGACACAGGTTTGTTCCAGTATATGAAACATTGCAATTCACTTCGGATCTTTTGCTCAACTTTTCTGCTGTTGTAATAGCAGTGGATGCTGAGGAATATTTTGTTTAGTCATTAATAGGTTTCTTTTTTTCCTATATCACACAATTTCTTTGAAAAATGAGACAAAGTGCTATGTCTTTAGGACATTTTCCAGAACATTATAAAAGCTAAATCCTAGAGTTACTGCTTTAGGGACAAATATTGGTAATGTATTTGCAACAGTGTCAAATTAGAATACCATTCCATTTGTTAACAAGTACTGTTTAAATCTGCACTTTTTCTATAGTTTTAAATGTGTTTTTGAAAAAATTAACCAAAGAAAAACTAGGTAGCAAACCTATAAATGTTCTTTATATGGGCTTTCCTAATATTGTTGCCTTTCATTACGCAAATAAATAAATGAAAAGTATTAGTATACTGTGTATTTTAAAACACAGATGTGAGGACTTCCCCCAGTGATTTTCTTTCAAACAGCTTTTACATTTCACTAGCAGCACTCCGATATATACATGTGTGTGACACCACATTTTTGAGAGCTGCAGTGAATGGCGCCATTTCAGAAGCTTCTTGGCAAAAAAAAAGTCTGGAGATATTTATAGTTAGTAACATTCCAGCCCCTGAATAAATAGTTGACTAGTCTTTTCAACTCCTGGCTAAATAGCAAACGTTAAGGTTGTTTCTGTTGGGGCACAGGTATTCATAGCATGCACACATCTTTATCTTATTTCAATTCTCTGCAGAGTCCAAAGAACTGGTTTTAATTCTTGTATGAATTTACAGCCTTTCTGCTTAGACCTCAGATTGGATCAGAACTCAAAGCAAACTAAACATGGAATCAGCAAATCATCTTATTTTCAACAAAAACTTTTTTTTTTCTTTTAATTTACTAACACAGTCACCAAGTATTTCAACTTCTGGAATTTTCTGAGCTCTTTTTAACGGTGTTTCTCTAGCCTGCTTCCCAGAAGTATATGAATATGCAGTATATTTAGACTATTCATGGGGTTTATCTGACTGCTCTTCTTTTTTTCTCTTTTCTTTTTCCTCTTTGATCAATGTTTTATGATTGCAAATGAGGGTTTTTGAACCAAAATAAAGGGTGATGTTTGAGGGCATTGTATTCACTGATATGTAAGAAATCCCAGTGTGTACAGTGTGTTTCCAAAATTTACAAGATTACCCGAGATTTCTGGACTGCATAGCAGTTTTCTATGCTATCATTACTGAAAGTTTGGCCAGGTTTGTCTAAGGTGGGCTCTTTTTCCTTTATATCTATGGTTTAGCTATCTGAATGTAAATCACTGAACCATGTGGGCTAAAACGGGGTCTGAGATACTGCATATTATCTGGCACTGTAAATCATGCAATAGCCAGCTTTGCAACTTAAGGAGAAGTGTTGGTTTATGATCCCTTTCCCCTGTGAACTAAAAAACCCAGAAAACCAAGCCAGAGCAACAGGAAAGATGGGACTTTTCTCATTATGGCTACTTTTGGGGAGGAGGGATTTGTGGGGGAGACTTGTTTATGTCCATTTCATGATAGCACAAGGTAGGTGCCTAAAAGAAGACAAGAAAATAAAAGGTTGATTTCTGCTTTCTGATTTCTATTTGCAAACAGGTTCTGTGAACACTAGTCTCTTGCAGCTCACCATCTTTCTGACACCTGAAGTGGTGCCTACTCCAGGTGGTGCTCACAACTCATGAAGTACCTTACTGCATTCTATGGTGAAACTGCTGACATAGCAATTGTAATGCTGTGCCTTCTGGCTACCAAAATCTCACCCACAGCTGTTCCCTTTCTGTTCACCTCACTTCTTGTGATGAATGGAATGGAAATGGTGGAAAGGGAAATAGAAAATAAAAAAAAAAAATAAAAAAGACAAGATAGAAAAAATATTGTTGTTCAGAAAAACTAAGGACAAGGAAAAGATAGTTTGCGGATACTTGACATTGCCTTTATGAATTCAATGCCTTCTGTGGAACATGAGAGAGAGCATAGGTAAGAAAAAATGATGGAGACACCCTCAATGTATCACAAAGTTAACTGATGAAAAAGAGAGGTTCAACCGTATGTGGTTAAGTATGTTTCCTGCTTTATTATCTTTGTAGAATTTGGATTTGCACTTTTTTGTCTTTGCTGACAGACTTTTTAATAATCCTGTGATGAATTTAGAACAAATAACCAGCAATACCCAAAGCATTTGGACAATTCACAGTGAATAACAGTATATCCCTCCTTGTCCAAGCTTCAAATTCTTCCTAATACTTTTGCCTGCCTGGTGGTACCTGCACCTCTGCTTAATTGTTGCTTCTTGTCTGTTCCTTCAGACAGGTTGCACTGTCCTGTTTTTCTCAGAAAAGTTCATTACAATGAATACCAATTTCATACAGCCAATTCAAAACATTTCTGAGCAAACTAACTAAAAATCCTCATGTAAACATTGTATAAGTTATTCATTAATTGATCCATAAGATTCATATCCTCCCTCTGCATATAAAAAAAATTGCAAAATGTGTGTCTGAGAGGTGGGGGAAGCACAGATGAGGAGATTCATCTCAGAAGATCTGCAGCTTTTAAGCTATTTCCAAGCTGTCATGTGGGCCCTTTGGCAGAAAGGTCGGTGTCACACTGTGATGGCTGGGGGTGTTGCCAACAGCTCTCACAGAAGAGGTCTTAGAAACAACAGGACTCCTGTCTGCAGATCTTTGCCCATGTATGTCTGAAGTATCAGCTAAGCAAAGTTTATCACAGCTGGTTTACAGAGCGTTTCCAGATCCTATTCACAGAAGTAGAGTTTCTGATATATTTCAAAAACTGCAACTCCTTGGGAGAAGTATAATACCCTGGACCAGGTCTCTCAGCAGCTTCTGAGAATGTGTTTTTTGACCCACTTGTATTCAGAAATGCAAGTCCCTACCTATCCTCTGCATAGACTTCAGGTGCACCTTTATCCGCTCTTTCTTTAGCATCAATTCAGTCATGAACAGGCCTGCAGAAAACTGGAAAGTTACTGAACACAAAGGAAAAGAGGCCAATTACAAGTGACCTGGGGGAAGCAAAGTCCGTGTACATCTGAAGGGTTATGGTGGAACGGCTGGTGTGAGTCAAAGGTAATTTTGTACTAAAACTCTAAAAGTTTCTGTCAAATGGAAAAAATTATACATACTGGATTTTAACCAAACAGACACACCTAATTCATTAGAGTGTGCACATATTTATTTTTATCTTATTCAACTGCAGGAGAGATGAAGCTGAGATTGGAAGGTTTGCTGGGTGTGGATCTGGTTCAGAAGTCTTTCAGTTAGGACTACAACTTAAAATGTACTTGTGAAAGAAAGCCTTTAAGTTTTACACCATATATTCAGTCAGTACACTAGAAGTTGGAAGGAAAAAGGCAAAAAAAGAGATGGTATCTCTAAGCAAAAAAAATTTAAAATACATTGCACAATCTACCAAGGCACATTTCAAAGCACTATTAGTGAAAATCAAAGCATATATAAGTCAAATCTGGCCGGTCAGTGATTACTGATTTTTCAGTCTCATTTAGAACATTAAAACTTCTAACATTTGAGAAATATATTTGTTCAAAGTTCTATTCAAAAACATATATTGTGTATTATTTTCACACCATTTGGTAGTTTTTTCTGGTATGAAAAAGAATCAGAATGTTATTGAGCCTTTGAAAGCCAATAGATTATTGGGTCAGTAACAGTATTACAGTGAACCAATACTAATTGTGATGTGACTTCCTCACATGACTTTCCTACATTTGCAAAGCAATCTCAGGCAGCCAGGCCACCTTGGCATTTAGTGTCAAGTGTCCTAACCATCTGCTTTCCCACCACCAGAGAGGGAGGTATTTTGTAAGCTTTGGTCCCTTTGCTCAACACTTTCTGCTTCACGTTAGGTTTCTCAGAGGTTGGGCTCTGCACTCCAAGGGAGCCATGATAACCTTGCAGGTCTCGGTAAATGTGCGTTAATATTATAAAATGTAGTTTTTCCTTCCTTCTGAGGGTCCTATTGGTTCTGCTATATTCAACTTTGGGAAGATACTACTGGGATTCCTTACTTCCTGCCATGACTGTATGGATAAATGAATAAAGTGGGGTTCAAGATCAAAGTCTGATTCAGAAGTATCTCTGCTTTCACACTGGATGGCAGACAGACAAAATGAGCTAGCAAAAAAAAGGCTCTGGATATTTGCCTGGATTTAGCCAGACCTGAGCCTGGCCTCTGCAATGTCTTCTCCCACTGCAGTATTCCTAACATAGGTCAAGCAACACTTTGTCCTTCACTGAACTGTGGTCTGCTAGCCACCAGTCACCACTGAACAGAGCGTGAGGCAACTGCACATCCATTCTCTGTGAAACCAGCAGGGAAGAAAAGAAAGGAATTTCATGCAGATCCATTCCCAAGCCCAGAGGGACCTGAGCAACTTCCTCTAGAGGAAACAGGGAAGTGGTCAGACAGTACTTCCTAACTTCCTAGACAAACACCTTAGGCCGCTGTGGATCTGTTTTCTCACAATTACTGCCAGCTCCATGCAGGTAACTTCACAGGTTGCTCTTATTATTAGAAAAAGTCCATCACAGAATCATAGTGCAATCTCCAAAGCAGTTTAGTATCATTAATCTGGACTTCTAGTATCCACCCAAATGCAAGAGCATAGGTTTTCGAGCTTTCCCTAAGAAATCCAGCTGCAATGAACACCCTCAGCATTCACTAAGCCACCCTTTTGGAGGAAAAGTGCTAAGGAGAACAGCTGCTGACAGGCAAAGTAAAATGACCATTGGCTATAGCCAGAACAACTAGTTTCATGGAAAAGATGATGCAGTCTGTGGCACTTTAGAAAACTTACAACTCACACAATCATGGGGGTCACACACAAATCTGTAGCATTCTGAGATTAAGCCAGCTGTTTTACACTGTACAGGGCTATGGTTTCTGACTGCATGGGAATTTTGTTAGTTCATTCTCTTTCATTGAATAGTAACATGATGTATGGTGGTATCAGGATACTTGGTTTGATCTCAAGATGGTGAAAAATATAAATTATATTGGCCATCACTACCCACGGAGTGCCCAGATAATCAGTGGAGAGAGATTAGATTCTCCTGAGAGAGATTTAGAGTGGGAAACTACTTTTGGATGCTCTGACTCAGTGGAGCTTATTTACCAACACTGACTATGGATGAGTTTATGAAGATAGTCCTTGGAAAACAAACTCAACTCTTGTGCATTCTCATGCTTCCAGGTAGTTATTTTACAATAATGAGATTCAAAGGGAAGAAAGGGTACTCAGTGAAGAACTTGAGCAAAAGTGTAAATTCGACAAACACCACGCAATTCCACATTCTAAGCATGCTTTTACTGATAGATGATCATCGTAAATATCTGTTCTTCCCCTTTGAGCATACAGGTGTGTAATACATGAAAAAGAACAGATTCTAAAGTCTACTTGTACATGTGCAAAATATTCCTTCCACAACGTACAAGGCAGATGAAGATGCTCAGAATTTAGTATTTTAACAGTAGATGTGAGATTATTACATCTCTCTCTATCCCTCTTCCATTACCCCACTCAGAATAGATATTCATGATGAGTCACTGAAAACTTATTTCAAGGACTGACAAACACCTACTTACCTCTGGGTCTTTAATATTATTTGATTTTTTTTCTTCAGCAGAAAGACAATTGTCTTCTCCTTTGGAAAAAATGTGATAGTCATGCCCTGATTGGTAGGAAGAGGAGATATTAAGGCACTGATCTTTCACAGTATGACAATGCAGTATTATTTTCTTCTGCTGGTCAGACAGAGTCATTTTCGTATGGACAGGGCACCTTTTAGACTGGCCCATCATATATACAGACAGGACTTTTATAGCTGCATTAAGCAAACCTACATTTAAATGCACAGTCTACAGTGTGAAACTATTTTTTTTTGTAGTCTCTATTCACGCAAGCCTGTTGCATAATTTGATATAATCTGAAGGGACTAACAACGACTGATAATTGTAGGGGTAATACGTACCCCTAAAGAAAAGGACTGTCATAGGTGAAGGTCAGGATCCTATATCCAGCTGTGTTGTCCAAATTGGTATTAGTTTAATAACGTGTAAACTGTGCTAGAAAAATGTAATTGTCCTGCATTACAAGGGTACTCCTTTAACTGAACAGTTTATTCAAATGTATAATCTAAATAATTGAGTACCTATGCATATAATAGAAGATTGCTTCATATGCAAACACTATTAAATAGACAGTTATATCCAAACAGACGGATAAAAAAGATGCCTGAATATAATTGGTTTGCTTTTGATTATTCCACAGATACAAATTTACTTAAACAATAAGTCTAGACAAGGTAGGGTTTATTGTCAGACAAAATTCGGTTTGGGAGAGTGAAGCTGAGGGATTTATGAGGCACTTAGGGGGACTGTTTTTTAATCTACTTCTCACTTTGCTGTTTAATAAGGGTAATATGAGAAAGGAAGCAGACTTATGACTTCTGACCAACAATTTATTTATTGCTTTGAACGGGATACGAAAAATGTTATCAGTCTGTGTAATAAAGTTATGCCATATAAGTGTGCATGTGGATACAAATATCTACATGACTGAATTGTAAAAATTTAACAAAAAAAATTGAGATCAGAAAACAGTAATAGGGTAACTATATAAGATAGCTGAGTTTGAGAAGATCTGAGTACCTTGAAAGTACCAGAGTACTTGAAGGCCTCAGACTCTTCAATTGGTATTAGGTTCAATTGTGGCATTTCACTGGGAACTTCACACTTGCAGAAAAGCCCTACTGAAGTCAGCAGCACTCTGTGTGGGCATAGGAGAAAGTCTGTGCCACAAATAGCATTCAAATGGTTATTAGAATCTGCACTCTCGATATCCATCTCTGAAGACTGTGACTGTGTAAGTTCATGGACCATACTAAATTCTGGACAAGTTTACTGTTTCTTAAACAAAGACTTAGGAGAAGCCTCAGACCAGGCAAATAAGAACTACATAATGAGACTGCAGTGAAATTTCTGCCCTACAATATTTTACTGTTTCAGATTTATGCTGTGTATGAACATACCTGTGGAATAACATACATACATATGTGTATACATGAGTGTAATATATACATGTGTATATTATAAATGGGTTTCATACATATACTCAACATGGTTATTTAAAAGACAAGGAAAAATGAAGAGCTTTTGCTTTAATCTTCTGGGACACTGAACTTTACTGGTGTCAGAAGAGGTTGACTATTAATCCCCAAATGATTGGTCACTGTTGTATCTAAAAGTCATCTTGAGACAGAATTTAGACTGCCTTCACTGGTGCCTAATTTACCCATTACTAATGTAATGTTTTAGTTCAAGTGAGAATGAGCAATTCAGACTACTTCGCATGTAGGGCTATTATATTCTTGTTCCCTAAAGTGAAAGGAGGGAAGTAATGCCAGTGCCTAATTTAGGCACCTATGCTATGTGATTTGAATACAGCCTTTAATCACTTACAAATAATTTGCATTTATTGCCATTGTAGTCAAATGTCCAGATGATGTTCTGTTAATAACTCCTTTTGTATCTCCTATTGCTTATATAAAATTAAGTCAATAATAGCCTGTCTCAGTAAATCTATTTTTGACAGTCCGTCTTTCCTTTTTTTTTTCACCTTTATCTCCTTTCTTTTTAATTCAGAAAAGCTCTAGGTGTGGGTTTTTAAAAAAAAAAACTCTTTCAGCAAATCGAAATAAGGCATTTCCACAGAATGCTGCCAACTTTGTAATAAGATTTAGTAGCTTTCCAGAGAGCTACTTGCAGTTCTAATAATAATTTTCTTTAAGTGTTCCGCTTTAGAAAATGTCTTCTTTGTTACTGAAGTTGCCATATGTACATATGGACTTCTTTTTCTGAAAATATTCCTGGGATTTTATTACCATTAATCATTTCTGAGGGTGTATATAATTTATCTCACAAGCCATCAGAATTCCCAGAGGGTAAATTACTCTAGAGGTCTCTGTGCCCTCATACTGTATCAAATTGACCTGCTTCTTGTTTGCCATTTTTGTGTACTACATTGCTTATTTAACAAGAAACAGAATGATTGTGATTCTGAGAAGGTCCTTTGATAGTAGTTTTGACACTCTGCCTGAATAATGACCCTCATTATGGAGCCCATGACAGGCTCTGAAAGTACTGATTTATGAATACATCACAGGTTCAGCATTAGAGCTCCCCCTACTCACTCCTGATATAGGACCAGATAGAGATACAGCCTCTTGAAATACAGTGAAGATGAGATAATTGCATGATTATGACCATTCAAATAATCTCTTTTTCTGATTTAACAGAGTACTGTCAGTTAATTTTGATTGTTCTCCCAAGTTATTAGAAGCCTTTGACAAAATGTTTGTTAGGAAAATCTGTTTCATGTAGGGTTGGCAACCATGTCTTAAAGGATAGTAAGGCAGAAGTTACACATAGTCTTTTTTTTGCTAGAAATGCATTTCTATAGCAAACATTCATTAACAGTTGCTATAATAGACTGTTAGCAGCAAGCTTAGCTAAGAGCTAGAAGTCTATGTCCTTGCTAAAACAAATTATAAGCCACTTTGTAAACACATTTTTGTGAGGATTCTTGTTGATTTATTGTTTCCTCCATAGCAGTTATTTAAATAAATGTAGCTAATTTAGTTCGTTTGCTGCACTGTATAATTTTGTTCTTTGTGTGGAGGGGTTATATGTAAAAGCCTGAAGGAATCACATCCCCATTAATCTTTTTACAAGAGCAATAAATAAATAAAGAGACATGGTTTCATTTTGCTAGTTAGGAGATTTTAAAATGCAGTGCTAACAAACTGATCTCTCCCTGTTCTCATTGCTCTCCATGTCCTTCTCTTGAAGACACAGTCAATATTCTTACCTAATGGAGTAATAGTTCTTGGTAGGCAAGTATGTAGAGGGACTACTAAATCTATCCATGAAGATATGTATTTGAATCCGCACTTAGAAATGTTTTTTCTCCCAGATGGTCATTCTGGAATGTGTTTGTTGCCACCTACCCTGGAACATGAAGGCTGGTGTGGGGCTGAGGGTTCCCATGCTTGCACAGGACATCCGTGTGCCAGAGGAAAGAGCTTCCAGAAGTCTGAGTGAGTCTTCGCCACCTCAGGTGTAGAGTTAGGTATCAATAATTGAAACAGAGTCAGAGAGAGGTACACCAGAGTATACGTCCGGGAAGTAGGAGTACAAGCTGTGCCTCATGGGTGTGTGGTGTGTCCTATGGCAGGTTGGTTGGCAAATGGAGGGGAGGTGACCTCTTCCCTGTAACCTGAAACCCTGCCTGGGGTAGCACCTGATCATTTGCATATAGGGATACTAAACCAGAACTTGAGGGGAGGAAGTGACTAATCTGAGTGTGCTGAATTGAAAATGTAGGTCAGACCAAGACAGCTGCACTGATATTCTGAATTATCCCTAAAAGAGTAGAGGTTCAGTGGTGGTTAATGACGTTTGGATGAGTATAAACATACATGCAGATACAGGGGCTGACAGGTTTCTATGCTTGAACCTGAGATGGATGAGGCTGCTTGAACCTGAGAGATGCCTTCAGCTTTCCATTTTCTAGAAGGCAAAAATTGGTTAGTTCTGACAATTAGTCCATTGGAATAAACAATTATGTAGGAGCAGCACATTATGTCATGAAATTGAGTCATCTGTGTTAACAGGGGTATCATTTCCACCTGTGTATGGAGTACCTGGTAAGTCTGCAGTAATCTCCTATTTTCTTTTATTCTTTGGTCACTCTGTCTTTTCTATTCATGAGAAATTCTGGAAAAGGATATTTGCCTGGAAGATGCTTTCATAGTTAATGGCTAATTAAAATTCAATTTTGATGTTCATCTGTGTCATTTATGAAGTGTCATCATTATTTGAAAAATTGTAATCAAGAAGAGCTACGGGTTTCCTGTGACTGCCCATTTCAAGTCTGTCAAATTCACAATTATTTGTTGTAAACTTGGTCTGTTTTAAGACAATGGATTAATATATTGTTAACTGTTTGGCCTTTTTCAGAAAGCCTACTGATTAAATATACTAAAATTTGTCTGGGAAAATTTTTTTCGTAAAGTTTGAATATCCCCTTCAAAGATGACAAAGATAATTGTTGACTTTCTTGCTTCCCTGCTTCGTAAAGCTCGTACCAGAGTATTGTAGTTCTATAAAAGTATTTCAGAGCATAACAAAACCTTCTAGACTTTAATAACTATACATGACTGATCTGTCCTCTCTGGCAAGGTTAACTGTTTCTCCCAAGGAGTTAAGTGGCACATAAACTATTGTTCACACCATTTGTGCTAACAGCCTAGCATGACCTCAAATACTGTAGTGGTCATACAAGGTATCCTGTACAATACATTTATCAACAAAGGTAAAAGGACCACAGGGGCAGTGCTGACTTTAAGTGTATTAGGGATCTATAAGGATAAATGCCTAACATCACTCCACAGCAAAAAGTAATTACTGAACCATTGTTTCTATAGTGTTAGTATTTTTTCATGGTTCTTTAGAAATATAAGCTATTTAGTTCTTAGGTTGACATCTGTACTGCATTGTATTTTACACAATGCATCTAGCAATCATATAACTGAGATCATTGTATTTTTACAAGAAATCATCAACAGATATAAAGCATAGAAAGGGAACAGATTGAATTCAGTAGTTATTTTTTAGTAGATTTAAATTATCTAATTAACAACAACCTGAGCAGCAGAATTTTAGGGTTTTATTTTAAAATCTCGTGCCCCATTTACAGTGTGTATAATCTTGCTTATTTATTCACTGTGTTTTTTTTCCCCATCCATTAGCTTTTGGATGCAACTGACTCCCAGTCCTTGGACTCCCACCTACTTTGTAAGTGATTGCCCTACCTGAAAAGAAGACAAAATCCACTCAAGTAAAGAATCACCATCCTTTTACATTTTAAGATAATTGAACTGAGGACAGGAGGAAACAAATTTATCAAAATTCTCCATCCAGAAATAGCATTCTGGAAACCTGCCTAAGGAAAGCCCTGGTATAGGCATTTATGATTTGTAAGGTATTTGAAACCAGGAGTTATTCCTATAGTATTGAATAATGAATAATTATCAGAACAATTACTGTCACATGGCAGAGATGTTTACAAAAGTCCCACTTTCTTTACATCAGGAAAAGAAATAAGAAAAATTAAAAAAGGAACCTGGCTAATAGAGTCAAATTACTCTGCTCTCTTTTAAGTTTCTGGGAAATCAAACCACCTATTACTACATAAATCTGTTGGAGCAAGTCCAGAGGAGGGCCACAAAGATTCTCAGAGGGCTGGAGCACCGCTCCCATGAAGACAGGCTGAGAGAATCAGGGTTGTCCAGCCTGGAGAAAAGAAGGCTCCAGGGAGACCTTAGAGTACCTTCTAGTACCTAAAGGGATCCTCCAAGAAAGCTGGAGAGGGACTTTGTACAAGGGCATATAGTAACAGGACAAGGGGTAATGCTTTAAGGGATAAGGCTTTATGAGGGTAAGCTTAGTTTAGATATTGGGAAGAAGTTCTTTACTGTGAGGGTGGTAAGGCACTGGAAGAGGTTGCCCTAAGAGGTTGTAGATGTCCCATCCCTGGAAGCGTTCTAGGCAGGCAGGATAGGGCTCTGAGTAACCTGATTGGTGGAAAGTGTCCCTGCCTTTGGCAGGAGGATTGGAACTAGATGATCTTTAAGAACCCTTCCAACCCAAACCATTCTATGAATTTTGATTAATTCTATTATTAATAGCTAAGAAAAATTAAGGGGTTTTGCTACCAAATTTCCAGGAAAGACTAACACCATGTTTCAGAGGGATATGTGAGAGGTTCCAAACAGACAATTACAACATAAGACCTCAAAGAGAAGCAGCAGCTGGTTTTTGCACTGAAAGTCATACGTGGAGTTTTCTGCTCTTTACAATGTTTTATCCATTGCAATGCTACTGTGGAGTGTTTACTAATTCACCCAAATGATCTGATCCTGCACATCTCTAAAAATACCTCAGAAGTCCTATGCATAAATTTTTGAAAACTGACGTTTTATTTATTGGTTTTAAAGATATGGCTTGTTAATTTCACAGAGTTCCCCTCTTACTACCATTATATCACAGCTAAATAGACTTGCTGATATTTCCTTGCTGATACATACATATATATATATGCATAAAATTTGTCCCATGTACCCATTTCCCTTCTTAACTGTGTAAAACAGATCTTTTCTCTCTCTCTGCACACAAAATCCCCTCTGTCTTCTCTCAGGATTCTGCATCATGTGTTAGCTGTCCCCTTCTGGGAATGGATACAGTGGGAACAATCAACTCCCCCCAAAAAAGAAAAAAAATGCCGCTACATATTTCTAGTTGTTTCTTCATGCCAAAGAAAACATTTTGATTTTACTATATGTGTATCATAGCATTGACATCTGCCCTCAAGGTGAGGTGTCCTTTTGTTGCACTTCTGAGTATATCAAACGTTTCGAATTATTGCCAGTTTCTCTCACTTAAGCAGGAACTTTCCTTTATGTTTTCTATCTAACTGACATAATGATAATATAAGGGCCAGAATTTTAGCCAGGCCTCCCATTTTTGAGTCCACCACCTTGAAGGCATAACATAACTAATTTGGACATCGAACATCTGGAGTGCAACAGACATTGTTTGCTCTGTTCTTAATGCCAGTATGGCCACGTGCCATTATGAGAAGGACATGAATTTAAACTGTCAAAAGGAGAGAGATCCATTCTGGTTTTGTACTATATTCCCATAGTGAACATAGCATTTCTTTCTTTTTTTTTTTTTTTTCCTTCATTGCTACTCACTTCTACAAGCTAATGAGAAGAGTTTGCAAAATCAGAAATATATTTTGCATTACACAGAGAAAACAATCTTGTTCAGTATTATAATATATGTAGTTCCAGGCAGATGGCGATTTTGGCTTCATGAGAAGAACCCCCTTACACAATGTATTTACTCACCTAAATAAAACGGGTTTTTGACCAGTGGCCTAGAACATTCCATTAGACAGCATCATGCAAGGCAAAAGTAAAATCACAGTGTACAGTGAAGGTTAATATTATCCAATATCCTTCTTAATTTGAAAGCAAAACAGACTACAAAAATGCTCATATGTGGTTGATCAAAGGCCAGCTACATTAGTAATTATCAAAAGATACTGCTATGATGATGAATATATTAAAAAAACTAAAGAGAAAATCTTTATGAATCAAAATCTAGTCTTTCTCTCAGGACTACATTATTGGGCTTTTTTTAGGCATATCACAAACTATTCCCTATTCTTTTATGAATTCAAAAGCAATTGAAATTGAACGTTACATTCTATGGAATTATATGATCGTCACTTCACCTGCTCATCTAAGGTCCTGCCTTTCTTTTACCTGTCCTAACATTTGAGCTTGCTGCTATGCAGAAGCTTTGTTTTATATATGTATGATAAATTATAGAATATATTTGCTCGGCATCACAGTTAGTTCCTTATAATTTCTCCTATTTGGCTTCTGCCTTGGCCTTTTGGTTGCCTTTGGTGCTAATTTTGCTGTTAGTTGTGAAACTGCCTCTAGGGCTACTGTAGAGTCAGACAGTTTATGGCCTATTTTTAGTTAACAGATGCCATTGATGGAGACCTGCTCTTACCTTAGAGAGAAGTGTGATTAAAAATCCAGGTATTGAACTTTCTAAATTTTCCCAATAATTTAGAAATTGTTAAGAATTTAGAAACCCTGTCTGGAACCCCCATAAACATCTGTTGAAGAAATCCCACAGCATTTGTTAAATAGGTAGGAAAACTCTTGTAAGAATTTTCTTTTTCTGCACCAAACATCATAAATGTTACCAAAAGATTATTTAGAAACAGATTACACAATACTGTTTTTATCATTTATTCTCTACATAACTTTTCCCTGTGTACACATTATTGTTATTGACAGCAATTCTAAAGCCCTTTAAAAAAGAAATTAAATAGTGAATCAATAAAGAGTAGGTATTTACTGTAGATTATTACTTTATCATTCCCATAATTGCAATAATGGTTGCTGATGGAAATTCTATTTATGTGAATCATTTTATACTTGTTATTTATTATTATTAATGTTACCATTATTATCTTCTTACCCTTCAGTTCACAAGATGTATCTTCTCAGTGAATTTTAATTTCAATATCTTGCTATTATACTGTACATAATCCTATCAAAGACTGCCCTTCATGCAACATTTTCAGTGATATATTATCACAGAGACCATTAATGAATGAGCTTCATATCTTACTAATACTGGTTTAGATACTGTTTTTATTAATTTTCTAAGTTGTAATTCTTCATACAGTACCTATGTCTATCTTCTATTAAAGTTGTGTTTTTGATTTTAACATGAGGATTTCAAAGGGAGGCAATAAATTTGTCTTTAAAAATACATTTCGTTTCATAGATTCTAAATAATGATATTATAATGCCTCTGCTTTTTTCTTTCAGACTTTTTTATAAATTTATTTTCTTATTTTTCCCTATTTGTTTTGCAAGCTGATTCTTATTACTAAATAAAATATTTTTTTTACAAATACTGTTTCTTATAGCATACCATAGGGATGGAAAAAATTATAACTGAAAAAATTGCAGGTTTTCTTCTGAGTTGTGAAATATTGTAATGAAAAATAAATATCTATCAGTTTTTAAGTATCTGTTACAAGTGATGAAAATCACATAAAACTACATGTTGCAAGTTTCTATTAACCAATTTTTCAGATAAATGCCAAATTTATTTATAAAGGAGAGCTACTATGACCAATTTGTGCATGTTTCTTTATTCCTACGGCTTACTGTTCATATTAATGGCAGAAATGCCATTACACATCCTGTGTATGATATTTAGCTCTTGAAATATTTCAAATATGATGTCTTCAACGCACTGCACTCTCGAAGTTGAAAAATAGTATTGGTTTAGAATCTCAGTTTGAGGGCAAAACATCCTTACTGGCATTTTGAGACCTGATTTGACTCATCTCATACTATTGTTTAATCTTTTTAACATATATTAAAACATTGTGATGCTATAGGGTCAACAGCCAATATTAGAAGTTCTTTAAAACTACAGTATGGATAGAAAATGTAAACAAATATAACAGGCTTTGTGAAGAATATTAAACATACACATTGTCTGCAGTTTAAATTAATAGCTGAAGAACGCTGCATTGTTACAGTAACATAAACCTATGATATATTTAGCATAGAGGGTGCCATCCTGCCTAAACAAAACATAGCCCTGTGACTGCTTTGTAAATATATTCATCATTAATCTTTGTGCTGAATGTATTTTATTTGCCTAATTTTTAAGTGAAACACACTGCTTCCACAAAATTCAAAATCTGTGACCAAACAGTAACTTGCTTGTGTGTCATACTGCAGACAGGTGTATAAAACAACATTTACATAGCAACATGTAAGTGTGAAAAATCTAGAAATATACATCATTAAACAATTTTGTACAACTTATTTTACTAAGGCTTTTTCCTGTGAAAAGGATGTGAATACACATGAACAGGAACAATTTTTTGCCTGTTATAGCAATCTCATAGTTACATGAGATTCACTTTTTTTTAACATTTGACTTTTTCCAAGGGGCATTTCTACAACCTCGCAGGTTTAAATGTTCATATTGATTTTTATGTCTGGATTTATTGCACATGTATAAGCATCAGAATAGAGCAGCTTGTCTGATATCTTAGGTGAAGCAGTGTGATTTACAAAAGCAAAAGGTTTTTACTTTATCAAACATGTAAAGGAACTGGTGTACATTGATGGGCCAGTTCATCATTGTGCTTAAACACACACCTAAATCTAAGCCTGGACAGCAACGTCTTTAAAGTACATCAAGCGCCTGAGTCCTGGATGAACTGAGGCTTTGATTTGGTTTATATTATTTTGGAATCCATTTTTTTAAGTACTTAGTTTTCAATATTTACAATTTGGTTGGGCATTTCTAATGGATTTTTTCTCCTCACAGCATACATAGCTCTACTCTTTGTGCCTTAGTATGACTAATTTAGCTGAGCCTTGTAATGCTGATAAGATACAGGCACTGCATCTTCATTAAGATAGTGACTTGGCAAAGCATTGAAATCTGTGTTTTACTTCAGGAAACTGTAGAAAATCAACTCTATAGAAGTTAACAGGGTTAAACATTCTTAAAGTTAAGCATACGCTTACATGTTTTGCTGGAGTGGGGCCAAGGGTACCGGTTCAGCAAAACATTTAAGTGCATGCTTACATCCCTTTGATGTTAATGGGATTTAAGCTTGAAGATTTACATATATGTTACAGTGATTTGCTGAACAGAGATACAGTGATTATTTGAGGTCTCAGACTGAAACACTCAACATAGACCTGTCTCTCAGTGATTTCCAGCAGATGTGGGAGAAGTCCTTATAAATGTTTGGAAACTTCTCCATTTATTTATCTATTTTCATGTGCAAACAAGCCCTATCAGTTCAGATCCAATACATTTTCCCTGTCTTTCCTGTCTCGAATTTAGGTTGCTAATTTTATTATCTAGTTTTCTTCTCTAGTTGTTGGGGGTTCATCCTGTCCCAAAACAGTTTTTAGAGTGAGTGGAATTGATCTCCCTTTGGAGGTACCTACTTCCCTTGATGGACTGAAGAGAGCCTAAATGAGATGCATGCATGTTAGACAGCTAAATTCAGTTGATGTAAATCATACCCTCAGTAACTAACCTTATCTCTGGAATCCAATTTGAGTATTATACCTTCTTTCTTTTTTTTCTTCAGGATAGCATTTAAAATTACATTTGAAAGTCCACAAGGAGCTTCATAACAAACATTAAAGAGATTATCATCTACTCTGAATATACAGTGCTCACTCAGTCTGAATATACAGTAGTTACAGTATCTGAAACATGTTTCTGTTGGGATCCCACAGGAACAATTACCCTGGACAATATTTACTAAATATGCCATTTTTCAGCAAAAGACTTGTTTCTTTTTTTCTTTTTTTTTTTTTTAATCTAGGAGTGCTGATCTGAGAAAAACAGCAGCTTTCTTTTCTGTGCCTATGAAGTAAAATTATATCTGTCAGAGATGAAAATACCATAATTATGTCTTCTTATAATTTATTCATTGCTTTACAGATCTAAAGCCTTCCAAGGAATGTCATGAATCCACAGAAATTTGTTGAACACAGCATTTAGCAATTTGATTTCTGATCTAGTTGACAGATTCAGATAAACACTTTCAGTAAGTGTATACGTAGGTGGCATTTGTTCCCCCTTCCACAGGTGATGGTGGGCTTTTCTGAGAGTGAGAAACAGATTTAAATTGCAACAGTAGCTTTACAGTCACTATAAATTGGGTGAAGTTTTGCCACTTCAACAGTGGGCCCTACAGTATTCTTCAAAGTAAATATTCAGAATGGCAGTGTATTTAGCAGTTGAACTTGGTGATCCTTATGGGTCCATTCCAACTTAAGATGTTCTATGATTAATATTAGTATTAGTTTTAGGACTGCCTTTGGCAAAACCTTTACTGTATCTGACCTCAAGGTGAGATCCAAGAGTATCCCAAGATACTCCCAAACATTCATATCTTCTTCAATATGCATGAGTTTTCCTTTTCCTTGCCCCTCTTTCAACCATTATTTCTCACACAAACATTAATTAGTGGGGGGAATTAATGAAGGGTGATGTTTGAGATTCTTCCTGTCGTCTCTTTAATTCATAGTGTAGGAGTTTTTTTTGTTCTGATTGTATATGTTTTGCAATATTCGTAATAGACTTTCTTTACTGTTAAACTCCTTCTTCCATGAGGAAACAGAGGAAGTAGCAGATTCCTTCTCATTATACCAAGCCAAAAAGGAGGATTGGTGTTTCACAGGTGTGGAAGCCCATAGTCAAAAGTATTTCAAGATATAGTCTGCTTTCAATATAATTTACAATCTAAAGATATAGCTTGCTGAGCCTGAGCAGATAACTGAAAAAAATACATCCCTTAGGAAAGACACAAACAAACACATGCATGTTATACAACCAGTTCTCAGTTTGCAGAGAACAGTGATAGAATAGCTGAGGGAATACCATAGCTCATATTTGAACCCTGGCCTGAGAAGATGGAGTTACTCAGCACGTGATAAGGAGAAGGGTCCAGCTGTTATTAACACCAAAATCACAAGATAACTCGGTCCCATAGAATGGTAATGATACAGAGCAGAGGTTCCTCAGGCTCAAGGGCTCTGTAATTTCTGATTTGTTGTTTGCTGCCTGAAGAGCAAAGGACCAAATATTCCTTTACAGCTTGATTCTACTTCTGTTAAAGGCAACAAAACCCCTGTTGCCATAAGCAGGCCTGGGTCTTTATAACCAGATCTTTTATATATCTGAGAGGATGGTGTTCCCTGTGTCAGTTCTGTTCAATGTGTTTTGTAACTTCATCTCTTTGCCTTCACGTTTGGTGCTGCGTGAAATTCAATTGTGCTGGATGTTTCAGTGGTGCTTTACTGATGTGGTCTTCCCCTTGAAATTAATGTCTTTATAATCACATACATTTAGAGATTAAAGAGACATTTGATGAAGTACAATGGACTAAGTTCACTTCTGGCTTTAATGTCATATTCTTACCTTAAGTACAAATATTTTATGTTGTCTTCCCTTATGTCAGTGAATTTTAATGTGTCCATAAAATTACTTGTTCTGCGAGTTGCAAACTGATATTTGTTTTCAGTTAACTCTACTTGTATATCCCTCAGGAGCAGAATTACAGTCATGGAAGCTGATGCAGTGAATTTGGTGGTTTATGAGTAGGAAATACTTAGATTTTGGGGCATGTGCAGCCTTTCATGTACAAAGTTCTCATTTTAATATACCTCAGGCTACTGGCTTTACGATTTACAGTTAATTAGGATTCTGATTTGGGTTGAAAATTCCAATACCTATATGCTTTTATACATTCATTTCAGATCATGCTGGCTGAAGCAAATAACTGTGACTGTAGTCAATAAATGAATGTGTACCACAGGGAGCAGCCCTTCCTCTGCCCTTCACTGACAACCTGTAAGAAAATCCTACTGTGTTTCCAGTTGACAGCAATATCATCCTGACACCATTTTTAGATAGCTAGAAGATTTTCTTGCCTATCATTTAAAAAAAATCCCAATATAATTTTCTTACTCTTTACAAAGTCTCAAGATCCCTAACGTATACCGTATTTGCTCTCCTTACATTTCATGCTCAAATTGAACTCTTTTAGATAACTGAGTTCTAATCTGCACATGGTATATGCAACTTTTATTAGCATCAGTCATCACTGAATATGTTTGTGGAAGGGTAAGTAATGTAACTTCCAAATTAGTACACCTGGAAAGAAACTAATAAATCATACAAGTCAGGAATTTAATGTTAGAACTAATAAATGGGTTTTTACACATTGAGATTTAAAATAATGTTTGTTTATATATCAACAAATGGGTAATTTCCTGTGATTAAACTATAGTTTTTAAAGTACCGATCTTTTAAATACCTTTTTTTCCTTTTTTTTAATTGACTCAACCTCCCCAAGAAAGCTTTCACGGAGCCTCTTCTCTCTTAATTTTGTCATTTTTATTTGTTAAAGAATCAACACTTTTCAGTATATAATTTATGTAGTGAAAAAAAATCCCAACCATCTTCAAACGTTAATCTCAGAACTTCTCAACAGAGTACATAATCTTGGTTTTGAAGCTGCTCCTTCAGATGCCTGGAGCTTAGACTGAGCTGGGGCCATGCAGTTTGAACTTGGTACAACAGGGACACAGCTAAGATGCAACACCAGGACACATCTCAGAGAGCTCCCTATGCTGCTCATATGGCTGTAGAAGGAATAGGAAAGGCAGAAAAAGAAACATCTGCTGTTGGGAGATACTGCTTTATGTGAGCACTTGTCATCTCTCACATCCCTTTCCCCATGGAGGTGGCAGCTTGAGAGGCTTCACAGTTGAGCAAAGAAGACAACAGAGCTTTAGTTCCTTTCTGTAGTACAGCCACCTTGCTGCCATGAGTAACTGCATACTTGCTTATTCCTAGAACCAGGTCTTGAAAAAATTCTTGATGACAGTCAGACTTTACAATGGCAGAGAATTCACATTGGCAGGGAAATATTTTTGGCACAGGATACAGTAAACATATACTCTTTGATCATAACAAAACATTCTTGCTTTAGTTCTCCACTGACAATAGTAGTATAATTTATAAAAGAGGTGATGTAACTGTTACCATAGAGACAGGAGAAAACATATTTTGCAAAAGAAAAAATGGGATATGAAAGAGTCCAATAGGAATACTGAAATTTCAAACACCCATCAAGGATATTTAGGAGCTTGTATCTTTATGCACTCATTTTCAGCAGTGCCAATATGGATAAATGCAACTAATATGGAAACTTTATGACAATATGCCTTACTACAGAATAAGATTTCCACTTTGGTATGTAACATGACAGAAAATCAGTGCAATTCTATCCAGTTTATGGCAATTTATGCCTGATGATAATTGTTTAGTATTAGTATGATGGGAATACACAAATTCTCCTGCCAAGATTAGGCTCCTACTGCACTATACTCCATATAAATACGTAAGAAGAGCCCATTCATGCCCTACAAAAATACCTGCTCAACTTGTAAATGTTTAAAAATATAATTACTCTAATGAATATACTAGATGTGGACATACTTTTCTGCACAATGACGGACTTAATAGACAAGATAGAAAAAATACCAAAAAACTAACAAGGGAACTGAAGGGGATTGCCCAGAGTCACCTGTTAAGTTAGTAACAGAGGTGGCAATGAAATTTAATACAGAATCCTTTCCTATGTCCCCATTCGCTAATCATGCCATAGTATGCCTACAAAGTCCAATAAATGAGATATACACTAACTCTGTAAACAGCTGAATTGGAGCCTCCTACTATGTGGAGAGACTGGTAAATTACTGCCTTTATGGAAGCCAAGAGACCTGTATCTGCTGCTTTCAAATCAGTGTGGCTAGAAGTGTGTTGAAACAAATGTGAAAGACAGAAGCAAATGGAAACAAATTAGCAAGCTTAAGTTCCTTTTGAAAGTCAATTTAGTTTGAATAAAAGGTACTTCTGAAATAATCTGCTCTTTAATGGTAGAAAAAACCTACAATAAATCCAAAAGTACAATGGTTAAAGCCAGAGCTTGAGTTGAGAAAAGAAAGGGAATGCAGACACTGTTTAAAGCACAAATTGGCAGTCCAGGATTTTGTCCCTGTCTTTGCCACTGACCTATTGTGTGTAAGAAAGCACTTAATTCACTCCATGTGAGGTGTTGTTCTACGCATTTAAAAAAGTAAAATTGAGACATATAGAAGTTAAGCTCATTTCAAAAAGCTATTTCTAAGTCAGATTGCCTCCATTTTTGATTGTGCATCTTGAACTACCTGTTGTTCAATATTCAGAATTTTGGTGTTCCAACAGTGCCCTTTGAAGAATAACCCTTAACTTTAATGTGTCTCCATTTGCTTAAAAACTGACTTGTGAAAGATGCTGCAAGTCTACTTGAAGCTGCAAGTCTACCGAGGTCTAGATTCTGAATCACTTTCTTTGAGTGGTTCTTTCATTTTCCAAATAGGTTTAAAGGAAAGATTTGCTAAGGAAAAAAAAAAAAAAAAAAAAGATGGAAATAAAAAAAAAACTTCTGGGGTTTTTTTGAGCTTATCAGGCAAATACTTGAATGCAAAATGTTCTGCCTGGCATCTCGTCCAACAAGTCATTATTACAGGATGTACCATGAGCCAAATGCCTTTTGCAATGCCCTGTATGCTCTCACACAGTGAGACCATCTCCGTATTTAAAACCCTGATTCTTTCAGTTCACATGTGTGCAACATTCAGGATAGGATTCACAGAGGTGTGTAAAATAGGTCAGATGAACTGTACTCTAAAAGTCCCCATTCCTCTCCATTTGTTATAAATAAATCCTGAGATGACTTATTCAGAAATGAGCATCACACCTTTCTTTATATCTTCAAAATTAAGTCAAGGAAACTCCACCACAAAGAACAGGGTCACTTACAGCTTCAGAGGACAAAAAATCTTTATATTCTTATCTAAGCCTACTAAGAAAATCCATAAAATTCACTTAAAATTATTTATTTAATTTTTATTGCAGGATATGTAACAAGTCTGGATCACCAGAGCTATAGCCTCAATCTGAAAGAGCTGCTGGGCACATGTGCAGGTTACTGAGGGTCCTAGGGAGGGCAAGCAACCATTGAAGGCCCTGGCCACGCTGGGTGTTGCACCATGGAGACACTCAGGAAAAGAAACTTGGTCAGCTTTGATCAGCATATATTTCACTGGCAACCAGGAACAAAAGACTGCTGGGGTAGCCAGTGTCACTAGGACATCAATCCTGCAGCTTTCAGAATAGTTGGAATGTTAATGTACTAAACTTTTTTGATACACATTTGATACCAAAGCAACCCCAAATTTACTAGCATACAGGAGATGTACAGACCATCTCCACTGCAGTAGACTATCCATCACCTAGAGCTTTGCCTTGGATTTGAAGGATCTCAAATTATACTTACCTGCAGCCTGCTGGAGACCACTCCCTAATCAGTGTGACAGAACAAGCACTCTAGAGCACCTTGGTCCTTTCCCAGAGGATTAAGGGGAACATATATGCAAGGGAGTTAAAGCAAACACAGTGAGCAGTGAGGGTTGTGGAGTAGATATTTTGCTGCTTCAGTCACTGCTGAGAAGATGGACAAAAAACAAAGCTCAGTGTATGGATGCTTCGAACTGACACTGCTGACCAAGCAAGGAGTAGTGCCTGGAGCCTGCACTGCTGTTGCACATAGGCATGTAATTCCTTCAACAGTTGTATCAAACTGAGAAATCCCTAAGATTTCCTGCCTTTGTGGGTCCTTGTAGGATTCAGAGAACCATGAAATGTTTGGGGTTGAAAGGGACCTCTGGAGATCATCTACTCCAACATACTGCTAAAACAGGTTCACCCAGAGTACGTTGCACAGGATCATATCCAGGTGGGTTTTGAATATCTCCAGAGAAGAAAACTCCACAACCATTCTGGGTAGCCTCTTTCTGTGCTCTGTCACCTTCAAAGCAAAGAAGTTTTCCCTCATATTCAGATGGAACTTCCTGTTTCAGTATGTGCCTGTTGCCACTTGCCCTGTTGATGGGCACCACTGAGAAGAGACTGACCCTTGACACCCACCGTGGAGATACTTGTGTGCATTGATAGGATATCTTCGCAGCCGTTTCTTCTTGAGGCTGAACAGGCCTAGCTCCCTCAGCCAAAAGAGAGATGCTCTAGTCCCCTAACCATCTTCGTAGATGATTCATGTCTTTGATAAGGAGAAAAGTTATGTTCTCTAGCCTAAATGTGTTGTTGATCAATTTATGCCTGATTGCTTCAGTCTTACTGACTAAATAAAGTTACGTAAGTACACAGTAGCATGCAGACAGAAACACTAATCACTGGGCATCATGTTTAAACTTGATTCTCAACTATTATCTTCGTAAACTCCAATAGGCCTAATTTTATGCTGATTTATGGTATACAAAGCATTGTTAGGTCACCAGAGGGAAGTAATTTTGGCCAAGACATCCATCAGGAAGATCAAACTCTATGGATTTGGTTAGCTTTCTGAAACAAAGCAAGTTGCTACCCCTTTTTTTTTTCCCCCTGGAAAGATTTCAGCTGTCCCTACTGGCAGACATTTAATTGTCAACATCCTTGCTAATATTGTCTCACACACCAAGCAACTGATTATAATTATTTTGATATCATCACCACTTCGTCTTGGTTTATTCTAAGAGTACAAGACACATGGGGCAGAAACCTCATTGTCTACAGTAATTCTACGGAACATGATTTATAATATTTTTTTTCCCCCACAATGACATAAAGAATGAGGAGGAAGAATACCAGTATAAGTAGACATGTTCCTCCATAGTAAACATCATTTTATCCATTCTAATTGCTTAGGAAGCAGAACTGTAATACTGTTTCCTACAAGTACAATGAAACATGAGATATCAATTGCTTTTACCAATTTGAAATAAACTGATACTGTCCTTTTTTTAAATTCATGATCAATTCCGTAAGTAATTATCAGACCTTTAAGCCCCACATGAAGATTTTCAACCACACAGGAGGTGGGAGTAATAATAACAGATGCGCCTGAGTCATTTCTGTTGGAAGTAAGGTCAAAAGCGGGTACAGATACATGCATTGCCTGTAATTCAGGAATAGCTTGAGATGGCTTATTATATAAAATGCATTATTTCAATATATGGGACCTTACTTGAAGCCCATTACAGTCAATAGAAAGAGTTGGCTTTCGCTCAAGCTTTTAAATGGGACGGAAGTCTGTGATATATGACCCACTGTCATATTATCACAAGTTATTTAAATCATAAAGGCCTTTTCCATTAAACAATTTATTTGAAGAAACAATCACTTGTTTTATTGTGATTTTTTTCCCTCCTATAATTTTTGTTTAGAAAGTGTTTCCTTTATACTAAGGTCTGCATGGAAAACTGCTTTTCATAAACTGCTATCCCTTATGCTTTTGAAAATCCATTGAGTAGATGATGCTTGGAGTCTTTGATGAAAGAATGGAGCTCATCTCATTTAAACTGAGAAAAATTAGCCACTTAATTTAAAGTCATATCCTCAGCAGTAGCTGCTTACATAATGTTCTTATATGGAGCAGAATTTTACCAATAGCTTTTCACAGAAATAAGAAACTGCCTAAGAAGGCACATTTGTCACCATATGGTAGCTAAGCATCTACCACCAAAACATGAGTGTGGCTAACAGATATGAAAGCAGCAAAATTAAAAACCTTGTTTAGGTCTTCTTTAAGTTACAGTTGCAGTCATGTTCACATCTTGATAAAAGGGGAGTATAATTGGAGCACAGTTCTCAAATCCTATAAGGGTAAAAAGATGTGGTTTGTTTATCATGAAAGACTGCTATTCCAACTACTAATCTTTCTGTCCTAGGAAGTGTCTTATTCTCTTTTCTTTGTTGGAAAGCTGACTAACAAATGTATTTTCCAAGACAATGAACGAAGCAGACCTCTATTCTTTCTTATCAATTTAATCTCTTTCATTCAGCTGACAATAATGTCCTCTTGTAGGCTAGATCTTTTTCCACATGAATTACTAAGTGACAAGTTACTTTTACCTTTTCCTTTTTTTTTTTTTCCCCACACAAAAATCTTAAAATATAATAAAAAAGATTATTGGTACACACATTATTTTTAACCATAAAAATACCTAAAAGAAACAAAATATTCAGCACCCTACTATTGTAAAACTTGCATACATTGTTATTGCAATCATAATTATTCCTGGCATTTTATCATTCAGTGTTTTCATATTCCTCTTTAATTAAAAAAATTACTCAGAGCAGAGTACAGAGAAACCTGGTGTCTGTTGGTTTCTCTGTAACAAATTCATGTCTGAACCCCGATTAAGTCAGAAAGTATTTAAGATTTTGCCACTGAGCTGAATTAATTACAAATCATATATCTTCTTCAGCCTCAGTTTCTCCTTTTGTTAGGCATTCAATGTTTTGTAAAACTATTTTTTTAAAGCACAGTCTTAATGCAGGAAAAAGTTGTCAATTTAAAAATACTGTCCAGATAAATCACCTTGGTAACAAAAAAAAAACCACTGTCTAACTACTGAATATAAAATATGGCTAAGAACTCTTCAATGTACCTATTTGACCACCTTATTCTTTCTATCACCAGCAAATGTGAGAAAGTGGAAAATAGCCCATTACAAGCAACAAACATCACTGGTATTAAAAGACAAAAACATAAAATTCAATGACATGGAAATAAATTAATGACCTTCATAACACAAAGCCTTCTTCTCCTGTTCCCACCACAAGCCCCAAAACCAAATTCTGATTATGCAGAACTTAAAACCTCCTTTCTATGGCAATGGAAGTCTTTTTTTTTTATATATATATTTTAATTTTTGAAGTTAATTGAGAAATTACCTGGACTGAAAAAGTCATACCTCCCTCTAACTATAGATACAAAAAGTCAGAATGTTTATGTTTACCTCTGTTATCATCAGTCCTGACTGAGACCACTGGTCTTGCACACCAGCAAGTGCCTCTTGTTCTGTGCCTTGTAAACTGGCAAAGGAGAAATGGAGTAGGAGTGCACTCCTGCAGTGGTTGTGTTGTGACATGATTCCCATTGTCAGTCACTATGAGTTTGCCTTTCTAAGTTGCTACACACAGTAACTTAGATCAACAAAGGTAAATGAACTGCCTACATCAGATGTATATCCTCTTTTTTAAGATTTTAATAAGATATGGATAGTATACATAAGACTGCCTGGTAAGTAGATTGATGTTCAGCACAGGCAGCCTCATTGTGTGAGAATCAAACAACTAACAGAAAGGAATAATGATGCCAAATAGTTGCACTTCCAGAAGGGAGAGAAGGTTTGTAGATGAGAAGGGAGCCCAGGCTGTACCCACTATGAGCAATATCAGGGAGCAAAAAGATATTCCCTTTGCTTTCCCTGCCCTGAGGCAAAATGTTGCTTGCAGAATAGTCTATCCTTGATGCATGATAAAAAAGTTTTGCCATACACATACTGGTTGATCATTGGAATCCAGTTGATATAATCTTCTTGGATTTCAGTAAAACTTTCAGTACTGTCTCTCACAGAGTCCTTCTGGACAAACTGTCCAGCACACAGATGGATAAACACATCATGTGGTGGGTGAGCAATTGGCTCACAGGCCGAGCACAGAGGGTAGTAGTGAATGGGGTGACATCAGACTAGTGACCTGACACTAGTGGGGTTCCACACAGCTCCATCTTGGGCCCTGTGTTCTTCAACATTTTTATAAATGATTTGAACACAGGACTGGAAGGGATGCTAAGAAATTTTGCTGATGATACACAACTGGGAGGAGCTGTTTATTCCCTAGAGGGCAGGGAGGCCCTGCAGAGAGACCTGGCCAAATTGGAGGACTTGGCAATGACCAACCATGTGAAGTTCAACATGGGAGAATACCAAATTATGCACCTGGGGTGAGGCAACACCAGTTGTTCATACAGACTGGGGAATGAGATGCTGGAAAGCAGTGCCACAGAAAAAGGACTGAGGGTCCTGGCTGATGGCAAGTGGAATATAAGTCAGCAGTGCCCTGGCAGCCAGGAGGGCCAACTGTGTCCTGGGGGGCATCAGGCAAAGCATCACCAGCTGGTTGAGGGAGGGGATTGTCCCGCTCTGCTCCACACTGATGTGGTCTCACCTTGAATATTGTGTGGTTTTGCACATCATAATAAAAGAAAGATATTAAGCTATTAGAGTGCATCCAAAGGAGGGCAACAAGGATTGTGAAGGGCCTTGAGGAGAAGCTGTATGAGGAGCAGCTGAGGTCACTTGGTCTATTCAGCCTGGAGAAGAGACTGAGGGGAGACCTCATTGCAATCTACAACTTCCTCATGAGAGGAAGAGGAGGGCCAGGCACTGATCTCTGAGGTGACCAGTGACAGGACCCAAGGGAATGGCCTGAAATTGTGTCAGGGGAGGTTTAGGTTGAATATTAGAAAAAGGCTCTTCATTCGAGAGGGTGGTTGGGCACTGGAGCAGTCTCCCCAGGGAAGTGGTCACAGCACCAAGCCTGACAGAGTTCAGGAAGCATTTGGACAATACTTTCAGGCACATGGTGTGACTCTTGGGGATGGTCCTGTGCAGGGCTAAGGGTTGGACTCGATGATCCTTATGGGTCCCTTCCAACTCAGCATATTCTGTGATTCTGTGATTCTAGTTACACAATGAAAAAGGGGTTTTTAGGACGAGAATAAAGAAAAAGTGAAAGCATAGCATCATACTCAGACTTCCAGAAAATTCGTGAGGACAGGATGAGTTATGATCAGCCTCAACCAGAGCCTCGGCTCTCCATTTCACTGTATTCTGTTAGTTAACAACAGAATCATCATAGAATGCATAAAGGGTTCCTTTTTACATAAGTTAGCTAGCAGTTTAGTGTCAGAAAACATGAGTAAGGCTTTGTGGAGGCTTCTCAAGACATAATTCTGTTTTCATTTTGCGTCAAAACTTTTCAACAATTTTGAGGGAAAAAAAAGTTAAAGAAGAAAGGAGGGAACTAATTTGCTCTCACTTGCCGTTTGCTTGCATCAAAATTTTGGGTCACTGCCTGCCTTTTGATTCAGCTGTTCCCTTGGCAAAAAAACTTGGACAAATAGGAAATATAATGAGAAACATGCTTCCTTATGGTATTTCCAATTGGAAATAGCACAAGGAAAAAATGCTTTATCATTTTATTCCCAAACAGAAATAATCTAAGAAAGTTTGACCCTCACAACATTCCTTGATTGCTTAAATAGGTGGACATATGTTAGGGAGCCTTTTTCAGCAAGCTTCACTGGGGTGGGAAGTGATTCAGCTGTTGTGGTAGCTCACTGCTCCTCTGGAGAAGTAGGTGATACACCCAAGAAACAACCTGAATTCACATCTAAGACAAACTCTACAAAGCAAAAATAAGTGAAATCAGCCTCATGACCCAAGGTCTCAGAGGGTCTACTTCAGAAAATTGTCATGTTGCCAGCAGAGAGAGTGTATTAGAGGCTAGAACTGAAGAGTCAAAGAGGCAGATTTCCTGCCATCAGTGTGTCTAAAGCTATGAGTATTGTTGAAAATCAGGGTTGATTCTCTTCTCACAAACTTTATTCTGTCTAGCTATTAATCTGCTTGGTATAAGAGAAAAGCAATAGGCTTCTTAAGAAAAGGAAATTTCTTAAATATATACATTCAAGGTACACACCAATATAAACCAACAAGAATAGTCATAGCAACCAAATCCCTTTATTATGGGATTTAAATTGATAAAAACTGCTTGAGATCCACTCTACTTTGGGAAACAGTCTACTACATCCCATTGACTCTGAAAAGGGGTTGTTTTTCCTTTACTACTGATGTTGGGGAACTGATTTAGAATACACATATTTGAAAATGCCGAAATAATAATTTGCTTCAGCAAAGTCCAGATAAAAAGCACTCGGCAGTAAATTTTTGGGAGGTTTTTGCACACATTCTGCTAGGCAAATCCAGTAAATCTCTTTCCCCTGTTATCCTAAGGATAAAGTTTGGTTTGTTCCCAGTGTCATTTTGACACCCCCTGCCCCCTCCACCCTTCTCCCTTTCGCTATTTCCTAGTTGCCCTGGAATATAGTGGAAATTAAGGAAATGCAGAGGAAGTTACAGGTTTCTGATTTTTTTTTGATTGGCTCCTCAGGGCATCTCCAAACCCACTCCAGATCCCTCCAACTGCCACAGTGCAAAAGTTAGTGGAGTTAGGCTCTACCAGATTTCCAGTACATTGCTCTGGAAACATATCCTTCCCCTATGTTTTGTCTTGTTTTATCTTTAGCAAAATAGGATCATTTGGTTTTAGCTAATTAATTGCATTTTTTAACCTTTACAGGGCTGTGATCTAAACCTGTGTTTCTCAAACTCTTTCAAGTATCATAATTACTACAGTCCAACATCAGACATATTTAATTGTCCTTTAACTCACAAATTTCTAAAAGTCACATGAAAGTTTTTCTGACCCAGCATTTAAAAACTAAACACCACCAAATTACTGTGAAATAAAGGTGGCCCAAAAATGTTCAGTGAAATCATCAAAACATCTTCCCTATGTATTAAAAACATATAAAAAGAGTGTTCTATAATACAAGTATGTGACAAAACTCTTTATTTATTCTTACTTATGGATTTAACAAAATTTTCAGCACTGATTTTGACTAAGCAATATGGAAAAATAAGCTGTGGGAATTACCTCCATGATATTAAATGTGCTCTTGTCAGCTTTTCTGACAAGCAGTACACACAATTTTATTTTAAAAAATAAAGGGTTTAAATTATCTATTTCTTTCTTTTGTGTGGATATACACATGAACCCAAAAAATTGTAAGCCTCCAATTTTATGTTCACAAAATTGGTTTCCACTCCATTGCATTGTCTACTTAAACAGAGCTGAGGGGTGCAAAATGCTGCAGGTGTTCTGGGTGGAAACTCTGTGGAGAGCAGTGTCTGCTCTGCTATAGCTGATTTGTATCATCAATGACTCCAGAGAGGTTTTATACTGTGAGGTTGGCCAGTGAAAGATTTTTATTACGGAATCTCTTTGCTAGAATGAATTTGCCTTAGTGGCTCCTGCATCACACTGTATTTCATCATCACACTGGAGTAAAAAAAAAAAAAAAAAAAAAAAAAAACTAACTTCAAAGTTGCTTTAGAGCAAAGGGCTTTGGCAAACCAGAAAGAACAAAATAAAATAAAACTGGTGTCAGCTCTGACCAGTGCTTGCCAGTGTAAGTTCCCTGGGGATGCATGTCTGTTGTATGTTAAGGGCTGTCCCTGTCAAGCCTTTTGCACCAGGCAAGATACCCTTGAGTCAGAAGTGACAGAAGCCCCATTCAGACACAGCAGAAAAGAAAGGCTGTGTGATTTTTTTATCTTATACTGCTCATGGGGTCCTGCCTTTCAAGCATCTCTTATACACTTATTAACAAAATTTCTGGAAAAACTTCTAGAGTAACTGTTTATATACATAGAGCTCAGTCTCCCAAGATACTGTGTTTCCAAATTATGCAAACCAAAAGTTTTCTAAAGAATAGCTCTCTTGTAATAAGCACTGCAAGTGTCAACCAGGCTCTTTAAACCATCTCAGCAGCCCCACCAGCAGGATGCCCAGCCCTACTGACTGATCTTCTGGAGCAAACAGATGTTTTAAGATACTCAGATTTATTAGGTTTTGAAAAGCTTATTAGAAGAAGCTAACTAAATGTTGAATTTTTACAATCTAGTGTGTAATAATATACAAGTTGGTTACAATAAACTTGTCCCCTTCCACGCCCAATTTCATAATCAGAATGGAAATTATGGTGTTAGCACTTAGGAGAGAGCTGTGTCTGTGTGCAATGAGAGGAAGAGTTCACATAATGGTTTGTAAGACATATCACATTTATTCTGTGAGGTAGATAAAGGTCTTTTAAAGGTCTTACTCCACTTGTGGAATGAATTTCTTATCATGTATAAATTCTGTGTAAAACATTTCTTTTTCCAGGATGTGGTTTATTTTCTGAGAGGGAGAGAGAAACTAAAGATTTCCACTCCTGTAAAATAGAAAAATCCTCTGATTTCAATAAGATCACACCCTAAGTTGTTAGTTAATACTGGAAACATAAAAAGGCACATTGTTTTGAAAGGCTGTTTCATTCCAGCACAACTTTTCTAACCAGAAGCTGAATGAATAATTTTGCAATAAAAGAATAACCAAGAAATAAAGGCAATTTTTAGAGGAAATTTTAATTTTGGGAAGTAAAGTTGAAGTAAATTTAAAAATGTTATAAATGATATTTAAAAATCTCCTGCACTAAGAAGCTGTTTTGAGTGTGTTCATAACCCCATTCCCTTGGCTAAAGAAATAAATATTTTAAATTATATTTCATCTAAGAAGCTTACAGAACACAGCAAAAGGCACACCTAATTTTTTCCAAGAAAATGTGAGACAGATAATCTGATAAAACAACATCAAACTTCTTCCAAGGACAGCTTAGGACATTAGAGTGATTTAGTAATACCAGCCCGAACAACCATGATGTCATGAAGAGAGTTTCCACTGGCTTCAGCAGGCTTCCAGAGGGTCTCAAAATGATTAATGGAACTGCTGACAGGGGAAGCTATTTAGCTGGCAGACTTGGCTCTTCCCAAAGTGAAATGCATCCTCTCATTTTGGGAGGTTTTTATATGTTTGACCCCCTCTATATGTGACTACAAGGACAGGGGATCTGCAGGGTGTGAGGAAGCCAATCTCAAGTGGTAGGAATGCAAGGGGCACTCCCTCCACTGTGAGGAAGTTTCTGGACATAAGCAACTGCTATAAGGCAATTTGTTAATTGTGCTGTCAAATGAAGGCTGATTCCCAAAGCTGCAGATTGACTATTTTAAGTCACTAAATGAGGCAGTTACACTTTTCACAGCCATTAGGAGACAGATTCTGGTCCTGCTTTGGTTTTTGAGAGGAATTAAATTTATTTTCTTCCTGCATGTTCAAGTTGTTCAAGTAGCTATATATATATCATTCTATATTTTCACTTTTTAAGACAGCTATATCATTGTTCCATGCTATTAAAAATACCACATTCTAACTCAGACCAACAAGTAAAATAATTATTGGGTACAGTTTTCAAGATTTTTAAATTGTGTATGGATTATTTTGGAGATAAGGCAACACAGTTATTATTATCACTATAACCTTTGTTATTCACAGTTGTGATGTTCTTAAGCAAAATGTTCTGGTTCAGTCTTCTCTGGTTGAAGAAACATGGCCACAAGTTGTTAGATCTCTACTATATTTAGGAACGCACCTGGGTTTGTCATTGACACACAGCTATAAACAGATGGCAAAGCAATTGAATGATGGTGTGGCCTTGGCAACTCAGGACTTTATAACCTTCCAACTGGACTATAACAATGTCATCTATCTGTCATGAAAATTCCAGTCTTTAGGAAATTGCAGTTAGCAGAGAGCACAGCAATAAACATTTTCATCAAAGTGGGATGCTGTGTGTGCCAGCCTTGTCCTCTGCCATGCTGTTTGTCTATTGAGTGTTGTATACAGTGAAGATTGTGTGCTTCTCTGCCAAGACTAATATGAGTGCTGTACATCCTGAAAGACGTTATCTGTATTTCAGAATCTCAACCACTGTCAAATACTGCTCTCCCCAGGTAAAAGTGTTATGTTATGAGAACAAGGCTTTTTTGTTAGGTGTAGAGTAATTTTTTTTTTTGTGCTAATCAAGTCCAGTCCAGGTGAAAGGCAGTTTTTAAACCTTCGCTAATAGATCTACAAAGCATAAGGAGGTCTTCCTACTTGTTCTTCAGCATCCCTAAAAATGCAGAAGAAACCTCTTATGACAGTTCTTAGCAATGCTGCTTTAGGCATTATTGGACTCCTCTCACAAATCTGAGCAGAGCAGAGCTCAACAGGGCACGGTCCACAGAGTTCAAACATCAGAAATTATGTGGCCACATTAATTTGTTCTGCCTTGGGCTAATCAGCCTTACCAAGACATTGGTGTATTAGCCCATATAGAGCACTGCACTGACACGGCTCCTAGTCTTCCTTTGTGGGCATCAGATCCTTCAGAGTTGGGTTGGATTTCTCTCCATCCACTGTCCTGTGTGGATGTCCTGCCAACATACTCGGTGGTGCCTCTGCAGCAGTTTACCAGGTAGAATTACCTTAGTGAGACTCTCCTCTTGTTCTTACCATATCCATTCAAGGTAAAAAGACATCATATGCACTCATTGTGTCAGCAAATTAGAACACCAAATACCCAAATGGATCACTTAACCCTAGTAAACTGACGCACTCAAAATCCCTTAGGCATGGCAAATAGTTAACTGTTACATTTGATTGGGATGCAAGCTTTCAATTTCATGGAAAATTCCAAAGACCCTCAACAATGTTCTGTTATAGAACAAAGTCTATATCTAGAAAAAGGGCTGTTATGAACAAAAATACTTTAATTTTCTAGGAAATAAAGTCTTTAAAACTCTGTACCCCATATCAAAATGTTTTAGTTCACCGTCATCTTGTATGTATTTGTAGTTATAATGAAGTAGGAATTTGAGACACAAAAAAAATGCAAAATTGTTCTGAAAAAAACTTTAAATCATATATGCGTGGTTGAAATATATTGTTCATACTTTTGAAACATCTATATGCTTCTTAGAAGCAATTCTTACACAAAAACTTTGCAGTTTTCCCTTGGAAAAGAACTGTATCAATTCTCATCTTGGTCTAGCATCAAGTTTCCACTGTTCCTTTATCACAACAAGTACATAGGGTACACTTGCACTCTGAGTGATCTGACAGTAAGATAGATTCCCTGCCTATGTAATTTTTACAAAAATCTGTTTACTAGACTAATAAAATTATTACCTTTTCCATTTTTTTTTCCTCTCAATCCTCACTTGCAACTGTACTTCATAATTGGAACTGCCAAAATAGGAGTTGAAAATAACTTATGGCTTACTTAGCTCTTGGGTTCTTGATTCTTGCCTTTTACCTCAGGTGTGAATGTTTACTGTCTTCATAGAAAGCTTAAAGTTGTTGTTATGTCTTTTATTATGTCATAGGTTACATATATAAGAATGTCTAGAATTACCCATGATTTCTAGAAATAATGTTGTCTCCTTTTTTGCCCAATTTCCTCTATATTTTCCATTTTTTTAATCAGTATGACATTGGTCTGACTTCTGTAGTTACTGCTAGACTCTATCTCTTAACTTGACATAATTAGGAAAAAATGCTTAACCATTATTCTTTTGATCTGCTGGAGTTTGTAAAAAACAGAATTGAAGGTATGGGGGACTGCTGATAAAAAAATCTCATCTTTCACTTACAGAATAGTTTTGTGTCCTTCCCTTTCAGTAACCATTCCAGAAGGACAATTTAGTCAGTCCTTAACACTCCTCACTCCTGATGTGGTAAATTGTATGGGAAACGGATGACCAGGAATAAAACTAACCCAGGAAAAAGGAAAAAAGGTATGTGAGTTTTTTCTTATTTGTGTATGTTTGTTTGATTGTTTGGGTTTGTATGGATTTTGTTTGGTTTTGCTTTTGTTTTTTTAATCTACATCACTTCTGTGATGTAGATACATCACATCCAACAAGTATTTCTTTCCTTCCTCAGTCTCTCAAGGCACCCCTGACTGGCCAGCTTGCCGTGATATGCCCTGACCTACGTCATCACATATGATCACTGTGTGGCAGAACCCAAATGCAACATAGGGGTGTAATATTCAGAGGTTCCTTGAGTCAAATGAGGAGCTTGATACTTAAATCTAGTTTGTATGATATTCTGCACAACCAAGTAGGATGAGGACATGTGGGAGTGAACGGAAAATGTTAATTAGTTCCCTGATATGAAATATCAAACAAAGGGTTACTCAAGATGGTGTCTTTGTCCAAGAATAAGGACGTTCTATATGTCTGGGATTCACATGCCAGATGTGCATTATGTAATTTTGCAACCAGATCAGCCCTTCAGTTATAAGTGACAGACATGTTCGATTCTTTGGAAAAATAAACAGTCTTTTGTACAATAGCCTGATTGTTAGAGCAGCCATGTAACAGCTGGGTAACCTGAGATGAATTCTGTTTCAAGGCAACTAAACCCATATCTCCTACAAGTCACTGTATAAAACTTCAGAGAAGATTCTTGAACGGCAATGGCCTTAAAGTTGGGACAGTTAGCTAACTTCTATGCCCCATCTGAGAACAGGAGCATTCCTGGACCTAGCAGAATTCCTCAAACCCAAAGAGTATTTCTTGAATAAAAGTGCAGGTATCTTCAGACTCTCAGATTTGATACCAGTTAGGTGGAAATGTTTTGGAGGTCGCTCTCTTAATTGCCTGAATTTGCTCAAATTGTGGGTTTTTAGTATCTAAGTGCTATTTTGGAGTTCATGTGGTTTCACCAGTAGAAATCCAGGTTTTATCATTAGGCAAAATAACATAATTCTTTTGATATTTCATGATGTTCTTCTTTATAACAGCCTGGGCTCCTGTACGATATTGGAGAGCCCTTTAGTTAAAAACATCTGATAGTAGCCCCTAGCCAGAGGAAAGTCACATGGATATCCATCAGCTGAATTTCCACACTAGATTTTCCTGTCAATAAAGAAGCACTCACTCTGTTTGTCTGTTTTCTGTATATGGTATTCAGATAATGAAAACCTACATCGTTTTCCTATTTTGTTGTATAACAAGTGATTTGGGCAGCTTCTTCATGGCTGCCTCTTGAACTGTTTTGTTTGAACTTATCTGAATTTTAAAGCCCATTTAGAACCTGCAGCTATCATTACTAGTCCTGGAAGATTAATTTTTTAAATGTACAAATATTTGGACACTAAGTGCTTTATCATGGGTTCTACAACGTGTAGAGCTCATAGGGATTGATCTGATCACACAGGATGACCTGTTTAAAAAAGGTCAATGGGCCTCTCTGAAATAAAACCCATTTGAAATACATCAAATACTTAAAAAAATACAACATTATTGAAAAGTTCCTTGAATAATCCATGAAAGTCTTTGGTAAGTTGTTCTATTGGCTAATTACCCTCACTGTCAAAAAAATGCACCTAATTTTTAGCCTAATATTGTCAAGGCTCAATTTCCAGCTATTGGATCTTATTACGTTTTTGTTAGCTTGATTGAAGAGCCATCTTATTATGAAATTTCTGTTTCCCATGTAGGTATTTAAAGACTGTGATTAAGTTATCTCTCGATAAATTAAGTAGACAACATCTCTTGAACCTTGCACTGGAAGATATATTTTTCAGCCTCATTTTCCAGGCTTTTCCCTAAAATCTCTATAACTTTTCATCAGATTTCCTTTATTATAAAAAGGTTAACTGGACAAATATTTAAATAGTTTTGATATGTTAAAAAAGACCAACTTCTGCTTCTTAAGTTACAACATATGTAAATGAGGATTTTATTAAACCTGTAAAAGAAAATATAGCAAACTGAGAGCTCCAGGATGCAGATCCAAAAACAGGCCAATCTTTATAGTAATTTTCTCATTCTCTAGATATGATCTGCATTTTTCTCACGTGTATGACTTCATATTTAGCCATTTAAAAATACATCTTTTTATTTATCTGAAAAATTAAGCAATGTAGTTAGTTATTTTGTAACACTGACATACTCTATGTAATGTTTACCATTTTTTAGGGTTTAACATTAGTATTTCTTTGGCATCTAGGCCTTTGCTTGTAACTTTAGAAAGTCTCAGGGCAATGTGAAGATATGTCAAACATCTTACTCAAACTTACATCTACTAACATTTTTACTGTTCTCAACCAAACTCATAGGTACATCAGTTTGTGAAGATTAATTTTCCACAAATGTTTGTGGTTAGCATTTATGTAGTTTAATATTGTTTGCTTTTATTGCACTCATTCGATATCTATTGTTCTATGAATTAGTACAAAGTGGAGACTCTTCCTCTACCTCCTGGGAATAAGTTGCCTCTTACATGTCATTCAATGTACAGCAAAAGCCAGTTTTCTGATTTATAACTTTCTTGTAAACTCTTTATTTATTTTACCTATGTTTTACCCAGTCAAAGGCAGTCCAATGTAAGTGGACAATGGGTAGAAAGGGCTTCCCAGCCCTGTGGTTTCAAATCTCCCTATTTTCCTCTCAGAAGGTCAATTGCAAAAGACCTCCTGTGAAATCCTCAGTCAGTCACTTTAAAACAAATGTCATCTTGCTTCTTGTATCCCAGGTGAAACAGCGAAAGTTCGGATCCCCTGGAACTAAAAAAACCTGAGCTCTGGATCAGTTTTTAAAGATCACATTTATATCCCCTACAATGTTGAGAGCTTCTATAAGACAGAAGGAAGATTGCAAATCAGTACCTTTTCTTTCCTGTAAGCTTCTCCTCTGATTTTGGCTGATCATTTCACCTTTCTGTGTGTTTTTGGTCTTGCTCTACAGCAATCTATTGGTAGTCTTAAAGTAAATAAAGTGAAGGGTATAGTTCAAGTAACTACCATTTTTCTTCCAAATATCTTGGCTTTCCTTTTTTCCATTCAGTGGATGGAATGAGTTCTTTTTCTCATGTGTTTTAGAACCAAATCTTCCAACTAGAGACTGTATCTGGCACAAACCACCCCTGTGCTTTTTATATCCTTATGGTCTGGAGTATCCAGTTGCTAGAAAGGATTCTGTTTCAGTGAATATTTCTCACTTGAACATCTATCTTATTTTGTCCTATCTCAGGCTATTTTCTGAAGGCATATTTGCCATGGACTGAGGAATATTAGACTGTGGCATGACATCAAAACAGAGATTAAATAGTATTACAGAACATTATTTCTTGTGCAGATAATTACAGAAAGATGTAGACATTTAGTGAAAGTACTCATATTAGTAGCAGTAAAAGGCTCATGGCTAAATGCTTGTCCAAGGATTAGGAAGTTTTCAGATCTTAAAATTTTATTGAAGGGGTGGTAATGCAGCATCACATGGCGAAGCCCTCTTTTTCTACAAAATAGATGTAATATAGGCAGTATTAAAGAAAATATCTTCCCTTTTTCCCAATGGAAAGCACCCATGATGTTCTTCATTGACCACTTCGAGCCAGGAAAGGTATTCATCTCCTATCATTCAAGCTAAAAATGGAGAGAAGATAAACACGAAGAAGCTTCTTCTGGCAGGTCCTCACCTCTCTTTCCTTAAATCAGTGTTGTGAAGTGGGAAGTATGAAAGCTGAGCAGAATGAACACAAAGTTCTTCCACTTCTCAGAGGAAAAAGGCATGTGCATTGTAACTCAAAGTGAGATCCCACCAACATAAAAGACTCACGGAGCAAAAGAAGGGTCCTGAAATGGCACTTCATTGGGCTAAAATAAATTTTCAGTAAGGAATAGGAGCAAATGCTCACCCTCCATGTAAATCTCCACATCCAGCTCAGGCATTGCTTCAGGGACCACAGCTGAAGAACACTTGGAGGGGCTGGAGGCAGAGTGAAAGAAAAGGTGGTCATCCTCTCTTTGTGACAAGGTATTTCAGAGAAGAGATTTCAATGAAAGAGAAGCTCTGGATCCTGTGAACTGTGAAAGAAAGATGGGGAAATCTATATCTTGACAAAAGAAGCTGAAAGGAAGATCATTGGGGTTTGTAAAGTGACGTATGTGACAAGGGGGGGCAATGCAGAAGAATAGCACTCATTTTCAGGTAGCACAGGGGCTGTTGGTGTGTGTGGTGAAGATGAGTTCAGCATGACCAGGGAGTTCCCACAGAGAAGATACAGGATTGAATTTAATTAGGAAAGTACACATGAACAGTATGTAGGTGAGGTATAATGGCAAACTTCCTCATCTGCTTTGCACTCATCAGTCCTGTAGTACCTTCACTGGGACAAACAGCAGTGGCAACTTTTTGCAGCAAAGATGTTCAAAAGGGCGCAAATTAAAACCAAACCAAAACAACAATTGAACAATTCATAGCACAAATTAAAGATGTATTGTTTTACTTTGTGATTATGCAAAAGATTTGCACTGAAAGCCAGAAAAAATATGCCATTATCTATTTCACAAGAAATACATTAAAAATCACCTTTGAGCAATAATTGCTTTATTTAAATTCTATTTATTGGGTGTTAAGTTCTAACTGGGGCTTTATAATTTGATTAAATATGAAATTATTTTAATGTTCCATTTCCAAAATTGAGGAAAGCATTAGGGAAACTGATTAGAAACTAGAAAAGAAAAATAAAAAGCAATGAAGACTCAAACATAAAAAGAGAAATTAAAGTGTCATATGAAATCTCATTTTGTTTTATATTGATTCCATTCATTCACAAAGGATGAAGTTTTAGGTGTTACTAATAAAATGAGCATTTTAAAAGGCTACAAAATAATGTAACATTGCAAAATTATAACAGATTGCTAAGTTTTAAAAACACATTGGTACACTTCAAAAATACTCCATTTTTTTGTCTTTTGTTTCTCTTCACAGAAATGGCTGCAGTTCATATGTCAATGGAAATAATGAAGAGTAGCTCAGGCTTTTAGTCTGTAGGTGTGATAACATCCCACATTGCTAGGAACAGTAGCTGCAGCAGTATTCTGCACTATAGAGAGCAGTAATTTACCTCACCAAACACTACATGATTACATGAGGTTTTAAAGTACAGAAAATCACTATCCACTGTGCTATACATCATAATATGCTCTGATGGTACTTTTAAATATCTTGAAACTCTTTTATTTTTAATATAAATATTTTATATAATATAAAAATATATTTATATTAAGTGCATTAATTTAATCCAAATAATACATTAACTATAAAATTAGTATAAAGGTAAATTTCTGACAAACTCACCTGAGTGGGTGAAACATATTATTACAACTTTCGTGAACACAATTGTTCTCGAAAACATGTATATTTCATTTTAATGTAAAGATTGTTTATTTCCCTTACCAAGGATGTTTCAGCCTATGGAACCAACTAAAGTAACTAGATTTTGGCCATACACAAAACTGAAAAGCATATCACAGAGAACTGTGTTTTTAAGTCTGCACAGCTATGCCACATTCTCACCTTTATGAGGCATGGCTTGCAGCCATGCAGAATGAAGAACGTGTGGAGATCAGGAACTCGTGGAAAAATACTTCTAAACCCAATAGATCTGGGGCCAGTTGAGCATAAACATTGACCTTTTAATCTGAAACATTTTACTGAAAAAGTTTTCAAGTAAGTGAAAAACATGGTGACTGAAAGATTCTATGTGATGCCAAATGCTGTTGTTTTTAACAACAATGGCAAAATAAAAAGTGCAGGTAGTTACCTTCTTCCCTCCCTCCTTTCTTTTTTGCTCTTTTTTTCGGTTCTTTCCTTCACTCTCCTTTTTTTTTTTTTTTTTTTTTTGGTAGTGGAAAAGCAGAGAAAAGTTTGAAACAGCAAAATAAATTATATCTGTGAGAAGCCCAGATATGATGGGCTCAGAACCCTAGATCTTCATGCACCATTTTCTGTGAACTCCTTAGACATATGACCTTACTGTGGAGCCATTGAAATTACCTAGAATCTGCGAAAGAGTCGACAGTGTATTAATTAGTAATGGTATTGATAGAGTTATCTTACTGCACACAAATCACTTTTCTCCAACTTCTGTCTGCACTGTCCAAATACATGCTCCTCTCCCAGTCACCTCCCTCTGTGCTAGTGGGTGTAGGATTTGTGCGTGTGCAGGTGTTATATGTTAGACAGATCCTTTTTCCAGCAATATTTCATTTTTTTCCCCTCTCACCTGGACCCATAGTCCCACCATTAACATAATGCCTCCTTTTGTGCAATGTGACATGCAGGAATTTTCAGGGCCTAGAGTTACTTCTCAAAAAGTCAGCGAAGATTTTTTTAAACACTGGTATTTATTTCCCATAACAGTGAATCATTTTTGTGGTAAGGGTAATGTCATATGTTGCTATGAATTATGTCTCAAAATGCATACAAGTGCATGCCTTTGGTGGAAGGTCTGTTCACTTTTTAGCTTTTCATCAGCATGGAACTTTGAATGGTGATATCAAAGAAGGAAAATCTGCCACGAACATGATTTCCAGCATTGGCCTAGCTCAATAAGAAATGAATAGCTGAATGGAAGGAAATGGTGTTGATGCTTCAAAATGACTAGGAGCCAGAAAATGCAAAAAAAACCCACCCAGAAACAAACCCTTCTGTATTTCAGCCAGATGACTGCAAGATGACTTCAAGAAAGACAGTACTCACTGGCAGTGTGTCCTTGCACCAAAGAGAGAAAAAAACCCAGTTGTCTCTTGTCTTCTTCTCCTGAGTTCCAGAGTCCCCTCCTACCTGACAGCCTAGATGTGAAACTTAACAAGACTTTTATTACTCCCTGGTTTGCATCCCTTCCAAGGCTTCCAGCCATTTCATGGCCTAAGCAGACAGGGCAGCTTTTGCAATCCGCCTGGAGGAATGCTCTCATCCATGAGAATTGTGTTTCACTTTCCCTAGAGTGGAGGGATGCCCAGCAGCATCCACGCTGGGAAGTTCTCCAGAGTTTCAGAAACTCTGCCCTTAACGTCATAAGGGAGAGCTTCTATGCCAAGGGGATGCTACTGGGCTTCCTAGGGCTAAGCTGCTCTCCCACTCAGCATCCTGTATTTTGGAAACAATGGCAATATCCAGTGCCTCTTACCATGTTTCCAGATAAGTGTTCCAGGAAGAAGTTTCTTTTCTGTTCCGATGCATGATTAAAGACATGCTTTGAGCTAGCACAGCACACAACAGGTTTTCTCCATCCAGCAATAGCAAAATAATCTCAGCTCCTGAGAGTTTCTTATCCCCTGGTTGTTTATAATCCCTAATACTATTACAATTTGTTTATTTAATTCCTAAATACAGATATAAAAGGCAGAATTGCCTCTATTGACGTCATCAGGGGATGCAATAGCTTTCAGAACAGCTGAATTTTATTCAAAATCTATGCAAAAAAATGACTCTATAAATATTTACTTTTTTAACACAGTAGATATACGTCAGTCTGAGTCTCTGCAGGAGATGAAAAAGTTATTTCATATTTGATTTTCTACTTAGATGGCACAAGTACACTCCTCAACAACGTAGGCTATCTGCCTAAACAGTGGGAATTAGCTTTTGAATTGAAAGACTACAAAAATTAATCACCTTTTTTCAACTGTCTTTCTGTCATTTACAAATTATCCAAGGATACAGTCAAGTCTGATACATTGCTGTGCCTCATTGCAGTTCTGAATGAATGTTTATCACTAAGTAATACATCTCTGGATAACAGATTTGGAATGGAAATACTGACCTAATGTTGTAAACTGTTCCTGTAATATAAGACAATTAATTCTCCTGTTTTGTTTTAGTATTTTTGTTCTGGTTTGTTTGATTGTTTGTTTTTTATTTTATATTTTATTTTAATTTGGTGAAAGCTATATCCTAATTTGTTAAACTTTGAGCAACTCAAAGTATAGGAGCTTCACAAAAACCTTCGCATTCTTTTTAGCTTTCCTTGACACTGGAGATGTCTACCTGAAATATTTGGAAGTAATGTCCTTCTTACTGTCCTGTAATCACCTTCTAACATTTTTATCTTCTTGTTTCTAACATATCCCCTTTTTTTCAAATACTTTCCTAATTTTGCATTGAAAACATAAAGTAGGACTCCTACGAAATCCTTGAACTCCAGGAGCATCAGCCACCATGTCACTTATGGACCCAGAACAGAACTCCAGCTCTATTCAGCAAAAGACCTACCTAATTCTACTCCTAAAGGCTTTGTCTTACCTGGGGCCTTTGAGTCCAATCCTGCAATCCTTATACATACAAGCAGCCCTTTTTGTCCTTATATGAATAAGAGTTAACTATTTGTGCATGTAAAGGTTGCAAGGTGAGTCCCTTTGAATATCATTATCCCAAATATAATAACTATTTGTTTTAAAAGACAACATAACTCTTGTACTACCTTTTAAAAACCAACCCATATTACTCAATAGAGAATTCTGGTGGAAAAAAGTGCATTAATGTTGCATTTTGAAAGCAGGCAAAGGTCATACGAATGTTGCCCAAGATTTTTGATTGAGTAATGTGCTTTGGAACAACTTGCTGTAATTCTTTGGCAGAACACTCTTTATTGTTCAAGTGAAATTTTTCACAGTTAATAAGATGGTCAGTTGCAGATATTGAAAATATTTGCCCTGCCAAATACCACAACAGTGAAAACTCTCAAGTTGGTTGAATAAAGAAGCAGAAATCATTCCAACAAACTTCTTGACAGGTGGTGGAGAATTTCCAGAATATTATTTGACCCAAAATGAAACTGATTATTGATTAGAAACAAACAAACAGAAAAACTTACTATGACTATTTTCTGAAGGAAATTGCCAAAATTTTTTTATTATGGTATTTGCAAGGAACTGTTTGACAGAGCAAAACTGCTTAATGGTTGAGGTTTTTCAAGAAGATGCTATAGTTTATCCAGGTATTTCTCTTCATGCATAGCCTACTTTCCATTGGCCACGATACCATCAGTCTTTAAGAAGATTCTCCAGTGATGTCCATGGATAATTCTACTTAGAAAGCTGTGGTTAATTTCTTCTGCTTTGCAAGCAGAAAAAGCATATGGATCACAGTAATGAAACTGAATTTGGACAATAAAACCCTAAAAATTGGCATGAGTGTGCAACAATTCAGGAACAAATACTGCTTTCGGAAACTAATATGCTTGCCTAATATGGACAAAAAATGTTGGTGCAACTGAAAATACAAGACAACTTTGCTGCAACTGTTTACAAATGATCTTCATGTGTCCTACCCTCATGTTCTGTAGGGCAGAAAAATGTTTTTCTGATATTAACGTCTCTGGACTTTGCCTGCTTCCAGCAATCTGAACTATGTCTTTGCTGTAAATTACAAAAGACACACTGACACTTCACTGAAATCTCTTGTAAAAATTGTGCTCAAATTCTATATTAACTTATGCACAAAAAATACACAGATGTCTTCATTGTTTTCATGAATTTCAGGCAATGAACATGGCAATAAATAATTCTCTTCTTATCATGGAACATGAATAAGTATCTTAGAGAACCTAAATCCAAACCTGATTTAAATTTGGGAAGAACTTGGCAACAACAGCAGTAGAAGCCTTGTAGAGTAAAATATATTCAGCCAATAGTGAATAACACATTACCCCAACAACCAATCCTCCTTTTCCAGTGAAAAGAGCAACTGGAGTCTTACACAAAGTCTGAACTCCCTGTTTACATCCAGAGGGTAAAAAAAAAGAAAAGATACTTAGCATACACTAGTTCCAGGGATAAAGTATCTATACTTTGCAATTGTGTGTGTAACTTAATCTGTTTCCCACCCTCTGTCCCTCCCCCCCCCAAAAAAAAACCCCAAAAATATATATAGAGAAAAACATTGACTACAGTGTGGTTAAAACAGTGTAGTTAGAATTCAAATCAGTGCTCTACACTATAGACCTGTTGTGTTCAGCCTACTTACCCACTGAAGCTAAGATGCTCAGGACTTTCAAGTATGCCCACCCACGAGATAAGACGGTAAGGACTGAACTTGGGAATGTTGAATATGCAACCAGGTTAATTGTGTACAGCATCTGGGAAGCCTCAGCTAATTCCTGCAGAGGCTCCGATGTTTGTTCACTATGGAGGGAAATCGAGTCCTTAAAATACAAAGCAAAACCAGGGACAAACCCTGATGGTTCAGCCCAAGTGAGTGAGTATCCCCGGTGATAAAAGGCTCAGGACAGCGTGCCAGGGCTCATACCAAGTTTTATCATAAGAGGCTTTGTGGAACCGTAGCTGCTTGTTCCTCGGATCACTGTCTGAGAGAGAGACGGAGACCCGAGCGGAGCTCTGCCGCGGGTGGTACCTCTGTGCTGCTGGCCCCGAGCAAAGCTTCCCGTCCCCTCTCAGGTACACGCCTGCACCCCAAGCCGCAAACTTGCGGGGCTGGCCAGCCCTGGCCGGAGTAGCCGTGTGCATGGGTGCGGGGGTGGCCGCTCCCAGGGGCCCAGTGCCCGGTGGCCGCCGGCCGGGGGACGACGGGGCCCTACCGAGGGAGTCCTCGCCAGCCCGCATCGGGCCCTGCAGCCCCCGCGCCTCCCGTCGGCTCCGCCCGGGCCAGCGGGGAAAAAAACCCGTTTCTCTTCCCCTGCGAGGGCCGAGGGCTCCGACTGCCCGGCCGGGCTGCTTAAAGCGTGTCACGTTCCTCCTTCCAGGTGCTCGGTAACCGGCCACGCACAGGGTTAACAGCATCCGCGGTCGGACAGTATGTGTTTAATATGCGAGCGTATTTGATGTTCATTGACAGAGCAACAATAGGAATGATCTTGCTTTATGTACCAGTTACAAGGTTTAATATCATTATATTGCATGCAATATTAGTTTTTATTAGTCGCCATTAACAAGATGTTTTCTACTCGAATTCTCATTTACTTGTTCAATGCAAAAATTATCTTTGCAAAAGAGAAAAATACATCTTCAAGTGTCAGCTATATTAAATTAAAGAACTGTTTACCCTTCCTAAGGAAAGCATATGTATCTAAATAGGCATCTTTTTCCGTTTGCATAGTAGATTGGAAATTAGCATTTTTGTTCATTTTCCCATGTATGCACAGCGCCTGGAAGAGTAATACTCCATGCATATCAGATCAGCCAGCCTACAATTTTTGTGCAATATATTATTTGGCAATCTAAAATTTGTAATTTGCATGAAATTGCTTAATTAAAATACAGTCACTCAGGGTATTAATTTCTCTGTCTGGCAGTTCAACGTACTAAAGGCGGGCTACAGAAAATGTGAAATCCTGTCAGATGTAACAGTAAAATATTAGCAAAAAAAAAAAAAAAATCCACTTCTGGCAACAAAGTGACAGAGTGATAATGCTTTTGCCCTGATTCCGGGTTCAAATACGAGCTTGGGTTGACATTGAAACCGGCGAGGAAATTTACAATAGCAACTCTGGCTTTTTGCCAATAAATCTGCATCACAGACTTTTCCTGGCGAGAC